>NW_006776934.1:1192441-1289206 GCF_000442215.2 Lipotes vexillifer | reverse complement strand
CTTTCCCTCAACTCATTGGTCACAATTCCCTTCTCAGACTCTGCAACTCACTGATTCCCTTTACTCTTCTAGGTATCCTTCTTGGAAAGAAACACAATGAAATCCAGTCAGTTTTCTGTTGCATGTGGCCCAAATCAAGTTTACAGGAAAAACTCACTGGCTAATTCCTGTACAAGAGAATGAATACAAAAATGATAGCATTGTTCAGTGGAAAAACTATAACTTCAAGGTTTTATTGAACACAGAATAAAATGTAGGAAGACATATAAAGAACAACTCTATTAATACATGAGAGTTGCATTACTTAACTATTGCTGTGTAATTAATTATTTAAAAATGATGTCAGGGATGAGGAGAAGATGGCGGAAGAGTAAGACGCGATAACCTTCCTCCCCACAGATACACCAGAAATACATCTACACGTGGAACAACTCCTACAGAACACCTACTGAACGCTGGCAGAAGACCTCAGACCTCCCAAAAGGCAAGAAACTCCCCACGTACCTGGATAGTGCAAAAGAAAAAAGAATAAACAGAGACAAAAGAATAGGAACGGGACCTGCACCAGTGGGAGGGAGCTGTGAAGGAGGAAAGGTTTCCACACACTAGGAAGTCCCTTCGTGGGTTGAGACTGCGGATGGTGGAGGGGGGAGCTTTGGCGCTGCAGAGGAGAGCACAGCAACAGGGGTGCGGAAGGCAAAGAGGAGAGATTCCCGCACATAGGATAGGTTGCGACCGGCACTCACCAGCCTGAGAGGCTTGTCTGCTCACCCGCTGGGGCGGGCGGGGCTGGGAGCTGAGGATCGGGCTTCGATAGGAGCGCAGGGAGAGCATGAATACAGCCTGCAGGGGGTTAGGGCACCACAGCTAGCTGGGTGGGAGTCCAGGGAAAAGTCTGGAACTGCCGAAGAGGCAAGAGACTTTTCCTTCCCTCTTTGTTTCCTGTTGCGCAAGAAGAAGGGATTAAGAGCGATGCTTAAAGGAGCTCCAGACACCGGCGCGAGCCATGGCTAAAAACGCAGACCCTAGAGACTGGCAGGAGACGCTAAGGCTGCTGCTGCCACCACCAATAAGCCTGTGTGTGAGCACAGGTCACTAACCACACCACCCTTCTGGGGAGCCTGTGCAGCCCACCACTACCAGGGTCCCGGGATCCAGGGACAACTTCCCCGGGAGAACGCACAGCATGCCTCAGGCTGGTGCAACATCAAGCTGGCCTCTGCCGCCACAGGCTCGCCCCGCACTCCGTGCCCCTCCCTCCTCCTGGCCTGAGTGAGCCAGAGCCCCCGAGTCAGCTGCTCCTTTAACCCAGCCCTGTCTGAGCGAAGAACAAACGTCCTCCTGTGACCTACAGGCAGAGGCGGGACCAAATCCAAAGCTGAGCCCCTGGGAGCTGTGAGAACAAAGAAGAGAAAGGGAAATGTCTCCCAACAGCCACAGAAGCAGCGGATTAAAGCTCCCCAATAAACTTGATGCACCCTGCATCTGTGGAATACATGAATAGACAACGAATCATCCCAAATTGAGGAGGTGGACATTGAGAGCAAGATTTATGATTTTATCCACTTTTCCTCTTTTTGTGAGTGTGTATGTGTATGCTTCTGTGAGAGATTTTGTCTGTATAGCTTTGCTTCCACCATTTGTTCTAGGGTTCTATCCGTCCGTTTGTTTTTTTTTTTAATTTTTTTCTTAATAATTATTCTTTTTACTTTAATAACTTTATTTTATTTTACTTTATCTTCTTTCTTTCCTTCTTTCCTTCCTTCCTTCCCTCCTTTAGACAACTAATCATCCCAAATTGAGGAGGTGGACTTTGAGAGCAAGATTTATGTTTTATTCCCCTTTTCCTCTTTTTGTGAGTGTGTATGTGTATGCTTCTCTGTGAGATTTTGTCTGTATAGCTTTGTTTCCACCATTTGTCCCAGGGTTCTATCCATCCATTTATTTTTTTCTTAATAATTAATTTTTATTTTAATAACTTTGTTATATTTTATCTTACTTTATTTTATTTTACTTTATCTTCTTTGTTTATTTTTTTCCTTCCTTGTCTCCTTCCTTCCTCCCTCCCTCCTTCCCTCCTTTCTTTCTTTCTTTCCTTCTTTCTTTCTTTCTTTCCTTCTTTCTTTCTTTCTTTCTTTCTTCTTCTACTAATTCTTTCTTTCTAATTTTTCTCCCTTTTATTCTGAGCCGAGTGGATGAAAGGCTCTTGGTGCTGCAGCCAGGAGTCAGTGCTGTGCCTCTGAGGTGGGAGAGCCAACTTCAGGACCCTGGTCCACAAGAGACCTCCCAGCTCCACATAATATCAAATGGCAAAAATCTTCCAGAGATGTCCATCTCAACACGAGCACCCACCTTCACTCAACGACCAGCAAGACACAGTGCTGGACACCCTATGCCAAAAAGCTAGCAAGACAGGAACACAACCCCACCCATTAGCAGAGAGGCTGCCTAAAATCATAAGAAGTCCACAGACACCCCAAAACACACTACCAGACGTGAATCTGCCCACGAGAGACAAGATCCAGCCACATCCACCAGAACACAGGCACTAGTCCCCTCCACCAGGAAGCCTATACAACCCACTGAACCAACCTTAGCCACTGGGCACAGACACCAAAAACAATGGGAACTACAACCCTGCAGCCTGAAAAAAGGAGACCCCAAACACAGTAATATAAGCAAAATGAGAAGAAAGAAAAACACACAGCAGATGAAGGAGCAAGATAAAAATGCATCAGACCTAATAAATGAAGAAGAAATAGGCAGTCTACCTGAAAAAGAATTCAGAATAATGATAGTAAAGATGATTCAAAATCTTGGAAATAGAATAGACAAAATGCAAGAAACATTTAACAAGGACCTAGAAGAACTAAAGATAAAACAAACAACAATGAACGACACAATAAATGAAATTAAAAATACTCTAGATGGGATCAATAGTAGAATAACTGACAGAGAAGAACAGATAAGTGACCTGGAAAATAAAATAGTGCAAATAACTACCGCAGAGCCGAATAAAGAAAAAAGAAAGAAAAGATCTGAGGACAGTCTCAGAGACCTCTGGGACAACATTAAACACCGCAACATTCGAATTATAGGGGTTCCAGAAGAAGATGAGAAAAAGAAAGGGACTGAGAAAATATTTGAAGAGATTATAGTTGAAAAATTCCCTAATATGGGAAGGGAAATAGTTAATCAAGTCCAAGAAACACAGAGAGTCACATACAGGATAAATCCAAGGAGAAGTATGCCAAGACACATATTAATCAAACTGTCAAAAATTAAATACAAAAAAATAAAAAACATATTAAAAGCAACAAAGGAAGAACAGTAAATAACACACAAGGGAATCCTTATAAAATTAACAGCTGATCTTTCAGCAGAAACTCTGCAAGTCAGAAGGGACTGGCAAGATATATTTAAAGTGATGAAGGAGAAAAACCGGCAACCAAGGTTACTCTACTCAGCAAGGACCTCATTCAGATTTGATGGAGAAATTAAAACATTTACAGACAAGCAAAAGCTGAGAGAGTTCAGCACAACCAAACCAGCTTTTCAACAAATCCTAAAGAAACTTCTCTAGGCAAGAAACACAAGAGAAGGAAAAGACCTACAATAACGAACACAAAATAATTAAGAAAATGGGAATAGGAACATACATATCGATAATTACCTTAAATTGTATATGGACTAAATGCTCACACTGAAAGACACAGATTGGCTGAATGGATACAAAAAAACAAAAAAACAAAACAAAACAAAACAAAAACCTGTAGGTATGTTGTCTACAAGAGACCCATTTCAGACCTAGAGACACATACAGACTGAAAGTAAGGGGATGGAAAAAGACATTACATGCAAATGGAAACCAAAAGAAAGCTGGAGTAGCAATTCTCATATCAGACAAAATAGACTTTAAAATAAAGATGATTACAACAAAGAAGGACACTAAATAATGATCAAGGGATTGATCCAAGAAGAAGATATAAAAATTATAAATATTTATGCACCCAACATAGGAGCATCTCAATACATAAGGCAAAAACTAGCAGCCATAAAAGGGGAAATCAAGAGTAACACATTCATAGTAGGGGACTTTAACACGTCACTTTCACCAATGAACAGATCATCCAAAATGAAAATAAATAAGGAAACACAAGCTTTAAATGATACATTAAACAAGATGGACTTAATTGATATTTATAGGACACTCCATCCAAAAACAACAGAATACACATTTTTCTCAAGTGCTCATGGAACATTCTCCAGGATAGATCATATCCTGGGTTGCAAATCAAGCCTTGGTAAATTTAAGAAAATTGAAATTGTATCAAGTATCTTTTCTGACCACAACATCATGAGATTAGATATCAATTACAGGAAAAGATCTGTAAAAAATACATACACACTGAGGCTAAAGAATACACTACTTAATAACAAAGTGATCACTGAAGAAATCAGGAGGAAATAAAAAAATACCTAGAAACAAATGACAATGGAGACACAATGACCCAAAATCTATGGGATTCAACAAAAGTAGTTCTAAGAGGGAAGTTTATACCAATACAATCCTAACTTAAGAAACAGGAAACATCTCAAATAAACAACATAACCTTGCACCTAAAGCAATTATAAAAAGAAGAACAAAAAAACCCCAAAAGTTAGCAGAAGGAAATAAATCATAAAAATCAGATCAGAAATAAATGAAAAAGAAATGAAGGAAATGATAGCAAAGATCAATAAAACTAAAAGCTGGCTCTTTGAGAAGATAAACAAAATTGTTAGACCATTAGCCAGATGCATCAAGAAAAAAAGGGACAACACTCAAATCAATAGAATTAGAAATGAAAAAGGAGAAGTAATAACTGAACTGCAGAAATACAAAAGATCATGAGAGATTACTACAAGCAACTCTATGTCAATAAAATGGACAACCTGGAAGAAATGGACAAATTCTTAGAAATGCACAACCTGCCAAGACTGAATCAGAAAGAAATGGAAAATATGAACAGACAAATCACAAGCATGGAAATTGAAACTGTGATTAAAAATCTTCCAACAAACAAAAGCCCAGGACCAGATGGCTTCAGAGGAAAATTCTATCAAACATTTAGAGAAGAGCTAACACCTATCTTTCTCAAACTCTTACAAAATACAGCAGAGGGAGGAACACTTCCAAACTCATTCTACGAGGCCACGATCACCTTGATACCAAAACCAGACAAGGATGTCACAAAGAAAGAAAACTACAGGCCAATATCACTGATGAACATAGATGCAAAAATCCTCAACAAAATATTAGCAAACAGAATCCAACAGCACAGTAAACGGATCATACATTATGATCAAGTGGGGTTTATTCCAAGAATGCAAGGATTCTTCAATATATGCAAATCAGTCAATGTGATAAACCATATTAACAAATTGAAGGAGAAAAAACATATGATCATCTCAATAGATGCAGAGAAAACTTTTGACAAAATTCAACACCCGTTTATCATAAAAACCCTGCAGAAAGTAGGCATAGAGGGAACTTTCCTCAACACAATAAATGCCATATATGATAAACCCAAAGCCAACATCATCTTCAATGGTGAACAACTGAAAGCATTTCCACTAAGATCAGGAACAAGACAAGGTTGCCCACTCACACCACTCTTATTCAACATACTTTTGGAAATTTTAGCCACAGCAATCAGAGAACAAAAGGAAATAAAAGAAATCCAAATTGGAAAGGAAGAAGTAAAGCTGTCACTCTTTGCAGATGACATGATACTATACATAGAGAATCCTAAAGATGCTACCAGAAAACTACTAGAGCTAATCAATGAATTTGGTAAAGTAGCAGGATACAAAATTAATGCACAGAAATCTCTGGCATTCTTATATACTAGTGATAAAAAATCTGAAAGTGAAATCAAGAAAACACTCCCATTTACCATTGCAACAAAAAGGATAAAATATCTAGGAATAAACCTACCTAAGGAGACAAAAGACCTGTATGCAGAAAATTATAACACACTGATGAAGGAAATTAAAAATGATACCAGTAGATGGAGAGATATACCATGCACTTGGATTGGAAGAATCAACATAGTGAAAATGACTCTACTACCCAAAGCAATCTACAGATTCAGTGTAATCTCTATCAAATTACCACTGACATTTACCACAGAACTGGAACAAAAAAATTCACAATTTTTATGGAAACACAAAAGACTCCAAATAGCCTAAGCAATCTTGAGAACGAAAAACAGAGCTGGAGGAATCAGGCTTCCTGACTTCAGACTATACTACAAAGCTACAGTAATCAAGACAGTATGGTACTGTCACAAAAAACAGAAATATACATCAATGGAACAGGATAGAAAGCCCAGAGATAAACCCATGCACATATGGTCACCTTATTTTTGATAAAGGACGCAGGAATGTACAGTGGAGAAAGGACAGCCTCTTCATGCTGGGAAACTGGGAAAATTGGATAGGTACATGTAAAAGTATGAGATTAGATCACTCCCTAACACCATACACAAAAATAAGCTCAAAATGGATTAAAGACCTAAATGTAAGGCCAGAAACTATCAAACTCTTAGAGGAAAACATAGGCAGAACACTCTATGACATAAATCACAGCAAGATCCTTCTTGACCCATCTCCTAGAGTAATGGAGATAAAAACAAAAATAAACAAATGGGACCTAATGAAACTTCAAAGCTTTTGCACAGCAAAGGAAACCATAAACAAGACCAAAAGACAGCCCTCAGAATGGGAGAAAAAAGCAACTGACAAAGGATTAATCTCCAAAATTTACAAGCAGCTCATGCAGCTCAATAATAAAATAAATAAATAAATAAATAAAAATTCAATCCAAAAATGGGAAGAAGACCTAAATAGATATTTCTCCAAAGGAGATTTACACACTGCCAACAAACACATGAAAGAATGCTCAACATCATTAATCATTAGAGAAATGCAAGTCAAAACTACAATGAGATATCATCTCACACCAGTCAGAATGGCCACCATCAAAAAATCTAGAAACAATAAATGCTGGAGAGGGTGTGGAAAAAAGGGAACACTCTTGCACTGCTGGTGGGATTGTAAATTGGTACAGCCACTGTGGAGAACAGTATGGAGGCTCCTTAAAAGCTACAAATAGAACTACCATATGACCCAGCAATCCCACTACTGAGCATATACCCTGAGAAAACCATAATTCAAAAAGAGTCATGTACCAAAATGTTCATTGCATCTCTATTTACAATAGCCCAGCTATGGAAACAACCTAAGTGTCCATCATCAGATGAATGGATAAAGAAGACGTGGCACATTTATACAATGGAATATTACTCAGCCATAAAAAGAAACGAAATTGAGCTATTTGTAATGAGGTGGATAGACCTAGAGTCTGTCATACAGAGTGAAGTAAGTCAGAAAGAGAAGGACAAATACCGTATGCTAACACATATATATGGAATTTAAGAAAAAAAAAAATGTCATGAAGAACCTAGGGGTAAGACAGTAATAAAGACACAGACCTACTAGAGAATGGACTTGAGGTTATGGGGAGGGGGAAGGGTAAGCTGTGAGAAAGTGAGAGAGAGGCATGGACGTATATACACTACCAAACGTAAGGTAGATAGCTAGTGGGAAGCAGCCGCATAGTACAGGGAGATCACCTCTGTGCTTTGTGACCACCTGGAGGGCTGGGATAGGGAGGGTGGGAGGGAGGGAGATTCAAGAGGGAAGAGATATGGGAACATATGTATATGTATAACTGATTCACTTTGTTATAAAGCAGAAACTAGCACACCATTGTAAAGCAATTATACTCCAATAAAGATGTAAAAATAAATAAATAAATAAATAATAAATAAATAAATAAATAAATAAGAAAAAATTAATAAAAATAATGCCAAAACTCAACTTCTCTGTACACCCATGCCGAATCGAATCTTAGAGACAGAGTTTTGTGTAGAAAAGGATAGCTTTATTACTTTGTGTGATAAAGGGGGACACAGCAGGCTCTTGCCTTGAAAAATTATGTGTCAACACTTGGAGAGGATACTGAGTAGTTTTACAGTAATTGTTTAAAGAGGGCATGTTCAACTCGAGGACATTATTTGATGGGTTGGTGGTAAGCTAAGTAGGAGTCACCTTATCAACCTTCAGGTTGGTCTGGGGTCTACATGCTTGTGGGCAGCATACCATCATTCATTAATCTTTAACTTCTCCCACCTGGAGGGGGTTGCAAAATCTAGAAAACCGCTCAAAGATATTGTGTGTGTAACCTTTGATGGGGAACCAGCACATTGCCCCAGGCTGCACTATGGTTTCTCTTGACTATTTGTTTCTCTCTTGTCTGGCATTCCCTCCCTTCCCTAACTAACATCTGCTTCAATCTGCCCCTTTGGAACTCAGCAAAGGTCATGGAGGCTGAGTGAAGGCTATTTTCTGTAATAAAAGAAATGGCGGACACAGAAAGGTTTTGTGCCCAGGAGCCCCACAGGGCCCTGCTCAGTATCAAAAACTCTGTCGTCTAAAATAATAAATAATTATTATTCATCTCATAGTTTCTGTGGATCAGGAATACAGAAGCAGCTTTGCTGGAGCGTTCTGGCTTGAGGTATCTTGTGATATTCGCTTAAGATGCAACCAAAGCTACCGTTATCTGAAGGCTTGTCATTGTTTCTGTCAACTAAAAAATTATTCACAACGTAAAAGTTGACAGTTATGCTTTAGTTGGTGGGAATTTTTAGGACTTCAATCCTTAGAGAACTGCTCTGAAGAGGCAAGGGAGGGAGCCAGGATATATGAGTTTTGTAACAAAGGACAGGTAGTCTGAACATCAAAAGTTTATTGTTAATTAAAGAAAACTAGAAATCTTAAGTTTAATTAATTTAGTGCTTTTCTAATATGGGAAGGTGCGAGAGTCTGGACTCAGTGAAATCATTCCTTTGCTATGTACTTCAGCTATCTGGGACTAGTATCCTCTGTTTTCACTTCCTGAGTTTCCTCAGAGCTCACTGTGGGGAGTGCCTGCAGTCTGATTGCTGCTAGATGGCAAGTATTCTTATCCTTCCTGACTTACCTCAGGGCTCTCCAGCTCACCGTCTGCTGGCTGTGGCTGCATTCGCTGATGGCTGTGAAATTCTTTGTTTACTGATATGGCAGGCAATATTCACAACCTAATTACCATTTACAAGATCTGCCTTCAAGATGGCTCACTGTGTGGTACTGGTTAATTGTCACCTAAAGTATTGGGATGGCCAAAAATTTCATCCGTTTTTCTGCAAACTGTTACAGAAAACTTGAGCAAACTTTTTGGCTAACCCAGTATCTCATAACCTACTCTTGTCTTCACTCAGAAAGACAGAACTCACATGCTTTTTATGACCTAGCCTTAAAAATTACACTTCACCTTTTCTTCAATATCCTATTTGTTACACATGTTAGTCCTACTCAATGTGAGTGAGACTGCCAGTGGCTACGAATATCAGGAAGTAGGACCTGATATTCATCAAGGACCCCTTGAAGACTGACTCCCACAGAAATGCAGTTGAAAATGTTCTATTCCATCTGAAGAAAAGAAGGTATTGTGACTTGAGTTTTATTGTTGAAACTTTCCATTCCTTATCTCCTTAACCAACCAATCAACCAACCAAAATCTTCAAATAAATTTAAGGTGACAAGCAAAAAGCATATAAAGCCATTTTCCCCTCTCAATTTCTGTTAGTTATGGTCCACGTAAAATAGGATATACTCAGGAAACAATAAAAGTATTGATATTATGCTAGAAAATATTGAGATTCAGAGAATCAAAATTAAAAGTTAAAAATCAAAATTTCTGAGAGAATAGATCTTAAAAGTTCTTATCACAAGAAAACAATTGTAACTATGTATGGTGATGGACGTTAACTAGATTTTTCATGATGATCATTTCATAATATATAAAAAATATCTAATAATTATGTTGTACACCTTAAACTATTATAATGTTGTATGTCAATTATATCTCAATTTAAAAAGATTAAAAATCCAAATACTCAGAATTGTATTCTTCTACCAAGAAGACCAAAGTACAATTGATAATTTAATACAAAATCCAAGACATTTAATATTCTCACAGACTCCTTCTCTCTGCTAAGCTCTTTTGGAATACAGAATATACTATTTTGAAATCTTTGTATCTTCATGAGGAACGTGAAAATAAAGTGGATTCCAAAAGGTTATATTTCAGTTTGTGTGAAGAACAGTAGACAAATGGAAACAAGTGTGAAGACCTTGGTTATCCTGGATCTCACATCCTCAGTGTGTTTTTTCCTTGCTGGGCACTTGATTTTCTGGAAAAACTACATTACTCAATCTTATTTGTGGTTATATGACTAAGTTCTTACTCATGGAATGTGAACATTAGTGTATGTTCAAATTCTACCTTATTCTCTTAAAAAAAAAAAAAAAAAAACTAGTGGTAGATGCATCCCTTTATTTTCCTTTCTGTTGACTGGAAACAGTGATGACTAGAGTGGGCTTGGAATTTGCATGTTGTCGATGGAACAGATGCCCAACTGGTGAAAGTTCTTGAAGTGGTTTTTGGAGCAAATTCTACCCACCCACTAGGGGCTGTTACATGAGTGAGAAATAAACTTCTATCTTGCTTGAGCGAATGAATTTTTGGATATTTTTACTATATGACTGAAGATTAACTGTAAGTAATTTGGAAACATGAATTGTTACTGGGCTGGTGTGCATTGTGTCAAATGGCTTCAACCGAGGAGGTCAGTGGAAGACCTGGACCAGCAATCTCGGTCCTTGTGACAGCAGCAAAGAGCTGCAGACTACTATTTCGGGGTTAAGCAAAGCAAAGTTTATTAAAGCACATTTACACTCTCAGAGGGAGAGCGGGCTGTTTCTGTGAAGTGAAACCAGCGCTCCTGTACAGGCTTTAGGGTGTTTATAAGAAATGTTCTGTGAGGAGGCGTGGTGCAATCATGGGTGAGTGACAGGGGATCATTATTTGATTGACAGTCCCCAGTTACGTAACAAGTATGTTATTGCGCATGCCCTCAACTTACCCTTGATTCACTAAGAAAAGCCCACGGGGGAAGGGGGTGCAAAACCACATGCAGATTTTATTTTTTTTATTATTATTTTATTTTATTTTATTTTACGCAGATTTTATTATAATGATGGTATAATGAGTTTGGGTTTACTATAGGTTGTAGGCCTATTTGGCCTGGGCATGCGCAGCCCGGGAAAGTCCCCTCATGTTACTGTGCTCCCTCTTTATCAGAATAAACTGCCCACCACATGACCAAAGTTTTGCCTGTTCTGCGTGGGGTCAAGGGAGAGTCCCCAGATGGTTGGGGTGTAACTTGACTACTCCCCTCTTGTCTTTACGCCACGGTAACCTTCTTGCTGCTAATGTCAGGGGAGGGTACCCAGATGGTTGGGGTGTGACTTGATCATTCCCCTTGTATCTTTTCTCCACTGTTACCTCCTTGCTGCTAATGTCTGACTAACTACCTAACAGAATGAAAAAGGAGAAAAATACCATAATGTGATTGATCCAAAGGAGCAAGCCTGGAGAGGTGAAAGGGTAGAGTTCAAACTTAATATCCTTTTCCACAGATAATCCTTAATGGTGCTTAAAAGGAGGGACTTGAATAATTTTGTCCGCACATTTATTTTAAAGACCATGATCAGGGCTTCCCTGGTGGCACAGTGATTGAGGGTCCGCCTGCCGATGCAGGGGACGCTGGTTCGTGTCCCGGTCCGCGAAGATCCCACATGCCGCGGAGCTGCTGGGCCCGTGAGCCATGGCCGCTGAGCCTGTGTGTCCGGAGCCTGTGCTCCACAGCGGGAGAGGCCACAACAGTGAGAGGCCCGCGTACCGCAAAAAAAAAAAAGACCATGATCAGATTGAACTTCCTGAAATACTTTTCTGATTCTGTCACTCCTCTACTTGATATTATTCAATGTATCCCTGGACAATATAATAAGACCAGATACCTCAGGGCAGGGGTCTTAAACTAGTACCTGCAGCTTTCTTTCATTTCATCAGCACTGTGAAAAACACAAAACTAAATACTTAGCAGGGTGAGACACAATCACTACAGGCTGTACTCCTGATAATAGCAATATCAGTGACAAAAAGAATGCTTAAGAGAAAAGATTTCTTTAAACCTGAAAAAAAAAAATTATAACCGGCAATATTTTAGACACAAAGTCATAAAATTATAATCATTGTCATCAGTTTGTTCAATTCCATATTACTAATTTTTCATTCTGCTTGAATTCAGTTTTTCCATTAGTTATCCCAACCTTGCCTGATGATTCCAAGAACTTTGCAAGGTTTTCACTAATGCTTGTATGATTTGCCCAGTGAAGTCTGTGCCTTGATCACTGGAGATTGTGGAAGGCATACTCCAAATGGGAAACACATTTTCTAACAGTTTCTTTGCCACCATGAGGGTATCAGCCTTGAGACAGGGGGAGGTTTCAATCCATCTGGAAAACATATATAACAAGAACATATGGATAACTCATACTGAGTGGCAGGTGAATGAAGTCCAGCTGCAGGTGTTCCAAGGGTCCAGAGAAAGGAAATCTGAGGCTTCTGGGGACAAAAATGATTTTTCCATGATTATGGATCTGGCAGGTCATACACTGCTGGTAATTTGTCTTTGCAGTTTTATAGAAGTTTCCCCACCAAAGTCTATTCAAAATTTGAGTCATCTTAAATGCTCTATGGTGGATAAAGAGGTGTAAAAACCAGAAATGGGATTTGCCAGGGAGATGGGAAGAACCAAGCAGCAGTCTTGGGTTTGCCATAGTCCCAACTGTTTGTTTAATTTACAGCCATTGTTTACCCATCTTAATTTCTTTGATTCAGAAGCAGACTGTTGCCTTGTTGCCACAAGGAAATCAGAATGGCAAAATTCTGTCAATGAGGGATCATTTTTTTTGCAGAAGGAGGATAAGACATTAGCCACACATGCCACAATCTTTATAGAATCTACTGCTGTTACATTAAAGTCAGCAAGGCATTTCCCTTGTAAGCCATTAACCTGAATTGCTTAGATGTTAAAGACATCTACTGAAGTCTGAGATTACAGTTATGAAATTATTAGGTGTTGTATAGAATGTATATATGATAGGTAGCACTTTTTTTTTTTTCCTTGCGTTATGCGGGCCTCTCACTGTTGTGGCCTCTCCCATTTGCGGAGCACAGGCTCCGGACGCGCAGGCTCAGTGGCCATGGCTCACGGGCCCAGCCGCTCCGCGGCATGTGGGATCTTCCCGAAACGGGGCACGAACCCGCGTCTCCTGCATCGGCAGGCGGACTCTCAAGCACTGCGCCACCAGGGAAGCCCAAGTTCAGTTCTTTTGATGTGAGCTCAGTTTTGAGGACAGCAATCAGGAGGTTACATAGTTGTGAGCAAAACTAGCTGTTTTAATGTTGAGGACACCAGATTCAAGTAATCAAAGACCTGATAAACACAGGAAATTATTTTGGCAAAATACACAATCCTTGGGTTCTAGGCAGATTACTTTTAAAAGTAAAGAAAAAACCTTTTTCAAAATCTTATCAAGAGCAGACCTATAGTCCAAGAAAATTTTGTCCTTTTAGGAGAGGCAAGAAAGTTAAGTTCCTGTTTTACATAAGTACACTATTGATATGAAAGCTCATTCTTAAACCCCCTATAATAGTTCAATTTTAGCCAGCTTGAATACACAAGATTCCTTTTCTCTCGCTCATTTACTCTTCCCACTTTCTATGTGCATAATTTGCCCTTCACTTTCTTCCTTCCCATTCTGCAGAAAAAACAGAACTAAAATAAAGTTTTGGTTTTAGATAAAATTACTCTCATTTTCCTTAACAAGAATGCATCTCCATACCTCATAATTTTTCTTAACCCCCAAACACATTCTACTTTCCTTGCATGCAGTTGTTCCCTTACTACCTCTAATTGCTTTAATTACATATATTAATTAGAATTATTAACCATTAAAAAACTTAATTTCTAGTAAAAACTAAGAATTAAGCAATTGTGAACCATATGTCATATGAAGAATTTTTTTAGATTGGCAAATTTATGAATACATTTCATAATTGCTAGAAATGTGCTTCTTCACAGTATAATCTTTCAACATGACACAAATGTGTACCACTAGAACCAAATTAATCTTTAGTTTCTCTGCAATGGGATGCCAAAAGTAGATAAATGTATGTTCAATAATTAATGTTTCACTATTTTATTTTATTTTATTTGGAAATGATCTAGATATTTAATATCTATCATTTAATTTAACTTAGCAAATCTAAGTTTTGAGTTACCAAAAAGATTTCGGAAGCTATTTTTAAGTACACATAAAATATAACTTGCTAAAAAGTTTTTCTACAAACTCTTATCCCACTTACATCTATCTAAATTGCTTGCTCTCAACAATCATGTTTAGATTACACATGAAAACTTCATGAGACATTAGAAAAAATGAGCTATCATTCTAAGTTATTTTATTTTATTTTTCTAAAAATTTTGCAACAGAGATAACATGAATTTGACTACAAAACCCTAGTAGAATAAAAGTTGCTTATCTGCATTATATTGACATCTAATGTTGATAACATTAAGGACATGTTTGTTAATTAAACCAACAAACTGAAACCCTAGCTTTTATTTACCAAAGATTATCCCAGATCATGCTGAGACAGAAAGGAAGGGACCAGGGCACAACCATTAAAAAAGGATGACACAACCATTAAATGAATAGGAGACCACAAAAAACAGTTAGAACCTACTAGGCCCAAGATGGTGGAAGACTTGACTTCCAGTAGATCTTGAGCCTTATTATACACTCATTATAATACATTAGCATGTTAAATGACACACCCACAGATGCCATGACTGTTCTGAGGCCAACCATAAAAGGCCAAAAAGTGGGTGGTGGTCCAATTCCTGGAAATCCCAGCCCCTTCCCCACAATAGTTGGAATAATCCTCTCACTTGTTAGCCTATGAAATCACTCCACCCATAAAAACTAACTACCCCATATTTCAGGTTGCTCTCAAGTCTTTTGAGATGGATACATTTTGTCTATGGAATGTGAATCTCCCAGGACTGCTTTCACATGCACTTTTTAAATGATATTATCCATTTCAAATGTGCTTATAATGGCCATTGTAATTCCCTGGAGGGCTGGCAGTAGTTTGGTGGGTCCCTGGCACAGTGGAGTTTAATCCACATTTCTATCCAGCTATGTCTAGTCATAAATGGGGTGCAACTCACATTTCTATTTGCCCATATTTTAGAGCCCCCAACCTGATGGCTACCAAGCCAAGTTCTCAGGACACAAAACAAGTTTGGAAAGATTTTGCCATTTTTGTTAATGTCTACAGCTTCTGGGATCATAGTTCTCAGGTGTAAAATAAGTGGGTGTACTGGAAGGTGGTTTGCTCAACTCTTTGGATGTAAAGGATCCCAGTAGCAATGAGCCTTTATTTACACAAAACAAGGCAAACAAACTTGCACCTTAATATATTTGGAGTAATCAAGTGATATTAATGAGTATTTCTGGCCAAGAAAAGGCCCTTTCTGCACCACCACCAAGTACTGTGGAACCTTGGACTGAGGAAAGAATGGAACCAGCAAACCCCAAAGAAGGAGGCTGCAGACTGATTCCAAACAAAAATGGAGAATTGCAGCTGCCACCAACAGTTCCCAACGTGAAATCTGGGGAAGGATTCCAAACAAATGGTGAATTGCAGATTAAACTATCAGCAGTTCCCAGTGTGGAAGTTTTCTAGAGTTTTTCACTCAAAAACCTGGGAACTGTGGTCTGAAAGTCTAGGTTCTTGGCTCTGGACAGAACTGTCTGCCAGCTTGAATTCAAAAAGAGCAGAGCTCAGGGGGCTTCCCTGGTGGTGCAGTGGTTGAGCGTCTGCCTGCCGATGCAGGGGACATGGGTTCGTGCCCCGGTCCGGGAGGATCCCACATGCCATGGAGCGGCTGGATCCGTGAGCCATGGCCTCTGGGCCTGCGCGTCCGGAGCCTGTGCTCCACAGCGGGAGAGGCCACAACAGTGAGAGGCCCGCGTAGAGCAAAAAAAAAAAAAAAAGAACAGAGCTCAAACTGAGAGGAACTTACAGGGCATCCTGCTTGTGTTTCTCATTGATCCTGAGTGCCATTGGAATTTTGCTTTGGATCCCATCACTGCTATCAAATCTGTTAAAAAAGAAAGTTCAACTAAGTAAATTTGAAGATGTAATTGGTTTCTTAAGCAATTCATGAATTGGCAGCATCCCATTTAGAAAGCAGAGAGATACTCCAAGGAGTTGTACAAAAGAGAGGATTTTTATAGAAGCAAGGTGTAGGGAGAAAGTTTTTAGCAGAAGAAAAGAAAGAATTGTTTCTTGCCAGGTTACCTTCTTTTGGGAGAAAGACAAGAGTCTATCATACAGATTATCTCTTCTTTCTTGGGCGGGGGGTGTGGGCAGGGCTCCCTGTGACAGATTTACCTCATTTTGGTGCTGCCTAGAAAATTCCAAACTAGCTGATTAAGGTTACATTCCTGGGAAAGTGGAAACTGCAATTAGGTTGAGTATTAAATCCAGGTTTGGTACCATGGGATTCAGGGCAAGTGAAGTCATTTTGGAGCGGTGGTTTTCTCTTTAACAACTTTTACAATATTGGCTCAGTTTTTTATCCATTCTCTAGCTTCATGATAATTTTGTTCACAGAGATTTTGGTCACTTTAACCTCACATAGGGCATCCCATTAGTTTGCTGTATCCATTATTTAAGATGATATGTCCAGGTGGATAGGAAGTCACAGGTATTTTAGAGTCCTTGTTAAATTACTTTTGTGCATGGGAAATGGAGATAAGCTACATGAAAATTCAGGTTCTTGCTGTCTCCGTTACTTTCTGAGTGTCCTACCAAATTACATTCTCTGTGTTATATCTTCCTCGATTTGAAAGAAGCAACATTTTGGATGATTCTCTTTTTGTTTTTGAGCTAACTGTACCAGATTTGGTCTCTTGAATTTCCTGTATGAACTGTAGGTTGTTAGCTATAGCAATGTCAAGCTGACCAAGGCTCAAGTACAAGCATCAGTAGTACTTTATCCTGAGGATCTATTGTTAAAACTTAGTGAGTGTGCAAATTGTGATGTATGCTCTCCACGGCAAGCTTAGATAGATTAATCACAGAAAAGAAATCTAAGATTTTGTTACTGTTGCTGTTATTTGCTTTCATTTTAACAATGTCATGTTTTGTTGAGCAAATAAGCATTTTCAATCTAGAGGCAATTCCTGGCTTGCTATTGTGCCCATGTAGAAACCCTAACCTGACCCTTGGTCATCCAACAATGATATGGCCCAAGTTCTCTGGTCCACCAAACCATAATCAAGTGTGTTACATAATTCTTCATGATCATATGGAATTATGCCTTAAGACTAGATTTGAAAATGTATTGAATACTATACTACTAGTATGTCAATTTCACTGCCTCTTCTCATACAACTTACTTTTGTGATGAATTTTCATGAAAAATTCCTTATGGCCTTTTTAATGAGGTTTAAGTGAACCTGATTTAGTGATGATTCTGCTTGATAAGTTAGCAGCAATAGGAAGGTAAATACTGTAGTTCTTTAGTGACACACACAGGGCCCCTCAAAAAAGAGCAGAGAAAACAAATATTTCCTATTGGGGGAAACAACTAGCAACATGCCAAATTTCAATATCGACTGGAAGGGGAGGTCTAAGGTAAAGATATACACAGACTCCATGCAAGCACTAATGATTTTGACTGATTATCAGGGATTTGAGAGGAAAAATCTTGGGGGATGGGTAATAAGTGGATTGGGTCAAAAGGTGTACAGATCCCCTCTCAAAATAGACATAGAATATTAGAATGTTTTATTGAGAACAAAATACCGTTGCAAAATCAGACAGGCAAGGTGACAGGCTCTGTGGTTATCCACAAAAACTCTTGCCTCATAAAATGATTGATTATGATAGAAAGAACAGGGGTTGCACAGACTTAACACAGAGTATCACTCATCAATCTCACCTTGTTATTGGCACTGCTGGGTGCCCATCTGTAAAAAATATATATACTTGCATTTTTTTAGAAATTTGGAATAAGATGCTTTATTAACTATACTACAAAGATCATTGATTTTATACTTTGATAAAAAGTTTCCAGAGGGCTTCCCTGGTGGCACTGTGGTTGAGAGTCCACCTGCCGATGCAGGGGACACGGGTTCGTGACCCGGTCTGGGAAGATCCCACATGCTGCGCAGCGGCTGGGCCCGTGAGCCATGGCCGCTGAGCCTGCGCGTCCGGAGCCTGTTCTCCGCAACGGGAGAGGCCAAAACAGTGAAAGTTTCCAGAAACTGTAAATGAGATTATTTTGACTAAGCTAGAAGAGAAATGAATGTCAGGTAGAAATAGTTGTGGTAATATTGTACATTGGATCACCTTTTGGGGGGAGAGTTGGGTGATTGAAATTTTATTTTTTATGAGGAATAGTTGCATTGTGTTTAGTTAGATCAGATTGTTATAACTATTACATAGACAGCTAAATGGGGATATACATGACTTTTGAATAGTCAAAACACCAAATGTGTATTTACTCAAATTTAGTACTTATTGCAATGTTATCCTAGATCGATTGCTTCTCCCACAGTTTCTGAAAGTTCAGCTACTACAATTTAAGACTTTCATATGACTTAATTTTCATGGGATTGACTCCCCTGTGAGAAAGTTGAAGTTGGAAGGAAAACAATTTGAAGGGATAATAGTGCAAGGAGTCATTAGTGATCCTTTTAAGTATTGTGACAGAGACATTAAGAAACTCTGAGGGAGTAGTGGGGGAGTTGTTAGCATTTGGCATCTAACATAATAGGGTCAGTGATGGCAGCAGTATTTCCTGAGAACATCCCTTTATAATAGAGAGTTAAGTACATTCTATGCAGTGCCACCTAGAAACCAGTCTTCCAGGTATCAGGTACTGTCAACATACATCTCTACAGGAAGCCCTCTCCAGGAACTACCAACCATTACCTGAAGAAAGCCATTTCTCTAACATTATAGCCCTTTCCAGGGGCACTCTGTATATAATATAGTTGATCAATGCAAGGCTATAAAAGGCCATGCTACTGGGAAAGGGCCATCCTTTCTTCATAGCTACTGATCGAATTGTCTGACATTGCTGCGATGTATCACCACCCAACTTCTTCCTCTTCTCAAAATATGTTTCTTAAGCTTCATATACATGTTAATCCTAAAAGTCCTCCAATTAATATACTGCATACTAATCTTCAGCTCCTCCTGTGTAACCTGACCTGCCACTGCTGGATATTTTCCTGTACTATTTCTAATTGTGTAGTATCCAAGTCCAGTTCTTTGACCCTCTTGGATATTTTTGTTACATTATATTTTTAATATGTAATATATAATGCATCAGTACTTTAAAAAATATTTTTGCTTAAACCTGAAAGTGTAGGTTCTATTATATTCTATTCTATATTAACACTAAAAATATATTGAAAAATATATTGTCAAAATACATTTCCCCCTTTGACTTTTATCAAATATTATGGATATCATTTTTATTTGATCCTTCAGTGATATTTAAACTTATGTTTAAAATATATGATGTCCTGAGTTGTGCGTACTCTGGCTACATGCAATACACATACACACGCAAACATCACAATACCCTGCACATCCATGGGTTCTATACCTGTGTATGCAACCAACTGCAGATCAAAAATATACAGAAAAAATGTTACAGAAAGACCCAAAAGCAAAACTAGGACTTGCTGTGGGCTCGTAATTGTTTTACATAACATTTACATTGTATTGGGTATTATAAGTGACCTAGAGATTTAAAATATATGGGAGGATGTGCATAGGTTATGCAAATACTATGCCATTTTATATAAGTGACTTGTGCATCTATGGAGTTTGGTATCCCTAAGGTGTCCTGGAACCAATCACCCATGAATACAGAGGGACGGCTGTATAATGTCTATATATATATTTTAAAGTTTTATTCTACAGATTTAAAAATTCAAGATTTTTAAATAACTGCAAAAGAAATTCAGTCACCTAATGATTGATTAACAGAATGTAGTGGTGTATTATCTAAACAGAAATCATGCTGATTTACCATAATAAATTGTCTATTAGTGAAAACTATACATTGTAGGACACAGCATCATTTCAAAAATTACAGTAGGGGTACTTTGCAAGAATTTATTCAAACTAGAGAACTCTGAGTAATGCATCTTTTGAATGCAACTCTTAAAATTTAACAACTTGGGCTTCCCTGGTGGTGCAGTGGTTGGGGGTCCGCCTGCTGAAGCGGGCAATGCGGGTTTGTGCCCTTGTTCTGGGGGGATCCCACATGCCGCGGAGCGGCTGAGCCCATGGGCCGTGGCCACTGGCCCTGCGCATCCGGAGCTTGCTCTCCACAGTGGGAAGGGCCGCAGTGGTGAGAGGCCCGCGTACCGCAAAAAAAAAAAAAAAAAAATTAACAACTGTGTGCATACTTTTGCTTGAAAAAATGACCTTGTGTGTGTCATAGAAATGCTGCTTTATTGCTGCAGAGGTCAAAGTTCAAGGCTCAAAAGGTACAGGAGAGAAAACAAAGGTAACCTTAAGAAACTTGGTTTTGTTTAATGCATAAAAAAGATAAAGTTTATAAAAGTTAATTTACAAACCAAGAACAAAGTGATTGTGCACACATTATGTACAAGTGTCCTTAAAACATCAAAATTTCTGAAATGTGCAGCCAAAAAAAAAGAGAAAACAACCATTGCCCCTTGCCAAAAAACCCAAAAAACAACACCCACATGGCGCGGGGGGGCTGGCCCCGGGAGCCATGGCCGCTGAGCCTGCGCGTCCGGACCCTGTGCTCCGCGACGGGAAAGGCCACAGCAGTGAGAGGCCCACATACCGCAAAAAGGCCCACCAACAGAAAAAAAAAAAAAAAAAAAATTAACAACTGTGTGCATACTTTTGCTTGAAAAAATGACCTTGTGTGTGTCATAGAAATGCTGCTTTATTGCTGCAGAGGTCAAAGTTCAAGGCTCAAAAGGTACAGGAGAGAAAACAAAGGTAACCTTAAGAAACTTGGTTTTGTTTAATGCATAAAAAAGATAAAGTTTATAAAAGTTAATTTACAAACCAAGAACAAAGTGATTGTGCACACATTATGTACAAGTGTCCTTAAAACATCAAAATTTCTGAAATGTGCAGCCAAAAAAAAAGAGAAAACAACCATTGCCCCTTGCCAAAAAACCCAAAAAACAACAACAACAAAAAAAAAAACAAAAAACAAAAGACTGAGTAAATTGTGGATTTGGTGGTTTCAGAAATATGTAATCACCAAGAAGAAAATAATAATGTCTATATTTTTAAAGAGGAAAAGAATTAAACACTGCAAAGTGAAAATTCAGTCTTTTATTTAAAAATGCATTTATGTACTCCTCTCTATTATTTTTAAATTATGGCTTTTTTTTTTTTTTTTTTTAGCCCTACACATTATTGTCATATGTAGGATTTTCAATTATACCTAAAGTATCTTATTATAACTACAACACTTTGTTCCAGAGACATGCTATTTAAATTGGTTCTGGGCAAATCACCAGTTAGAAATCACTATCAAGAGTTCTTGCTGTTAATGATGCTTTGTTCTAGTGTTGTAAGCTGTGAAGGGTAGCATCCTTCAATATAGATTTTTAGTGTAGGTAATTTGTCCTTGTTTGTTTTCTAGTTGTATAAATTGGTAACGGGATGTGGAAAAGAAAAGACATTTATAACAGAAATAAGTGTTTCTATCCAACAATATCTGACTTAAAAACTACATGCTTTTCACAGTCATTTGTTACATTTAAATCATTTATAGGTTACTCTCTCAGCTAGACACTAACTTGTGGGTTCAAAATACAAAAGTTAGTAACCAGTAGAATGAAAACATGCAAATAATAAAAATTATAGATACAAACTGTAGATAGCTGGGGACAGGTTCTAACATTTGAAGTAGTCCTTTTGATGCAGCTCTTTCATTTTGCTATATCTGAAAGTATAAAATATTCAATTGTTTGCCTATTTTCATTACCATTTAATTTGTTAAACATTACCCCACACTCTGAGGTGAAGATCAACCTTAGTATAAAGATGATGACTAGGAGCTAAGATTACAGCCTTTCATTGACATGGCCCAAGTTCAATCCCTGGCCCTGGCTGGAGAACTGAGATCCTGCAAGCCACATGGCACAGCCAAAACAAAGATGGTGATGAAGTGACATTGTGAGTGCAGAATAGAACGCAAATTCAATATATATGAAAGACAAATGTTCAGGACTTGTGTGTATATAGCTTTTTAAGAAAAGGGCATCTGGGCTTCCCTGGTGGCGCAGTGGTTGAGAGTCCGCCTGCCGATGCAGGGGAGGCGGGCTGCACGTCCGGAGCCTGTGCTCCGCAACGGGAGAGGCCACAAAAGGGAGAGGGCCGCGTACCGCAAAAAAAAAAAAAAAAAAGAAAAAAAAGAAAAGGGCATCAATTTTTTAAAGCATGCTATCCTCTCAATTTTCTAAGAGTCACTTGAATTTTGAATAGTTCATTTCTCAAATTTTCAGAGTTATTCCTTAAAGTAATATTTTAAATTGGTAGCATATTTCTCTACTAAATAACTGTATATGTTCTCTTTTCCATTAACAAACCTAAAGGCTGAGTGTCACCTTTTGTTGTAAACTGTCTAATTGTGTTAATATTACCAAGTGAGTCAATAAAATACAGATACGAAGAATGATGGGAAAGATATTTGAGCCATAATATGATTTCTTATTCTCATTTCCAACATATAGACTAAATCCTCTAATATTTTCTAAGACTTAAAATGGTGGTACTCATTGTTATGGAGATATATGTTATTTAGATATTTAAAAAATAATAGTTTTAGAGATAAAGTATTATGGAAGCAACTCAGTTTCAGAGAGACTTTACAAATATATTTCCTTTTTTTTCTTCTTTTCTGCTTTTGCAAGTGTGAATGGATAATGTGAGATTCTGTTAAAGACCTCTTTCCGGACAGGGAGGTTTTCAATTTGTGGCTGTATTACAGCAAAAGTAAAAACTTTAAAATGAAAATTCTTCAAAGCATATTTGAATTTAGACTGCCTGTTATATTTGATATGACATGGACACATGATTCTCATGAGCTGAAATGACACAAAGGAAAGTTTTAGAAACTAAAACGTTGTATATATCTTAAAGAGGGTTCTCCTTGAATGTGGAAATTGCAGAGCTAAGAAAGAGGTTGTTGGTGGCTTCACCCACAGTGAAGACTAAGGGGCAAAAGTGGTGGAAGACTAGAGCCAGATCTCCTTTACCTGGGGATGATGCAGGGAGAGGTCCCCTCAGGGACACATGACAAATCAATAATGCCTCCCTTGAGAGAGCCAACATTTGGATTCCTTGCCACAGGATAAACAATAAAAGTCAGTGTTTGACAGATTAATGAAAATCACCCAAAGAACATAACACACTCCCTATGGCTGGTATAGAATTGTTCAAATAAGAAAGGAGCAATTACTACAAAGTAAAGGAAGGATGGGTACCTAGCCATGGGGTATCTCACAAGAAATATGGTTTTCTTCTCCCTCTAACAGTAGGGGTGACAGTGATGAAGTTGGCTCTATCATTGGTCACTACATCCTCAAGGCCATTCTCCTGTGGAAGCAGAGAAAAGAATGATATATGAAATTAGTTTTAAAATTATCAGTACTAAGTGTTAAGGACCTAAATAAAACTAGTTAACAAATAAAATGATACAATGACAGAAATAATATGGAATAAGATTGATATATTGTGAAAGGAACCTGCTACCCAGTGAGAAAGATTAATTAGACATAGAAATCTGATAGTTATTCTTAGGAAAAATAAAACTATATCAATGTATACTTTCAAAATCTAGGATTTCTCATTCAACCTATTATATTAGTCAAAATACTGTATAAAGTTGAAATCAAGCAATACAAAAAGGAATAAAAGAGAAAGTGATAGTTACCCTAAATGAAAGATGGTTTAGAGATAAAATAAGGTCATTGATAAGTTGTTTC
Organism: Lipotes vexillifer; assembly: GCF_000442215.2. NCBI lineage: Eukaryota > Metazoa > Chordata > Mammalia > Artiodactyla > Lipotidae > Lipotes > Lipotes vexillifer. The sequence continues at coordinate 1,265,068 of NW_006776934.1, read as the reverse complement.
AATCATTTAAAAATGTTTAAAAAAATTTGGCATAATAGTGCTACTTTGACATAGGTGTATAAAATCAATAATAAAAATAGCTCAGTCTTAGTGGCTGCATCAAAATATATATTTTACAAAAAGACATAATCATTTGCTTAAGAAGTCTACCCTAATGGGCTGCTACTTATTCCTGAGATTGTGAGTTATTTGTTGCAGAGTAGGCTACCTAACAGCCATCCACCTCTTCTTTCTATAAGAGCCCACTACCCACATTCGAGATTTGAAGTGCAAGCATTTGCAGAGTGGCATAAATCGTGACCCAGTACTGGGAAATTCGATCTGAGAAAAGACTGCTGAGGACGTTGAGGCAAGGAGTTGCCTTTCTAATAATAGATGATACACGGGAACAATGGCCCTCTTCTTTAAGTGTATACTGTTGCTTGTATACTGGATGACTGGGATGATGGCAGAAAATCTTTTGATCATGGGAGAACATATGAGGGCCTAAGTCAACATACTGAGAAGAGTAGAGATACAGAAAATATTTCAGTATTGGAATTCCCTGGTGGTGCAGTGGTTAAGAATCCGCCTGCCAATGCAGGGGTTCGATCCCTGGTCCGGGAAGATCCCACATGCAGTGGAACAACAAAGCCTGTGCACCACAAATACTGAGCCTGCACTCTAGAGCCCATGAGCCACAATTACTGAGCCCGTGTGCTGCAACTACTGAAGCCCGCGTGCCTAGAGCTCGTGCTCCACAATGAAGAGTAGCCCCTGCTCGCTGCAAATAGAGAAAGCCCGCATGCAGCAATGAAGACCAAACGCAGCCAAAAATAAATTAAAAAAAAAAAATTGAATCATTATGTTCTACACCTGAAACCAATATATTATTAAATAAAAGAGAAAATACTTCAGTATTTATGGAATTGTTGAATCTCTGACTTAGCTAATCTTGTAACCATCCTATCTCTTGGTATCTTGTTATTCTTCCGCTCATCCATTTCATCTGGCTCTATGCTAGATACTGGGCAAGAAGCAGTGAAGAGAATGTGCTAAGACTTCTGAAGAAGTGAGAGAGTGAACCGACACATTAATATATACTAACAAGATATTATGGAGACTAACATGACAAAAATAGCAAGGAGGTGAGTGAAGATTAAAGAGAGTGAGGGTGGGGATAGTTATAAAATATAAGTGTGGGGTAGTATCAGAAAACTAAATTAAGTCTTTGTGGTACATGGTAAGAACTTTAGATCTTACTCTCAGTTACCTAAGAAACCATTGCATCCTTGACAAGCAAGAAGAGTGACATAGACTGATTTAGGTTTATAGGAACCATTGTGACTGATATTGGGACAACAGGTTGTAAAGGGCAAGTGTAGAAGTAGTGAAACTAGATGGAAGGCTGTTTCAATGGTCCAGGTGAGAGCTGATGGTGGCTTATACTTGGGTGGCAGCAGTGGAGGAACTAAGACTGTGTAATTTCTGAATATATTTCTATGAAAACTAGGTAAGAATTACTGATAGATTAGATGTTAATTTCAGAGAAAGATTTTTTTAGCCTGAATGTCTGGACTGAAAGTGCCATTTACTGCAGAGGACTGGGGGAGGAGTAACTTTTAGCAGTTTCATTGTGTTAAATTTGAGAATGTTAAATAAAAATCCCAGTGGAGATTTTAAGTGGGAGGTCCCCTGCTTGAGTCTGAAGTACAGGGAGATTATTAAGGTCCTGTAAATTTGGAATTAGCCAATGTGTAAGTGGTATCTATATATTTTCAGTTGAGTAATATCACTGTAAGAGTGATTAGAGACAAAAGGACAAAAGGAAAAAAAATCTGATGTTGGATCCTGGGTACAGCATTGTTTGCAACACTGAGGAAGATGAGGAAGAAGTAGCAAAGGAAGCTCAGAAAGAGTGGTTAGTGAGCTAGAGAGCAACTCAAGAGAAAGAATGATGACTCAGAAGCTAAGAGAAAAAAATGCTTAAAGAATGAAGGAGTAATTAGTTAGGTCAAATATTGCTAGACTTTTCAGTGAACTGATGCTGAGAACCACTGCTTTGTTGATGTGGAGGTTATTTAGTGATCTTCACCAAAGTAATATCAGTTGAGTGGTGGGGAGAAAATCTGAGAGGACTTTTTTCCTAAGAGATAATCGGAGGATGAGGAAACAAAACAGAGACTAGAGACAACATCCTAAAACAATTTTGCTATTAAAGCTTGAAATAAAATTGTTATTTTATGGCAAGGTAAGAAAAACTTAAACATAATTTTTTTTCTCTTCCATTTGGCCTCCTCTCTCTCACCTACCATATATTGTGTGTCTGCATTATGCATCGACCAAACCTCTCCAAATCAAAAGAAATACCTGCTCAAGCTCAAAGAGCAACATTCTCCTAGCATCAATAGGACAACTCCTTAAAACATAACACTCCTTGGTTTTGTAAGGGACCACAGTGATGCTTAGATCTAGACTGTGTAAACTGTCAATAATATGACATTTAATGTACAACTCTCTGTCTCAAAAATCTTATATAACTGTGCTTTGTCTTCTAAGGGGTGGAATAGTTCTTATAGCTTTCTTAGATGCTCTTCCTGAGATATAATCTTCAAATTTGGCTCAACTAAAATTTTCCATTTCTTTCTTAGATTGACTGCTTAATGGTTCATCAACGTAGCATAATAATGAATGAAGAGGAAGCCAGAGTGTGGTATGGGTGCAATAAAAAACTTTGTTTGAGATGGTAAATAATATGGTATATTTGAAGACTGTTGAGAGTGATTAAATAGAGAGGTAAAGGAATTATTAGACCCAAATCCAATATGGACAGTGGTTCCATATACCAGTAATGCTCTGTACACCAGCTGGGTGTCCTACAATTTAATTCAATTATGACACTATATACTCTAAGATAGAGTCAGATTCCACAGGTTAAGGGTTCAATCCCACAAGACTTCCCACCCTCCTTCAGACAGCAGTAGCAAACCCACGTTGTTACCTGTGCTTCTGACAAAGTGGGTACAGATTGTAGGTTCCAAGGACCTGCACCTTGGGTTTAATTAATCCACTAGAGTCACTCACAGAACTCAGAGAAACATTTTACTTACTGGATTACTGATTTATTGTAAAAAGATACAGATGAACATCCACATGGAAGAGATGCATAGGACAAGGTATGGGGAAAGGGCACAGAGCTTCCATGCTCTCTCCCAGCTCACCACTCTCTTCAAATCTCTAGAGTACCAACCCTGTTCTCCTGGGTCTTTATGGAAGCTTTATTACATAATTATGATTGATTAAATTGATGGCCACTGGCAATTGATTCAAAATCCAGGCCCTCTCCTCTCCCTTGAGGTGGGGTGGGGGGTAACGCTGAAAGTTCCAACCCTCTAATCAGATGGTTGGTTCTCCTGGCAACCAGCCCCATCCTTAGGTGGGGTTCAAAAGTCGCCTTATTATCATAACAAGAGATAATTTTGTCACTATCAACACTTAGGAAATTCCAAGAGTTTTGGGCGCTGTGAGTCAGAAACCCTGAAAAACAACCAAATATATACAAAAAATACATTTTTGTCAACTGGATGACCAAATACGTATTTTTCTTGTAAATCACAGTATGACAAGAGGGAATAATTAAAGATTCAGGAGAGGAGCTAATTTTAGGTATAATGTTGAGTTATACCAGAGAGGATGTATCAGTATCTTGATGGAGGGATAGGCATTCTAAAGGATGATAGGCAGTTTATTCACTGTAATGGGCAAGAAAGCAGGGCACAAATATACAGATGCAGGTATTATAGATTGATTATCTTGCTTGTAAAATAATAAATGGTGTTTTAGTTTGAACCACCTCTAGTTGGTATTTTGTTACTTGCAGCTGAAATTATCTTAGACAACACATTCCCTGAAGTCATGAATTATCTCATGGTTATGTCTGCATTCCCAGAATCTTGTTCAAAGATTGGCATTTAGTTGGTTCTCAATAAATATATGATGAGTGAATTCATGAATGAATGTACTAAATGATACTAAAATAAATGGAAATTTATTGTATTTAAATGAGGTTTCTTTTTATTAAAAAAAAGAGACAATTCTAGCTCTGAACAGGTAAAGTTTTCATAAACCAAAGAAAATAAAGCAATCTAACCTTAACTGGATATTTTACATGAAGACCAACAGGTATGCATACCTTCACTTGAGAATATGGTGATTATATTGATGATGATAATGATGACGATGATGATGACAATGTTAAAATAAATTAAAAAATGAATATTGGTGAAAGTGATGGTGAAGGTGTGTTGATGTTATTGGTTAAAGCTAGCTTTTATTTGTTAAACACCCTGCTAAATGGTTTACATGCAGTACTTTAATCTCTACCGCATTATCTGTTATGACCCAATAATATTATCTTCATCCTATGAACTAGAATTTTAACTGAAGAATAAATAGGATAATTAATCTTCCCAGGATCTCACAGTTATGATAGAAAACAGTGAGGGTTCTTCTATTTTTCCCCCCAAATCACTTTTCATAATCATTATTTAACTACCTCAGTTTGTTTTTTTATTTTCTAACTGAAGTTTAACTGAACCAGCCATTAACAAAACAATATTTTTTGATACGTTTAAAAGGACTTCTCTTCAATTCCAAATTTTCATCTAGCTATGAAGTTGAATAGTCTTGAGATTTGTTTCAGAGTTGGAACCATTTTAACTCAATTAACTCATAATTGAATTTATTTTTCATTAAAAAAATTCTACATTTTTTCTTCTTTTGATCATGTAGATTTGCCCCTAAAAACTAGGATCATCAGTTATTTTCCTTCTCACTGTCAGAGTCTAATTCCATCCTAGAAATAAGTATTATATAATTAAGGTAGGAAAGGGAGAAACTCAGAATAGGTAAGGGAGAAACTCAGAATAGGTAAGGTAAAATTCTCATTGTCTGTGTATGCTAATTTTGTCAAACTCTGTTTTGTGTACGTGTGCATGCATATGTGTACTTAGGACCTGAGTGAATAAATATTGAGCTGTTTTAGTGAATGATCTCCGTTTAATTGTTGCTTTATTGTTTGTTTATATTTGACTTTAAGTGACACCTCAGCTTTTGGTTACAAACTGCTTATTTTTGTAATGTTAACTTAACTTCATCTTTTTATATAAAACAACCTGTACATATTGTCAGATTGTAGAACAGAAAAACTATGTGAAAATCTTCAGGCCAGTTGCCTGACTAAAGTATGATATTTCATATTGCACAAACTATTATCTGATTCCAACCAGCTTCCCACACCTCTCACTAGTGTGAAGACTGGCACTAATTGTCACTGATATTGACAGACTATGGGGACTGTTCAGTTGACGTGAGTGGACATGACATCTAGAAGTCCCCTTCCCAATTAGAGAGTCTTCCCAGAAAGAAGGGGTTGCAGCAATGCTTGGAGTTACAGTTAAAAAAATTAATAACTCTTCTGTACATAGAGAACTTCTTACTTCATATCATCAGTATCATATTCTGGCTTAAGTGAAAATAAAAAAAAAAAAAACAACTACAAAGAAACTATATCTCTAAGTCACAGTAGCAAATATATACACTCCCTCCTTATTAATCCCAGGCTGAAAAGGACAGTCAAGACTCACCAGGTTCAAGTGAAACCCACCTTACTCAAGGATTCTCATAATATTCATGCTAACGGAATACATCTTCTATCTATATCCCTGATTTTATTTTTATTACGTAAGCTGTATTCTCTAGTGTATGCACTTTTCCAGTTGCAACTTGGGACAGTGTATAACATGCAAGGAGTTTTGAATGTAATCCCGTATTGTGAATATCAGTGTTTCCAATTTAAAAAAGCATAACAGAAAATTTTCCAGAAACATTTCAACCTATGCTATTTTCATTTTGACTACTCATATACTGACATTTAATGTCTATTACTTTTTGATAAAAATGAACATTCTGGTCTAATCTTTTACTTTTTATTTAACTTGAAAATATCTTTACTTAAAGTCATATTTGCTAGTGCTCCTAAGAGTCATTCCAACCCAAAAGGTCATGACCGAGTAATTACCAGAACTATAATATTATAATTCATGACTGAAACAAAAGCAATATTCATAACAGCACAAATAATCATATTATCTGTGAATTCTTATAACTTAATAAACAAAATTCTTGATAAACTATAAATGCCAGTTATCTCTGTGTTAGCTGCCTTCCTGTTTGCTTTCTCATCATCTCTTATTGAAAATGGAGAATTTATCTCATTTTTTCCTAATCATTTGCAGAGTAATACTTCTCACCACCCAATAATTCCCAATCAGATGTTCTTATGGCTTGTTAAAGATTACGACCAGGGGTGGCCTGTTTTATAAAAAGCAAATTTTGATGAAATTTAATAAATATTTTTAGTTGAAGGTCTTAGGTCTTCCCCCTGCCTCCGCCCCACCACTATTTTCAGAATTGGGAGAGTAAGAATGGGAAAGGATGGAACATTATAGAGTAGGTTTAGGTATGTTTCTTCCCTCTACTTCTATATATTCCCACTATTTTTTTAGGCCCTTGTATCATACAGAAACATTAACTTAAATGGATTAAACACTTAAATGTATAAGACCTGAAACCATAAAACTCCTAGAAGGAAACACAGGGAAAAGCTCATCAATATCAGTCTTCACAATGGTTTTTTGTATATGACACCAAAATCACAGGAAGGAACAGTAAAAATAAACAAGTGAGGCTATAGCAAACCTTCTTCTTTGATGTGAGAGAAAAATCACGTTGCTATCAAAGAAACCTTAAAAGATGGTATGCTCCACATTGTAACAATTTGACTTCCTTTTTGTTGATTAGAGATAAGTAACCTTACGATTTTGTACTTTCCTTAAAGAATTTCATTTAGATTTTATAATGAAAATTGATTAATATGTAAGACATACCTCTATAAAGTAATATGAACTGTTAAAAACTTCTTTTATTTTGTCATGTAACATAGATACATAAGAATGCACAAATTATAAGTGTATAACTTAATGAATTACCAAAACTTACAAAGAGAACCGTGGTGTAACCACTCTCCACATCAAAGCACAGAATATTACGAACATCATAAACCTGCTAGAAAACCCTTTGTAATCACCTGCTCTTCCTTTCTTTCTACAGCTCTGCTTTCTTGCCTTTCTACAGTCCAGAAGTTTTTGCTAATTACTTACTTGCTTTTCTTTATGCTTTTATTATGTAACACTATCATATATTTCTTCCATTAGCCAATGGAATTATGGACTATGTATTCTCCATTTTAGGATTTTTTCTGTTCAGTATTATACTTATGAGGTTAATCCATGTTATTGCACTAAATTATATTTAATAGATTTAAAAAATAGCATACTGTTCATTATACTCTTAATGTTTATTTAGGCTGGTCTGGAGTTATTACAAATAATGTAGCTATAACATTTTAGTTCATGTCTTGCTATATATGTGTGTTCATTTCTGTTTGGCACATACTTAGAACAGAATTGTTACATCATAGGATGTGTGACACTTGCTAATTTGAAGATATCACAATTTAGTACATAATAGCAATAGAAAAATACTGTTTTCTGAAGTAGTTAAACCAATTTATGCACTCTCCATAAGTGTATGAGAGATTTCGTGCTCCACATCTTTGCCAGCAACTGATATTGTCTGATTTTTTTTTTTTTTTTCAGCTCTTCTTGTGGGTAGGAGAGGTATTTCACTGTAGGCTTCCTGGTTTTTTCTAATGAGGTTAACCAAAAATCTATATATATATTTTTTTCCCCCATTGGTATTCATTTCTTTTGTGAACTACCTTCAAGTTTATTGCCTATTTTTATTTGGAATGTCTATCTTTTTCTAATTAATCTGGAGGAGTTCTTAATATATTCTAGACAGAAAAAATTATTGGTTCAAAATATTGCAGTCATATTCATCCTTTCTATAATTTGCATTTTAACGTCTTGTTGGTTATTTTGATGAAAATGTATCTTCTAAATTTATCTATATTTATCTTATTGTTTGTTCTTTTTGTACCAACATTCTAGATTTTGTGTGTATCATTACTTAAACATTTTTCTTGTTGTTAATACAGTGACCATATGGCTTGATTTTCTAAGGATAGACAGGTTTACTGGTTGCTCTGGTATGATTATAAATATCATCCACTTTCCATTACATTTATATTAAGGATAGATTTAGATTTTACCAGGCTTATGATTTTGCCAAGGAGTAGAATTAAACAAAAGAATGGCAAGGGAGTTGAGGGTGTAGGCAAAGGAGTAATTATGAGAATCTAATACTGAAATTAGGCTGGGTGAAGTAGGGAGAAATTGGCAGTCAGAAAAGGGAATTGATAGAATCAGGAACAAAGAAGAATTGTAGTTACTGAGTAATTATGTGGTCTACGTAATGACTCTGACAGAGATAGGCTAAAATAGAACAGTGAAGAGGAGTACAAGGAATTAAATACCAAGGTTTTGGAAAGACTTTAAGTACATATTGAAGTTGTAGATAATTAAAATGACAGTTAACTTTGGTTGTATAGACCCTACAATTTATAAAGCTAAAAAAAACCCTGGAGAAATCACTCAGCAAAACTCACAATATTCATTTACCAAATGTCGGGAGCAAAGACACATTCACATCCTCACCTCTCACAGATAATGGTATTTAAGAAATGAGGGGTAAAAAATCTTCATTGTCCCTTTAAGAATCTCACAGTGAGGTCAGCCCTCATCTAAAATGATAATCTTTTATCTTCCTTCTAGTATTCAAAGCCTCTTCATTGCTGCTTCCTCTTTGGGCTCCATATTTTTGATACCCTCAGGTTGTATAGGAGCGGGCTGCTGACTAGTGACACAGTTTTCATTTTCTCTTGTAAGCAGATATTTTGAGTCCTTTGACAGAAACTATTTCTACTGACCTTGTTATAGTATTTCTTATACCTGTGAAATTTTCCTCCAGAGTTTTCTTTCTCATTCCCTTTTTTGTTTCAGCCCAGTAGTCACTCTGTGCAAAGCTGATGTAATGCTTTCAAAGGTTGGACCCCAAGGTGCCTGGTGAGCACTGATCCCTTTATAAATGTGCTCCACTGTACCCTGCATACCCAGTGTGCTGAATGCATCTTTTTCTGCTAAAATGAGTGATGCTTCAGGTGGTTTATTTACTTTTGCTGTCCTGAAAGTCATTTCAGAGGACTCAGTTACATTTCTAAGAAGATAATACAATTATTAAATTGCTCCTTCTTATTTTTTCCACATGAGGGCTAGTGATTTTTGCTATATTTAAGTACCTTCTTTATATCTTCCTTGCCTACTGAACGAGATAGTTGTTTTCTAACATACTCCTCTACATTTTGCCTGGAAGAGTTTGAAATATATTTTGAAATACAGTGTCCAGAAGTATCAGTTCTACCAAAATCTTCCACAGGTCAATCACATGATGCACACTTCGTGATGCTTAATGAGATAGTCTTACCAAGGAGATGTCTCCCATCAGACTGCCATCTAACCCAGACTTGCATGCAACCTGTCATTGTCTTGATTTGGTCCCCTTTAATACATCTTATCTTGGTTCATGTTGCCTTAGACCTCGAATTCCATACATTTCTCATGCTTCCCTTCAGGACACAGAAAACGCACGTGTCCAACTTTGAGGCATACTGTACTTTCTCTAGGCACCAGATTTTTCTTAGGATCACACATTTGCTTAAGTCATGAACTTGATATTCCAGATATCTGGAAATGGGCACTGGCCTATGTAAAAACAGCAACTCAATTCAGCTGTGTACAAAGTGAGCATCACTGCAAGTTATTTGGTTCCCCAAATTTTCTTTATTTCTCAAGTTTTTCTGCCAAGTGAATCTGAAGTTTATGGTTTTGTGGAATTGGGGACAAAATACCACTCTTCTCCAACTGAGAAACAAAATAACTTAGAAATACAATTAAAGTGTCTATATATGGAAAAGCAAATTATCAACTTTATTACTTGATAAGATTAGTTGAGTAACATAGCTTAGTGCAAGAGACAAAAATGAGCTTGCTAATTTCCTACCCTAGATACAGACCTGTGACCAGCCCATCTAATGGTTAGTTCTGCAAAACAGGTGCTATTGCTGGAAATTCGATTACACTGGCTTGGTTGTAAAAAGGAACATAGATCAAATTCCCAAGTGTTTGTACTCCTCCCACCATATACCTAACCTCATTCAGTAAAGGAATGCAAATCACTTCCTGTCATCTAACCTCCAGATTAATCACTCAACCTCCATGAGGAAGACCAAGGAGTGGGGTACACAGCCAGATCTGCTTACAGAAAATCTTTTCTCACCCAAACCAAGACAAGTGAGATATAATTCTCCTATTATAACAAAGTACATCACTTAGTTATTTCTTTGAACATCTCTTGATCTTAAAGTTTCTTATTATTTGTTTGAAAATAAAGACTTTATTTCAAACTTGAAAAAAATGTTATTTTTAACTTCTGGATACACCTTTTTTTTTTTTTTTTATCTTGAGTAAGCTTATGGCATATTGTTTATTCAGGCACAAAGATTCTTGCGTGGAGTAGAGCACAATGTGAGAAGTGTTCAATTCCTGATACAATGACAGTGGTCACTGTGCACATGGAGCACGTGTTGTGTACCAGACCCTGTGCCAGGCACTCGTTACATGCAGTGCTACTTAGCCACGCTCTGAGGAAAATACTATTATTGTTCTTGTTTTACAGATGAAGAAACTGTGATGCGAGAAAGTGAACGAGGGCCACACAGCTAGTGAAGAGTGACAGAGGTCAAGTTCTAGCGAGCATTCAGATAGTACTTACTGGGTGCTGCTCTCTAGTCTTAGGACTCTGCATTTATTAAGCCATTTAATCCTTCCAAAATCCCTGTGAGGTTGGTTATTATGTTTCCTTAACACATGAGGAAACTGAGGCACAGAGAGTTTAGGTGACTCAGCCAAGGTCACATAGTTAGAGTCAGAGCGAGGATTTGAACAAGGCAGAGTCAGTGTCCAGAGTCCAGGTTCTTGTCCGTGGTTCGATGTTGCCTGGCATCAGTACGGTGACTGACACAAACACTCCAAATTATTACTTTCAACCATGTCACTGGAAATGGTACTAGAAGAGCAAAATAATCCTCAGAAACTGTAAAAGTCATTCTTCCTTTATGTTAGGGACAACATTGAGTTTTTAGCCCTATTGCAAGTGACTTGAAATTAAGGTTCTTCATAACATTTTTTTTTCTTAAATTCCATATATATGTGTTAGCATACGGTATTTGTCCTTCTCTTTCTGACTTACTTCACTCTGTATGACAGACTCTAGATCTATCCACCTCATTACAAATAGCTCAATTTCGTTTCTTTTTATGGCTGAGTAATATTCCATTGTATATATGTGCCACATCTTCTTTATCCATTCATCCGACGACGGGCACTTAGGTTGTTTCCATCTCCGGGCTATTGTAAATAGAGCTGCAATGAACATTTTGGTACATGACTCTTTCTGAATTCTGGTTTCCTCAGGGTATATACCTAGTAGTGGGATTGCTGGGTCATATGGTAGTTCTATTTGTAGTTTTTTAAGGAACCTCCATACTGTTCTCCATAGTGGCTGAACCAATTCACATTCCCACCAGCAGTGCAAGAGTGTTCCCTTTTCTCCACACCCTCTCCAGCATTTATTGTTTCTAGATTTTTTGATGATGGCCATTCTGACTGGTGTGAGATGATATCTCATTGTAGTTTTGATTTGCATTTCTCTAATGATTAATGATGTTGAGCATTCTTTCATGTGTTTGTTGGCAGTCTGTATATCTTCTTTGGAGAAATGTCTATTTAGGTCTTCTGCCCATTTTTGGATTGGGTTGTTTATTTTTTTGTTATTGAGCTGCATGAGCTGCCTGTAAATTTTAGAGATTAATCCTTTGTCAGTTGATTCATTTGCAAATATTTTCTCCCATTCTGAGGGTTGTCTTTTGGTCTTGTTTATGGTTTCCTTTGCTGTGCAAAAGCTTTGAAGTTTCATTAGGTCCCATTTGTTTATTTTTGTTTTTATCTCCATTACTCTAGGAGATGGGTCAAGAAGGATCTTGCTGTGATTTATGTCATAGAGTGTTCTGCCTATGTTTTCCTCTAAGAGTTTGATAGTTTCTGGCCTTACATTTAGGTCTTTAATCCATTTTGAGCTTATTTTTGTGTATGGTGTTAGGGAGTGATCTAATCTCACTCATACTTTTACATGTACCTGTCCAGTTTTCCCAGCACCACTTATTGAAGAGGCTGTCCTTTCTCCACTGTACTTTCCTGCCACACTTATCAAAGATAAGGTGTCCATATGCGCGTGGGTTTATCTCTGGGCTTTCTATCCTATTCCATTGATCTTTCTGTTTTTGTGACAGTACCATACTGTCTTGATTACTGTAGCTTTGTAGTAGAGTCTGAAGTCAGGGAGCCTGATTCCTCCAGCTTCATTTTTTGTTCTCAAGTTTGCTTTGGCTATTCGGAGTTTTTTGTGTTTCCATACAAACTGTGAAATTTTTTGTTCTAGTTCAGTGAAAAATGCCAGTGGTAGTTTGATAGGGATTGCACTGAATCTATAGATTGCTTTGGGTAGTAGAGTCATTTTCACAATGTTGATTCTTCCAATCCAAGAACATGGTATATCTCTCCATCTATTTGTATCATCTTTAATTTCTTTCATCAGTGTCTTATAATTTTCTGCATACAGGTCTTTTGTCTCCTTAGGTAGGTTTATTCCTAGATATTTTATTCTTTTTGTTGCAACGGTAAATGGGAGTGTTTTCTTGATTTCACTTTCAGATTTTTATCACTAGTACATAGGAATGCCAGAGATTTCTGTGCATTAATTTTGTATCCTGCTACTTTACCAAATTCATTGATTAGCTCTAGTAGTTTTCTGGTAGCATCTTTAGGATTCTCTATGTATAGTATCATGTCATCTGCAAACAGCGACATCTTTACTTCTTCTTTTCCGATTTGGATACCTTTTATTTCCTTTTCTTCTCTGATTGTTGTGGCTAAAACTTCCAAAACTATGTTGAATAAGAGTGGTGAGAGTGGGCAACCTTGTCTTATTCCTGACCTTAGTGGAAATGCTTTCAGCTTTTCACCATTGAGGATGATGTTGGCTGTGGGCTTGTCATATATGGCCTTTATTATATTGAGGAAAGTTCCCTCTACACCTACTTTCTGCAGGGTTTTTATGATAAATGGGTGTTGAATTTTGTCAAAAGTTTTCTCTGCATCTATTGAGATGATCATATGTTTTTTCTCCTTCAATTTGTTAATATGGTTAATCACATTGATAGATTTGCGTATATTGAAGAATCCTTGCATTCCTGGAGTAAACCCCACTTGATCATGGTGTATGATCCTTTTAATGTGCTTTTGGATTCTGTTTGCTAGTATTTTGTTGAGGATTTTTGCATCTATGTTCATCTGTGATATTGGCCTGTAGTTTTCTTTCTTTGTGATATCCTTGTCTGGTTTGGGTATCAAGGTGATGGTGGCCTCATAGAATGAGTTGGGGAGTGTTCCTCCCTCTGCTATATTTTGGAAGAATTTGAGAAGGATAGGTGTTAGCTCTTCTCTAAATGTTTGATAGAATTCGCCTGTGAATCCGTCTGGTCCTGGGCTTTAGTTTGTTGGAAGATTTTTAATCACAGTTTGAATTTCATTGTTTGTGATTGGTCTGTTCATATTTTCTATTTCTTCCTGATTCAGTCTTGGCAGTTTGTGCATTTCTAAGAATTTTTCCATTTCTTCCAGATTGTCCATTTTATTGGCATAGAGTTGCTTGTAGTAATCCCTCATGATCTTTTTTATTTCTGCAGTGTCAGCTGTTACTTCTCCTTTTTCATTTCTAATTCTATTGATTTGAATCTTCTCCCTTTTTTTCTTGATGAGTCTGGCTAATGGTTTATCTATTTTGTTTATCTTCTCAAAGATCCAGCTTTTAGTTTTATTGATCTTTGCTATTGTTTCCTTCATTTCTTTTTCATTTATTTCTGATCTGATTTTTATGATATCTTTCCTTGGCTAACTTTGGGGTTTTTTTGTTCTTCTTTCTCTAATTGCTTGAGGTGCAAGGTTAGGTTGTTTATTCGAGATGTTTCCTGCTTCTTAAGGTGGGCTTGTATTGCTATAAACTTCCCTCTTAGAACTGCTTTTGATGCATCCCATAGGTTTTGGGTCGTTGTGTCTCCATTGTCGTTTGTTTCTAGGTATTTTTTAATTTCCTCTTTGATTTCTTCAGTGACCACTTCGTTATTAAGTATTTTAGCCACCATGTGTTTGTATTTTTTATTTTTTACTTCCTATAATTGATATCTAGTCTCATGGCGTTGTGGTCGGAAAAGATACTTGATACAATTTCAATTTTCTTAAATTTACCAAGGCTTGATTTGTGACCCAAGATATGATCTATCCTGGAGAATGTTCCATGAGCACTTGAGAAAAATGTGTATTCTGTTGTTTTTGGATGGAGTGTCCTATAAATATCAATTAAGTCCATCCTGTTTAATGTATCATTTAAAGCTTGTGTTTCCTTATTTATTTTCATTTTGGATGATCTGTCCATTGGTGAAAGTGGGGTGTTGAAGTCCCCTACTATGAATGTGTTACTGTCGATTTCCCCTTTTATGGCTGCTAGTTTTTGCCTTATGTATTGAGGTGCTCCTATGTTGGGTGCATAAATATTTACAATTGTTATATCTTCTTCTTGGATCGATCCCTTAATCATTATGTAGTGTCCTTCTTTGTCTCTTCTGATAGTCCTTATTTTAAAGTCTATTTTGTCTGATATGAGAATTGCTACTCCAGCTTTCTTTTGGTTTCCATTTGCATGGAATATCTTTTTCCATCCCCTTACTTTCAGTCTGTATGTGTCTCTAGGTCTGAAGTGGGTCTCTTGTAGACAGCATATATATGGGTCTTGTTTTTGTATCCATTCAGCCAATCTGTGTCTTTTGGTGGGAGCATTTAGTCCATTTACATTTAAGGTAATTATCGATATGTATGTTCCTATTCCCATTTTCTAAATTGTTTTGGGTTCGTTATTATAGGACTTTTCCTTCTCTTGTGTTTTTGTCTAGAGCAGTTCCTTTAGCATTTGTTGTAAAGCTGGTTTGGTGGTGCTGAACTCTCTCAGCTTTTGCTTGTCTGTAAAGGTTTTAATTTCTCCATCAAATCTGAATGAGATCCTTGCTGGGTAGAGTAATCTTGGTTGCAGGTTTTTCTCCTTCATCACTTTCAGTATGTCCTGCCACTCCCTTCTGGCTTGTAGAGTTTCTGCTGAGAGATCAGCTGTTAACCTTATGGGGATTCCCTTGTGTGTTATTTGTTGTTTTTCCCTTGCTGCTTTTAATATGCTTTCTTTGTATTTAGTTTTTGACAGTTTGATTAATATGTGTCTTGGCGTATTTCTCCTTGAATTTATCCTGTATGGGACTCTCTGTGCTTCCTGGACTTGATTAACGATTTCCTTTCCCATATTAGGGAAGTTTTCAACTATAATCTCTTCAAATATTTTCTCAGTCCCTTTCTTTTTCTCTTCTTCTTCTGGAACCCCTATAATTCGAATGTTGGTGCGTTTAATGTTGTCCCAGAGGTCTCTGAGACTGTCCTCAGTTCTTTTCATTCTTTTTTCTTTATTCTGCTCTGCAGTAGTTATTTCCACTATTTTATCTTCCAGGTCACTTATCCGTTCTTCTGCCTCATTTATTCTGCTATTGATCCCATCTAGAGTATTTTTCATTTCATTTATTGTGTTGTTCATCATTGTCTGTTTCATCTTTATTTCTTCTAGGTCCTTGTTAACTGCTTCTTGCATTTTGTCCATTCTATTTCCAAGATTTTGGATCATCTTTACTATCATTATTCTGAACTCTTTTTCAGGTAGACTGCCTATTTCTTCTTCATTTGTTAGGTCTGGTGGGTTTTTATCTTGCTCCTTCATCTGCTGTGTGTTTTTCTGTCTTCTCATTTTGCTTATCTTACTGTGTTTGGGTTCACCTTTTTGCAGGCTGCAAGTTCATAGTTCCCGTTGTTTTTGATGTCTGTCTCCAGTGGCTAAGTTTGGTTCAGTAGGTTGTGTAGGCTTCCTGGTGGAGGGGACTAGTGCCTTTTTTGTGGTGTATGAGGCTAGATCTTGTCTCTCTAGTGGGCAGGTTCACGTCTGGTGGTGTTTTTTGGGGTGTCTGTGGACTTATTATGATTTTAGGCAGCCTCTCTGCTAGTGGGTGGGGCTGTGTTCCTATTTTGCTATATGGTTGGCATAGGTTGTCCAGCAGTGTAGCTTGCTGGTCGTTGAGTGAAGCTGGGTGCTGGTGTTGAGATGGAGATCTCTGGGAGATTTTCGCCGTTTGATATTATGTGGGGGGCTGGGAGGTCTCTTGTGGACCAGTGTCCTGAATTTGGCTCTCCCACCTCAGAGGCAGAGTCCTGTCTCCTGGCTGGAGCAGCAAGAGCCTTTCATCCACTCAGCTCAGAATAAAAGGGAGAGAAAGTAGAGAGAATTAGTAGAAGTATGAAGAAAGAAAGAAAAAAAAAGAAAGAAAAAAGAAAGAAAGAAAGGGGGGGAGGAAGGAAGGAAGGAGGGAATGAAGAAAGAAAGAAGAAAAGAAGGAAAGAAGGAAAGAAAGGAGGGAGGGAGGGAGGAAGGAAGGAAGGAAGGAGGGAATGAAGAAAGAAAGAAGAAAAGAAGGAAAGAAGGAAAGAAAGGAGGGAGGGAGGGAGGAAGGAAGGAAGGAAGGAGGGAAGGAAGGAAAAAAATACAGAAAGAAAGAAGATACAGTAAAATAAAAGTATAATAAAGTTATTGAATTAAAAAAATAATTATTTAGAGGAAAAAAAAAAGGGACGGATAGAACCTTAGGACAAATGGTGGAAGCAAAGCTATAGAGACAAAATCTTACATAGAAGCATACACATATACCCTCACAAAAAGAGGTAAAGGGGAAAAAATCATAAAACTTGCTCTCCAAGTCCACCTCCTCAATTTGGGATGATTCGTTGTCTAAAGGAGCGAAGGAAAGAAAGATAGAAAGAAGGTAAAGTGTAATAGAGTTATTTAAATTAAAATTAATTATTAAGAAAAAAATTAAAAGGAAAAAAACAAAACGGTCGGATAGAACGCTGGGACAAATGGTGGAAGCAAACCTATACAGACAAGATCTCACACAGAAGCATACACATACACATTCACAAAAAGAGGAAAAGGGGAAAAAATCATAGATCTTGCTCTAGAAGTCCGCCTCCTCAATTTGGGATGATTCGCTGTCTATTCATGTATTCCACAGAGGCAGGGTACATCAAATTGATTGTGTAGCTTTAATCCGCTGTTTCTGAGGCTGCTGGGAGAGATTTCCCTTTTTCTTCTTTGTTCTCACAGCTCACAGGGGCTCAGCTTTCGATTTGGCCCTGCCTCTGCGTGTAGGTCGCTGGAGGGCGTCTGTTTTTTGCTCAGACAGGACGGGGTTAAAGGAGCCATTGACTCGGGGGCTCTGGCGCACTCAGGCCAGGGCGGTCGCTGGAGGGCGTCTGTTTTTTGCTCAGACAGGTCGGGGTTAAAGGAGCCGCTGAATCGGGGGCTCTGGCGCACTCAGGCCGGGGGGGTAGGGAGGGGCACGGAGTGCGGGGGTGGGGGGCCTGCAGCAGCAGAGGTCGGTGTGACGTTGCACCAGCCTGAGGCCCGTCGTGTGTTCTCCCTGGGAAGTTGTTCCTGGATCCCGAGAACCTGGCAGTGGCGGGCTGCACAGGCTTCCCGGAAGAGGGGTGTGGATAATGACCTGTGCTCGCACACAGGCCCCTTGGTGGCGTCAGCAGCAGCCTTAGCGTCTCCCGCCCGTCTCTGGGATCCGCACTTTTAGCCGCAGCTTGCGCCTGTCTCTGGGGTCCGTGCTTATAGCCGCGGCTCGCGCCCGTTTCTGGAGTTCCTTTAGGCAGCGCTCTTAAAACCCCTCTCCTCACGCACCAGGAAACAAAGAGGGAAGAAAAGTCTCTTGCCCCCTCAGCAGGTGCAGACTTCTCCCCGGACTCCCTCCCCGCTAGCCGTGGCGCACTAACCCCTTCAGTTTATGTTCAAGCCACCAACCCCAGTCCTCTCCCTGAGCTCCGACCAAAACCCGAGCCTCGGCTCGCAGCCCCGCCCGCCCCGGCGGGTGAGCACACAAGCCTCTCGGGCTGGTGAGTGCCGGTCGGCCCCGATCCTCTGTGCGGGAATCTCTCCGCTTTGCCCTCCGCACCCCTGTTGCTGCGCTCTCCTCCGCGGCTCCGAAGCTCCCCGCTCCGCCTCACGCAATCTCTGCCCGCGAAGGGGCTTCCTAGTGTGTGGAGACCTTTCCTCCTTCACAGCTCCCTCCCACTGGTGCAGGTGCCGTCCCTATTCTTTTGTCTCTGTTTTTTAATTTTTTTTTTTTTTCTTTTGCCCTACCGAGGTACGTGGGGAGTTTCTTGCCTTTTGGGAGGTCTGAGGTCTTCTGCCAGCATTCAGTAGGTGTTCTGTAGGAATTGTTCCACATGTAGTTGTATTTCTGGTGTATCTGTGGGGAGGAAGGTGATCTCCACGTCTTACTCCTCCGCCATCTTTCCACAACTCCCCTGGATACACCTTTTAAAATTAAGTATTTCTATATAGCCAAATGATACTTTTTTTTTTTTTTCCTTGCGTTATGCGGGCCTCTCACTGTTGTGGCCTCTCCCATTTGCGGAGCACAGGCTCCGGACGCGCAGGCTCAGCGGCCATGGCTCATGGGCCCAGCCGCTCCGCGGCATGTGGGATCTTCCCGAAACGGGGCACGAACCCGCGTCTCCTGCATCGGCAGGCGGACTCTCAACCACTGCGCCACCAGGGAAGCCCTAAATGATACTTTTTAAATTAACAAAAGTAAAAATAATTCCTTGATATTAGCTAATAACTATTTCACATTCAAATATTTTAAATTGTCCAAAATATGCCCTTTATAGCTGATTTGCCCAAATCATATCAAGCCCAGAATCATTCAATGCATCCAGTTGTTGTGTACTTTGTGTCTTTTAATTTAAAACAGTTATATTTTCATGCCACTGACTTGTGAAGACACTGTTAGTTCTGTTTTTTTATGATTGCCTACTGGGGTATTATTTGGTTTATTTCTTGTCCCCCTTTATTTTGTATACATTAATAGATTGTAAAGACTTGATAAATTTAAGTTAGAATACATCACTGAGTCATTTATGATTCTTCATTTCAGCAGATGTATAGTATCTAGTAGTCATACCAGTACTGGAGCAAAGATTGACCATGTGCTGTCAGCCTGTCTCCTCTACTGTGTTTACATTTTTCTTTAAACTCATTCTTGAAAGTTAGTTTTCATTTGGTATCAAATTCTCTCTAGGCCACTATTATTTTCTCCCCTTCTTTGAAAATAATATTCAAAACTCTTCTGGCTTTTTATTTGTTCCTGACAATCTGATGTCGCTGCTCTGTGGGTAATGTCTCTCCTCTCTGGAAGCATTTAAGATCTTCTCTGTTTCTGGTGTTCTGCACTTCGACTATGATATCCAGGGGTAAGAAATTCTTTTTATCATGCTAGAAATTTATTCTGCTGCCTGAATCTGAAACTGTCTTTTCATCAGTTCTAGAAAACTCTCAGCTATTATCTCTTTGCCTTTTTTTTTTCTCCTCCAGGCTCTATTTTCTCCCTTTTCAATCCTATAAAGATAAGCTAATCTTTCTGTGCAGCATATGTCTTTTTTCTTTTAAACAAACCACTTTTTTCCACCTATTTGATTGA
Organism: Lipotes vexillifer; assembly: GCF_000442215.2. NCBI lineage: Eukaryota > Metazoa > Chordata > Mammalia > Artiodactyla > Lipotidae > Lipotes > Lipotes vexillifer. Next base: position 1,245,267 of record NW_006776934.1, on the reverse strand, counting down.
CTGTGCTGCATGTCTTCTTATCTGTTCTAAAGTTCTCAGAGTCTCTCTTTAGTTGGGATTAGTTTTCAGAGTTTCTAACTCAATCACATTTTTTATATCAGGTTTGGTTTCTTTTTGAGTTCCCTGATATAATTTTACATGAACATTTGTGTAGAAGTTTACTATACATAGAGAAAAAAGTACATACATAAGGGTAAAGTTCAATGAACACATTGAATCACAACATAGACATACTCATGTGACAATGACACTGGCCAAAACAAAGAACATTATCAGCACCCCAGAAAGCTCAACAGCCCTTTTTCATAACTATCCTGAATTGCTACCTCTTCTTTTTCCCAAAAATAAATGCTGATTTCTAATGCCATATACAAATTTTCTCTGTTTGGGGACTTTATATACATGGACTAGTATGTTATATTTTTGTGTGTGTGTCTGGATTATTTTACTCAGAGTTATGTTTGTTCAACTATTAAAGCTATTGTACATACAATAAATAACACTAATACCTCTCACAAATATAATTCTGAATAATAATCCAGGGACAAAAAACATATGACATATGATTTCACATGCTATATGATATTCCATTGTATGAACATCCCGTAAGTTATTTAACTATTTTAATTTAAATGGACAACTGGATTCTGCCAGACTATTACAAACAATGTTGCTGTAATTATTCTGAGGTATATATTTAATTCAGTTGCATATACACTCAAGCAAAATTGCTTGGTTATTTATTAATTTTTAACATCTTTATTGGAGTATACTTGCTTTACAATGGTGTTAGTTTCTGCTGTATAACAAAGTGAGTCAGCTATAAATATACATATATCCCCATATCTCCTCCCTTTTGTTTCTCCCTCCCATCCCTCTAGGTGGTCACAAAGCACAAAGCTGATCTCCCTGTGCTATGCAGCTTCTTCCCACTAGCTATCTATTTTACATTTGGTAGTATATATAAGTCCATGCCACTCTCTCACTTCGTTCCAGCTTACACGTACCCCCTCCCCGTATCCTCAAGTTCATTCTCTACATCTGCACCTTTATTCCTCTCCTGCACCTAGGTCTTTCAGAGCCATTTTCTTTTTTTATTTAGATTCCATATATATGTGATAGCATATGGTATTTATTTTTCTCTTTCTCACTTACTTCACTCTGCATGACAGTCTCTATGTCCATCCACCTCACTACAAATAACTCAATTTGGTTTCTTTTTATGGCTGAGTAATATTCCATTGTATATATGTGCCACATCATCTTTATCCATTCATCTGTTGATGGACACTTAGGCTGCTTCCATGTCCTGGCTATTGTAAATGGAGCTGCAATGAACTCTGTGGTACATGATTTTTTGAATTCTAGTTTTCTCAGGGTATATGCCCAGTAGTGCCGTGGCTGGGTCAGATGGTAGTTCTACTTTTAGTTTTTTAAGGAACCTCCATACTGTTGTCCATAGTGGATGTATAAATTTACATTCCAAACAATAGTGCAATAGGTTCCCTTTTCTTCACACCCTCTCCAGCATTTATTGTTTGTAGATTTTTTAATGATGGCCATTCTGACTGGTGTGAGGTGATATCTCATTGTAGTTTTGATTTTCATTTCTATAATGATTAGTGATGTTGAGCATCCTTTCCTGTGTTTGTTGGCAATCTATATATCTGCTTTCAAAAAATGTCTATTTAGTTCTTCTGCCCATTTTTGGATTGGGTTCTTTGTTTTTTTGATATTGAGCTGCATGAGTTGCTTGTATATTTTGGAGATTAATCCTTCGTCAGTTGCTTCATTAGCAAATATTTTCTCCAATTCTGAGGGTTGTTGTTTCATCTTGTTTGTGGTTGCCTTTGCTGTGCAAAGGCTTTTGACTTTCATTATGTCCATTTCTTTATTTTTGTTTTTATTTTCATTTCTCTAGGAAGTGGGTCAAAAAGGATCTTGTGGTGGGCTTCCCTGGTGTTGCAGTGGTTGAGAGTCCGCCTGCCGATGCAGGGGACACGGGTTCTTGCCCCAGTCCGGGAAGATCCCACATACCGCAGAGTGGCTGGGCCTGTGAGCCATGGCCACTGAGCCTGCGCATCCAGAGCCTGTGCTCCACAATGGGAGAGGCCACAACAGTGAGAGGCCCGTGAACCACAAAAAACACAGAAAAGGATCTTGCTGTGATTTATGTCATAGAGTGTTCTGCCTATGTTTTCCTCAAAGAGTTTCATTTGTTCTGGCCTTACATTGGGTATTTAATCCATTTTGAGTTTATTTTTAAGTGTGGTGTTAGGGAGTGTTCTAATTTCATTCTTTTGCATGTAGCTATCCAGATTTCCCATCACCACTTATTGAAGAGGCTGTCTTTTCTCCATTGTATTTTCTTGCCGCCTTTATCGAAAATAAGGTGACTATATGTGCATGAGTTTATCTCCGGGCTTTCTATCTTATTCCATTGATGTATATTTCTTTTTTTGTGCCAGGACCAAACTGTCTTGATTACTGTAGCTTTGTAGTATAGTCTGAAGTCCGGGAACCTGATTCATCCTCTTCTGTTTTTCTTTCTCAAGATAGCTTTGGCTATTCGGGGTCTTTTGTGTTTCCATACAAATTTTGAAATTTTTTGTTCTAGTTCTGTAAAAAATGCCATTCATAGTTTCATAGTGATTGCATTGAATCTGTCAATTCCTTGGGGTAGTGTAGTTATTTTCACAATGTTGATTCTTCCAATCCAAGAACATGGTATATCTCTCCATCGTTTTGTAGCATCTTTAATTTCTTTCATCAGTGTCTTATAGTTTTCTGCATATGGGTCTTTTGTCTCCTTACCTAAGTTTATAACTAGGTATTTTATTCTTAATTTCTCTTTCAGATTTTTCACCATTAGTGTATAAGAATGCAAGAGATTTCTGTGCATTAATTTTGTATCCTGCTACCTTACCAAATTCATTGATTAGCTCTAGTCATTTTCTGGTAGCAACTTTAGGATTCTCTATGTATAGTATCATGTCATCTGCAAACAGTGACAGCTTTACTTCTTCCTTTCTGATTTTAATTCCTTTTATTTCTTTTTGTTCTCTGATTGATGTGGCTAAAACTTCCAAAAGTATATTGAATAAGAGTTGTGAGTGGACAGCCTTTTCTTGTTCCTGATCTTAGCGGAGATGGTTTCAGTTTTTCACCATTGAGAATTATGTTGGCTGTGGGTTTGTCATATATGGCCTTTATTATGTGAGGCAAGTACACTCTATGCCTACTTTCTGGAGGGTTTTTTTCATAAATGGATGTTGAATTTTGTAAATAGCTTTCTCTTCATATATTTAGATGAACATATGGTTTTTCTTCTTCAATTTTTTAATATGGTGTACAACATTGTTTGATTTTCATATATTGAAGAATCCTGCATTCTTCGGATAAGCCCCACTTGATCATGGTGTATGATCCTTTTAATATTGTGTTAGATTCTGTTTGCTACTATTTTATTGAGGATTTTTGCATCTATGTTAATCAGTTTTATTGGCCTGTAGTTTTCTTTGTTTATGACATCTTTGTCTGGTTTTGGTATCAGGGTGTTGGGGGACTCGTAAAATTAGTTTGGGAGTGTTCCTCCATCTGCTATATTTTGCAAGAGTTTTAGAAGGATAGCTGTTAGCTCTTCTCTAAATGTTTGACAGAATTCACCTGTGAATCCTTCTGGTCCTGGGCTTTTGTTTGTTGGAATATTTTTATCATAGTTTCATTTTCAGTGCTTGTGATTGGTCTATTTATATTTTCTATTTCTTCCTGGTTCAGGCTCAGACAGTTGTGCTTTTCTAAGAATTTGTCCATTTCTTCCAGATTGTCCATTTTATCAGCATATATTTGCTTATAGTAATCTCTCATGATCCTTTGTGTTTCTGCAGTGGTGGCTGTTACTTCTCCTTTTACATTTCTAATTCTGTTGATTTGAGTCTTCTCCCTTTTATTCTTGATGAGTCTGGCTAATGGTTTATCAATTTATTTTATCTTCTCGAAGAACGAGATTTTAGTTTTATTGATCTTTGCTATTGTTTCCTTCATTTCTTTTTCATTTATTTCTGATCTGATCTTTATGATTTCTTTCCTTCTGTAACTCTGGGTTTTTTTTGGTAGTTCTTCTTCTTTCTCTAATTGATTTAGGTGTAAGGTTAGGTTGTTTATTTGAGATTTTTCTTGTTTTTTGAGGTAAGACTGTATTGCTATACACTTCCCTTTTAGAAATGTTTTGCTGCATCCCATAGGTTTTGGGCCATCATGTTTTCATTGTCACTTGTTTCTAGGTATTTTTCGATTTCCTCTTTGATTTGTTAAGTCATCTCTTGGTTATTAAGTAGTGTATTGTTTAGCCTCCATGTGTTTGTATTTTTTACAGATTTTTTTTTTTTCTGTAATTGATATCTAGTCTCATAGAGTTGTGGTTGGAAAAGATACTTGATACAATTTCAATAAACAAATGGGACCTAACGAAACTTCAAAGCTTTTGCACAGCAAAGGAAAGCATAAACAAGACCAAAAGACAACCCTCAGAATGGGAGAAAATATTTGCAAATGAATCAACTGACAAAGGATTAATCTCTAAAATTTACAGGCAGCTCATGCAGCTCAATAACAAAAAAATAAACAACCCAATCCAAAAATGGGCAGAAGACCTAAATAGACATTTCTCCAAAGAAGATATACAGACTGCCAACAAACACATGAAAGAATGCTCAACATCATTAATCATTAGAGAAATGCAAATCAAAACTACAATGAGATATCATCTCACACCAGTCAGAATGGCCATCATCAAAAAATCTAGAAACAATAAATGCTGGAGAGGGTGTGGAGAAAAGGGAACACTCTTGCACTGCTGGTGGGAATGTGAATTGGTTCAGCCACTATGGAGAACAGTATGGAGGTTCCTTAAAAAACTACAAATAGAACTACCATATGACCCAGCAATCCCACTACTAGGTATATACCCTGAGGAAACCAGAATTCAGAAAGAGTCATGTACCAAAATGTTCATTGCAGCTCTATTTACAATAGCCCGGAGATGGAAACAACCTAAGTGCCCGTCGTCGGATGAATGGATAAAGAAGATGTGGCACATATATACAATGGAATATTACTCAGCCATAAAAAGAAACGAAATTGAGCTATTTGTAATGAGGTGGATAGATCTAGAGTCTGTCATACAGAGTGAAGTAAGTCAGAAAGAGAAGGACAAATACCGTATGCTAACACATATATATGGAATTTAAGAAAAAAAAATGTTATGAAGAACCTAGGGGTAAAACAGGAATAAAGACAGAGACCTACTGGAGAACAGACTTGAGGATATGGGGAGGGGGAAGGGTGAGGTGTGTTAGGGCGAGAGAGAGACATGGACATATATATACTAACAAACGTAAGGTAGATAGCCAGTGGGAAGCAGCCGCATGGCACAGGGAAGCCTGCTCGGTTCTTTGTGGCTGTCTGGAGGGGTGGGATAGGGAGGGTGGGAGGGAGGGAGACAAAGAGGGAAGAGATATGGGAACATATGTATATGTATAACTGATTCACTCTGTTATAAAGCAGAAACTAACACACCATTGTAAAGCAATTATACCCCAATAAAGATGTTAAAAAAAAAAAAAAAGAAAAAAAGACTTGATTTGTCACCCAAGATATGATCTATCCTGGAGAATGTTCCATGAGCCCTTGAGAAGAAAGTATATTCTGTTGTTTTTGGATGGAATGTCCTATAAATATCAACTAAGTCTATCTTGTTTAATGTATCATTTAAAACATGTGTTTCCTTTTATATTTTCATTTTGGATAATCTGTCCATTGGTGAAAGCAGGGTGTTAAAGTCCCTTTCTATGAATGTGTTACTGTCAATTCCCCTTTAATGGCTGTTATTATTTTCCTTATGTATTGAGGTGCTCCTATGTTGCGTGCACAAATATTTATAACTGTTATATCTTCTTGGATTGATCCCTTGATCATTATGTAGTGTCCCTCTTTGTCTCTTGTAATAGTCTTTATTTTAAAGTCTATTTTGTGTGATATGAGAATTGCTACTCCAGCTTTCTTTTGACTTCCATTTGCATGTAATACGTTTTTCCATCCCCTCAATTTCTGTTTGTATGTGCCTCTAGGTCTGAAGTGGGTCTCTTGTAGACAGCATACCTACAGGTGTTTTGTTGTTGTTGTTGTTGTTGTTGGTTTTTTTTGTATCCATTCATCCATTCTGTGTCTTTTGATTGGAGCATTTAATCCATTTACATTTAAGGTGATTACCAATATGTTTGTTCCTATTACCGTTTTCTCAATTGTTTTTGGTTTGTTTTTGTAGGTCTTTTCCTTCTCTTGTGTTTCCAGCCTAGAGAAGTTCCTTTAGCATCTGTTGTAAAGCTGGTTTGGTGGTGCTGAATTCTCTTAGCTTTTCTGTAAAGGTTTTCATTTCTGAGTCAAATCTGAATGAGGTCCTTGCTCTGTAAAGTAATCTTGGTTGTAGCTTTTTCCCTTTCATCACTTTAAATATGTCTTGTCACTCCCTTCTGGCTTGCATAACTTCTGCTGAAAGATCAGCTGTTAACCTTATGGGGATTCCCTTGTATGTTATTTGTTGTTTTTCCCTTGCTGCTTCCAATATTTTTTCTTTGTATTTAATTTTTGATAGTTTAATATGTTTCTTGGTGTGTTTCTCCTTGGATTCTCTGCACTTCCTGGACTTGATTGACTCTTTCCTTTCCCATGTTAGGGAAGTTTTCCACTATAATCTCTTCAAATATTTTCTCAGTCCCTTTCTTTTACTCTGCTTCTTGTGGAACCCCTATAATTCAAATGTTGGTGCTTTTTATGTTGTCCCAGAGGGCTCTTAGATTGTTCTCAATTCTTTTCATTCTTTTTTCTTTATTCTGCTCTGTGGTAGTTATTTCCACTATTTTATCTTCCAGGTCACTTATCCGTTTTTCTGTCTCTGTTATTCTGCTATTGATTCTTTCTAGAGAAATTTTAATTTTATTTATTGTGTTGTTCATCATTGTTTGGTTGCCCTTTAGTTTTTCTAGGTCCTTGTTAAATGTTTCTTGTATTTTCTGCATTCGATTTCCAAGATTTTGGATCACCTTTCCTATCATTAGTCTGAATTCTTTTTCATGTAGACTGCCTATTTCCTCTTCATTTGTTTGGTCTGGTAGGTTTTTACTTTGCTCCTGCATCTGCTGTGTTTCTCTGTCTTCTCATTTTGCTTAGATTACTGCATTTGTGGTCTCCTTTTCACAGGCTACAGGTTCGTAGTTCCTGTTGTTTTTGATGTCTGCCCCCAGTGGTTAATGTTGTTTCAGTGGGTTGTTTAGGCTTTCTGTTGGAGGGTACTGGTGTCTGTGTTCTGGTGGATGAGGCTGGATCTTGTCTTTCTGGTGGACAGGACCACATCCAGTGGTGCGTTTTGGGGTGTCTGTGACGTTTTTATGATTTTTGGCAGCCTCTCTGCTAATGAGTGGAGTTTTGTTCCTGTTTTGCTAGTTGCTTGGCATAGGTTGTCCAGCACTGTAACTTGCTTGTCATTGAGTGGAGCTGGGTCTTAGCATTGAGATGGAAATCTCTGTGAGAGCTTTTGCCATTTGATATTACCTGGAGCTGGGAGGTCTCTGGTGTACCTATATCCTGAACTCAGCTCTCTCACGTCAGAAGCACAGGCCTGACACCCTGCTGAAGCACCAAGATCCTGTCAGACATACTGCTCAGAAAAAAAAAAAAAAAAGGAGAAAGAAAAAGAAAGAAAGAATAAAAAGAAATAAATTATTAAAATAAAAAATTAAAAAGTAATATAAAAAATAAAAAAGAAGGAAAGAAAGAAGAGAGCAACTAAACCAAAAAACAAATCCACCAATGATAAGAAGCACTAAAATCTATACTAAGGAAAAAAAAATGAACAGACAGAACCCTAGGACAAATGGTAAAAAAAAGTATAAGACAAAATCACACAAGGAAGCATATACATGCACTCTCACATAAAGAGTAAAAGGAAAAAAAAAATATATATATATATATATGTAAAAAAAATACAAAAAAAGGAAGAGAGCAACCAAATCAATAAACAAATCTACCAATGATAATAAACTCAAAATACTAAACTAAGATAAACATAAAACCAGAAACCATTCAGTTTCCTACAGCAAACCCCAAGTCTACAGTTACTCCCAAAGTCCACTGCCTCAATTTTGGGATGATTTGTTGTCTATTCAGGTATTCCACAGATGCATGGTACATGAAGTTGATTGTGTAGATTTAATCCGCTTCTTCTGAGGCTGCTGGGAGAAATTTCCCTTTCTCTTCTTTGTTCGCCCAGCTGCTGGGGTTCAGTTTTGGATTGGCCCTGCCTCTGCATGTAGGTCACCTGAGGGCATCTATTCCTGCCCAGACAGGACAGGGTTAAAGGAGTAGCTGATTAGGGGGCTGTGGCTCACTCAGGCTGTGGGGGAGGGAGGGGTATGGAATGCAGGGAGAGCCTGTGGTCACAGAGGTCAGAGTGAGTTGGCAATAGTGTGAGGCGTGCCATGTGTTCTCCCAGGGAAGTTGTCCCTGGATCACAGGGCCCTGGCACTGGTGGGCTGCACAGGCTCCCTGGAGGGGTGGCGTGGATAGTGACCTGTGCTTGCACACAGGCTTCTTGGTGGCTGCAGCCACCGCCTTAGTGTTTCATGTCAGTCTCCAGTGTCTGCACTGATAGTTGTGGCTCACGCCGGTCTCTGGAGCCCCAGGTGGCGCTCTGAATTCCCTCTCCTCGTGCAACCCGAAACAATGATCTCTTGCCTCTTAGGCTATTCCAGACTTTTTCCTGGACTCTCTCCCAGCTAGCTGTGGTGCACTAGTCCCCTTCAGGCTGTGTTCACACAGCCAACCCCAGTCCTCTCCCTGGGATCCAACCTCTGAAGCCCCAGCCTCAGCTCCCAGCCCCCACCCATCCCAGTGGGTGAGCAGACAAACCTCTCAGGCTGGTGAGTGCTGGCCGACAGCAATCCTCCATGCAGGAATCTCTCTGCTTTACCCTCTGCACCCCTGTTGCTGTGCTCTCCTTCATGGCTCCAAAGTTGCCCCCCTCCCCCCATCTCTGCCAGTGAAGGGGCTTTCTAGTGTGTGGAAACTTTTCCTCCTTCACAGCTCCCTCCCCGAGGTGCAGGTCCTGTCCCTATTCTTTTGTCTGTTTTTTTTTTTCTTTTTCTTTTGCCCTACCCAGGCACGTGGGGAGTTTCTTGCCTTTTGGGAAGTCTGAGGTCTTCTGCCAGCGTTCAGTAGGTGTTCTGTAGGAGTTTTTCCCCATGTAGATGTATTTCTGATGTATTTGTGTGGAGGAAGGTGATCTCCATGTCTTACTCCTCTGCCATCTTGAAGGTGTCCCCCTGTTTGATTATTAAATATTGGACCTATGGCATAATGCCAAGCAGTTTTCTAGAATGCTTATTAGTTGCTGTATCCTTTTTCACTCACATTATCAGTGTATTATAGTTTCAGCTGTTCCACATTCTCACCATGCTTGGTATTGTCAGCCTTTAATTTCAGTTACTTTGGTGGATGGTGATTGCTATAATACTGCAATTTTAGTTTCTTTGATAACTAACAATGTTGAGTGTATTTTTATGTTTGGTATTTTGATTACAGGTATCCTCCACTTTTCAAAAGTTTGTTTTGCACCACTTTGCTTTTAGGAAAGACCTACATTAGTCTTTCCTTTAAGGAAATATAGGCAAAGAGGGTTTTTGCTCTTACAAAAATATGGCGAAAAGCAAAAGTACCATTCAACATTTGTTTTGCAGAGACCAGTTACAGGGTAGCACACACCTGAATCAGCAAGATTGGCACTGCCAAGTTCTTTCTTTGGAACTACACTCAGCATCGAGCCTCCATAGCTTTGAACTGTGTCTGTGAGCATCTATGCTTTATCTAGATTTATGCTGTGAGTCTGTTAGCATGATGTGTACTAAGGTAATTCCTTCTTTGCTTGACACCATTTCAGCTTATAAAAGATTTCATAGTAATGCTTACTTTTGAATGGTAGGGGAAACCTGTATCTATTTTTTTGTGAAGTATGCATTCAAAAATCTTGTTTGTTTAAAAAGAACTGTGTTGTCTGCATTTTTCAATTATTGCTTATCTTATAACTCATTATTTTAGTGTGCATGTTAGCCAGAAAATTATCTATATAATTTTTTAATTTTGTTTCACCAAACTCATAAGTTCTAGTATTTTTATTTACTTTATATTTAGCTCTAGACCCCTCCCCTGATCTCCAGATTCCTGTATTTAATTACTTATCAACATGAATCTTCACTTGAGTCTCTATCAGTTAGGCACCTTGAACTTAAAATGTGTAAATCTTAGCTACTGAGAAGCCCCCAAACCAGCTCCTGCCATAATCGTGTACATCTCAGTTAATGGCAACTCCATTCTTCCAACTGCTCAGGCCACACCCTTAAATTTTCTGTATTTTCCATTACCTCACACTCAATCCATCAACAAACATTTTTTCAGCTAAATTTTAAAAATATAACCAGAAGCCTACCATATATATCACCCACTGCTATGACTTTGGCCCAAGGTACTGCCATCTGGAATATTGCAATAGTATCAAAACTGGGGCCTTTGCTTCTTCTCTTAGCTCAGTAAAGTCATGGTCTACACAAATGGTAGAATAATCCTATTAAAATATTAGTCTGAGCTCAAGCTCCCCCAGAGATCTTCATGACATTGAAAATAAAGACTTACCATGTCTCACAAGGCCCTGTGTGATCTGCCTCCCAGACATCTCTCTGATCCACCTCTCTCTTCACTGTATCCTGTACCTGGTCTCTGTGCTCTTCCTCAGATAGACCAGGAAACACTTCCTTTGACGGGACTTCACATTTAGTGTTTTTTCTACCTGGAAAGTTTGACTCCAAAACATCTGCAAGAAAGGTATTTACTTAAAAGTCACTCACCTAGTGAAGTCTTTTGTGGATACCTTATTTAAAATTCCAAAACTATCCCTCTTTAATATTTAATATTCTTCTACCCTTTCTATAATCCTCTTAGCATTTATCACCAACTAACATACTATACACATACTAACATACAGATGGATAATATCCATATCCCCCAGTTCCACATTCCCAGATTCAACCAAACACCAATTGAAAATATAAAAAAAAAAAATTGCAGGAAATTCCAAAAAGCAAAACTTGAATTTGCTGTGCACCACCAACTATTTATTTGGCAATTACATTGTATTTTTGTGGTCTAAGTTATCTAGAGATGATTTAAAGTATATGGGAAGATGTGTGAAGGTTAAATACTACACCATTTTATATCAGGCATTTGAGCATCTGGGGAGTCTGTTATCCATGAGGGGTGGGGGTAGTGGCTGAAACAAATCCCCTGTGGATACAGAGAGACGACTGTATTTTTCTTATGTATCTTGGTTATTGTCCATCTACTTGGAAGCATTTTCCATGAAGTCATAGATTTTGTTTTGGTCACTACTAAATTCCCATATCCAAGAACCATGCCTAGCACAGGATAGGTACCCCGTAAAGGTTTTAAATATGAATAAATTAGAAAATATCTACAGTATATTTCTAGTGTAGTTATCTTTTGCCTAGGAATTCATTTCTATGCATCTTAGGAGTGGTCCTTCTTATATATTACAGAATCCTTTGATATGTTCAGGCTCTTATATGTTTGTCATTGATTGTTGCTTTTTCTCATTAGTGTTCTTGGTAAAATTAGTCTGCATTTGGGCCTCTACTGGTATTTTTATTTATCTCTTCCTTCTTCCCCAAAATTCTTGCTTTACTTACAGCTATTTCCAGCATTCTCCTTTCAGATATTGAGCTGGAATACAAGAAGATGCTCCACATGCTAGTAAAAATTCCAGGTGATAACTTTCTGTGATTCTGATAGACTGAGGTAGAAAATTCACTATCATTTTCTTTTTCTTTTTGTCTTTGAGAAGGTGAATATACTTCTAAGTACTTTGGGAATATTCAGAGCTTTTCTTTTGCCTTGAAGCATGTATTGAAAAGCATAATCTCTAATAATTCTTATCGTGTATGTACTCTTCCCAGTGTATTTCCTATGTCTACTTGCCCTTGACATTACATCCAGTATGTAATGTTGGATATTTATCCAGCAGAAAAATACTGAGATGCATAAAGAAAAGCATGGCTCAGCCTCACAGACACTGACTCTAACACTGGAATTACTGTTGAACATGGCTCTACCTGTTAAATTATTTCCTTTCTATCTGTGGGTCGTTAGACATTTAAAAATTTGACCCCTCCTATATTTAAATTAGTAGAAATTCATTTCAAAGATTCATGAATCTTTCATGAACTCATAATTTCCAGGACTGTTATCACTGCATCTCTTCTTTTTCTCTGATTTCATTTGTATTTTAAAAATAGGAAGAAAAAGGAGAAAACTATGACATTTTAGTGAGCTGTGATTATAACATGTTTTTGTTATTAACAAACTTATAAATATTATTTTTAATATTTGGTCAATATTTTGATGTATTAATGTAAACTATTATTTTAACCTAATTACTACATATATATGTATATATATATATATATATAGAGAGAGAGAGAGAGTGTGTAGAAAAGACAAATGATGATAAAAGCTTTTAAAAATAATAACAATATTAATCCAACAGTTCTTGGCCAGCACTCTACTATGCATACCCATTTTTTGGTCCAGAGAAAACCAGTCTTTTAACCATATCCAGTGTGTCTTTCTTGGTATTTCCAAGGTGTTTCTGATTAATCTTAGTGTTTGCTATCTCTTGATTCAGCATTTTAGATATTATCTCAGCACTCTTCAACCAAAACTACACTCAGCCCATATTCCCAAAATAGTTATATTGTAATTTGAATAAATACATATTCAGTGTTTTGATTTCTCTTTTAAAATATTACTAACTGCTGTTCTAAGTGCCATTATATGGGGACTTGCTCTTTTCTTGTGTATATTTTGCATTTTTCTGTGGTTAATAATTGACACTTTTAAAAATTTTACTTACTTTTCTTAGACTTTTTGCCTTCACAATCTCATAATTTATAAGGTCTGAAAAATGTCTGGTATTATAAGATTCCACAAGATCAAACTGGTCAAATAATCTATTAGTTTCCTTTACTTTTTTCCCAGGATTTCCTGGAATTCTGGAACTCTCCTAGATTGATCTCTAGATATGGTTCAGAGTTGTAATCCTTGGAATTCCCTTTGCCTCTTTCAGGTATTGAATATCTTCTTTCCTACATATCTGATTTTATTTTTTCTTCATTTATTTACCTGATTTTTTTGAAATACATACTCTTATAGCCCTCTGAGAAGGAGGTAATAAGAGTTACATTTATTTTTCAAATTTTGCATGTCTAAAATGTATCTATGCTACCTTCATACTGGAATGCTGGATTACTGGATTTGAATTCTAGTTTGCAAACTATTTTAACTTATAAGTTTGAAGGCATTTTTTCCCCCTCTTTTCTTCTGCCTTCTAGTGTTGCTATTGCAAACTCAGATGTCCTTTAGATACTTGAATTTTTTTACTCTTTTTTTTTCTCTCTGGACTATTTTTAAATGTTATTTTTCTTTAATGTCCTAAGAGTTAACAACATGAGACTCCGCTGCCACCACCATATACTCTCCTCCCAAGAATTACATCCTTTTCTTAAAAAAAAAGAAAGAAAGAAAGAAAGAGATATTTAAAAAGTAATTTCCTCCTCATCATAAAATTTTGCTTGCACTTTCTGACACATTTATTAGTCAGGTTATATATTTCTATCGAGATCCCTCAACATCCCCTTTTTATTGTTATTTGTTTTAGTTTCTATATCTTGTGTTAGAAGCTTCCCTAATGAATCTGGAAATCTTTGTTCACTCATATTTAAGAGTGAGGTAGTAAAAAGCTCTCGTTATGGACAGGGCTTGCTACTGGTGAGCTAGTTTAAGATGAAACTGCTGTTGTCAGATTTTCACTGTAGAATGTTTATGCTTTTTCTCTGGGACGTTCATCTACTTCACAGAAGATAATCCTGTCCCTTTGGCTGTGGATTAGCAGCCCAGAAACTGGTATCCTGGAGCTCACAGTGAGTGCTTGGAGTCTCATAATTGAGTAAAGATTCTGACTTAATTTCAGGTCTTCTATCTCAGGACTAAATTCTTTTCACCCCCACACCATGTACCTGCTACTTTTGAGATAAGCACTACCTCCTAGAAAATGAGAGAAGAGACAGTTATCTAAATTCACACACAAAAAAGATAAATCAAGGGTTTAAAGTCCCTGTATAGACTGTTGAATGATATGCTTGTTTTCTGCCCCCCTGGTCCTCACTCCTGCTTCCTATGACCATCTGGTGCCTCTAATCAGCTTCCTTAATAACAATACCTTTATCTTTGTGCAGAAGGAATTACCTTCAAGATACTTACCAACTTATAAGAGAGACAGAGCCAAGTGGCTTTTTCAAAATATAGACTGCAACAAAACCAGTAACATTTGAACAGATAACAAAAGTTACCAATATATTCAACAAATAGAAAGCTGGCACAGGAGAATTTGAGGTTATAATTAGAAGCTCAGAAGCCAGATAGTATTGCTACATAAAGAGTTCTTAAGCAAGTTTTTAAGGTGGAGTTTGCCTTGCTTTGGAAAGAAAAACTTAGTTATGGCAAGTAATGATTTCATATTTTCCATTAACACCCTCTCATTTCAGTAAATGCAAAATTATATCCATCAAGCCAAACATATAGATGTAGTAACATCCCATTTCTTTTTGAGTCTGACGTGCTGTTTCTGATGACGTAAGACATGTGAAAAAAACTTCAGTTAGTTTTTATTGTAGGCAAAGAATATTTAAATATGATGTTAGTTTTACCTAAATACATGTGAAATAACAACACTAAAATCCTGAGTTATTTTAATTATACACTTTCAAACTTTCAAACATTATGTAATGTTCAAATATTATTCATGGATCTAACTATTATCAATTTCTGATTATCCTGGATGGCAGACAAAGGTAACTATGTTCTCAAGAAATTATATATATATATTTCCATGATTTATGAAAAAACTATCTTTAATAAATATTCTAAAAATCCAACTGAGCTAACTCTTTTTTGCCCCCACCCCCACCCCCACCTACCTCATTTAATGTTTTTGACATAGTGTTTTATGTGCTCACATAATGTGGGATTAGTAGAATAAGTTTAAACTTAAGAGATCAGCAACTTAAAATAATCACATATACATAGATTACATTATATAAACCTCATGGTAACCACAAGCTAAAACTATATAATACATACACAAACAAGACTGAGAAAAGAATCCAGTAACAACTAAAGGTAGACATCAAATCACAAGGTAAGAGAGCAAAAGAAGAAAGGAACACAAAAGAACTACAAAAACAACCCCAAAACAATGAACTAAATGACAAAATGTGCATACCTATCAATAATTACCTTAAACGTAAATGAAATAAATGCTAAAATTAGAAGACATAGAGTTGCTGAATGGATAAATAAATAAGACCCATATATAATCTGCCTACAAGAGACCCACTTCAAATCTAAACATACCCATAAACCGAAAGTTATGGGATGGAAAATGGTAATCCATGCAAATGGATACAAAAGAAAGCTGGGGTAGCAATACATATATCAGACAAAATGGACTTTAAAACAAAGACAGTAAAAAGAGACAAAGAAGAACATTACATAATGATAAATGGATCAATTTTGCAAGAAAATGTAAAAATTTAAATATATGTGCAACCAACATAGGAGAAACTAAGTATATAATGCAAATATTAAGAAGGAGGGCTTCCCTGGTGGTGCAGTGGTTGAGAGTCTGCCTGCTGATGCATGGGGCATGGGTTCATGCCCCGGTCTGGGAAGACCCCACATGCCACAGAGTGGCTGGCCCCATGAGCCATGGCTGCTGGGCCTGAGCATCCAGAGCCTGTGCTCCACAATGGGAGAGGCCACAACAGTGAGAGACCCACGTACCACAAAAAAAAAAAAAAAGAAGGAAACTGACAGTAACACAGTAATATTAGGGGACTTTAACACCACATTTACATCAATGGACAGATAATCCAGACAGAAAATCAATAAGGAAATACTGGCCTTAAATGACACATTAGAACAGATGGTCTCTCTTTCTCTCTCTCTCCCTCTCTCTCCCTCTCAGTCTTTCCAAAAGCAGTTTAATACATATTCTTTTCAGGTACATACGGAAAGTCTCCAAGTTAGATTACATGCTAGACAACAAACAATTATCAGTAAATTTAAAAAGATTGAAATCATATCAAACATCTTTTATTACCACAATGCCATGAGACAAGAAATCAACTATAAGAAAAAATACGGCAAATAATATAAACATGTGGAGGCTAAACAATATGTTACTCAAAAAACAATGGGTCGGGCTTCCCTGGTGGCGCAGTGGTTGACAGTCCGCCTGCCGATGCAGGGGACACGGGTTCGTGCCACGGTCCGGGAGGATCCCACATGCCACGGAGCGGCTGGGCCCGTGGGCCATGGCCGCTGAGCCTGCGCGTCCGGAGCCTGTGCTCTGCAGCGGGAGGTGCCGCAGCAGTGAGAGGCCAACGTACACCAAAAAAAAAAAAAAAAAATGGGTCACTGAAGAAATCAAAAAGGAAATGGAAAAACCCCTGAAGACAAATGAAAATGAAAACACAGTGAGACAAAATCTGCCAGATGCAGCATAATCAGTTCTAGAGGGAAGTTTATAGCAATACACGGCTACTTCAGGAAATAAGAAAATCTCAAATAGACAAACTAACCTTAACATAATGGAACTAGAAAAATAAGAGCAAACAAAACCCAAAGTTAGTAGAAGAAAATAAATATAAAAATCAGAGCAGAAAAAAAAATTAGAGAAAAAATAGGAAAAAAATCAATCAGTAACACTAATTGCTGGTTCTATGGAAAGTTAAAGAAAATTAATAAAACTTTAGCTAGACTCATCACACAAAAAAAGAGAGGGGCCAAGTAAATGAAATAAAAAATAAAAAAGGAGAAGTTACAACAGACACAACTGAAATACAAAGGATCATAAGAGCTTATTATGAAAAATAATACACCAATAAAATGGACAAACTAAAAGAAATGGGCAAATTCCTAAAAATGTATAATCTTCCAAGAGCAAACTGGAAAAAAATAGACAATATGAAGAAACTAATTCCCAGGAATAAAATAGAATCATTAATTAAAAAAAAAAAAAATCTCCCAGAAAACAAAAGTCCAGGGCCAGATGGCTTCACAGTTGAATTCTACCAAACATTTAGAGGAGTGTTAATACCTATCCTTCTCAAACTATTAAAAAAATATAGCAGAGGGAGGAATACTCCCAAACTCATTGTATGAGGCCAGAATCACCCCAATGAAAAAAACAGACAGATGACACAAAAAATGAAAATTATAAGCCAATATCCCTTATAAACATAGATGAAAAAAAAAAAATCCTTAACAAAATATTAGCTAACCAAATTCAACAATACATTAAAAGGATTATATACCATGATCAAGTGGGATTTATTCCAGGGATGCAAGGACAGTTCAATATCCACAAATCAAACAAAATGATACATCACATTAACAAACTGAAGAATAAAATCATATGATCATTTTAATACATGCAGAAAAAGCCTTTGACAAAATTAATCATCAATTTATGAAAAAACTCTCAAAAAAGTGGTTAGAGGGGGCTTCCCTGGTGGCACAGTGGTTGAGAGTCTGCCTGCCGATGCAGGGGACACATGTTCATGCCCTGATCTGGGAGGATCCCACATGTTGCCGAGCAGCCAGGCCTGTGAGACATGGCTTCTGAGCCTGCACGTCCGGAGCCTGTGCTCCACAATGGGAGAGGCCACAACAGTGAGAGGCCCGTGTACCGCAAAAAAAAAAAAAAAAAAAAAAAAAAGTGGGTAGGGGAGGAATATACCTTAACATAATAAAGGCCACTTATGATAAACTCATAGCCAACACCATACTCAACAGTGGAAAGTGGAAATTATTTACTCTAAGATCAGGAACAAGACAAGGATGCCCACTCTCATCATTTCTATTCAACCTAGTACTGGAAGTCCTACCCACAGTAATCTGATAAGGAAAAGTAATAAGAGGAATTCAAATTGAAAAGGCAGATGACATGATACTATACATAGAAAATCCTAAGGATGCAACTAAAAAACTATTAGAATGAATAAATGAATTCAGTGAAGTTGCAGGATGTAAGATTAATATACAGAAGTCTGTTTCTTTTATATAAACTAATAATTAACTATCAGAAAAACAAATTAAGGAAACAATATCATTTAAAATTATATAAAAGAAGAATGAAATACCTACAAATAAATCTAACTAATGAGGTAAAAGAGATGTACTAGGAAAATTATAGATGCTGATGAAAGAAATTGAAGATGACACAAACCAATGAAAAGTATGCTGTGCTCATGGATTGGAAGAATTACAAGAAAATCCAGAGATTCAATGCCATTCTTCTCAAAATACCAGTGGATTCCCTCAGAGACCTACAACAAAGAATTCCAAAATGCCCATGGAAACACAAAAGAGCCTAAATAGTAAATACAACCTTAAGAAAGAAGCACAAACTTAGACATATCATGCTGCCTGATTTCAAACTATACTACAAACCTAGAATCATCAAAACAGTATGGTATTGGTACAAAAGAAATACACATAGATTCATGGAACAGAACTGAGAGTCCAGAAATAAACCCATGCTTATATAGTCAATTCAACTATGACAAAGGAGGTGAGAATATACAACAGGGAAAAGATAGCCTCTTCAATAAATGGTGTTGGGAAAACTGGACAACTACACGCATAAAAATCACACTGTCTTCCTTTCTCATACCATCTACAAAAACAAACTCAAAATAAATCAAATACTTCAATGTAAAACCCGAAGCCATAAAACTCCTAGAAGAAAACATAGGTAATACCCTCTTTCACATCATTCTTAGAAATATTTTTTTTTTGAATCAGTCTCCTCAATCAAGGGAAACAAAAGCAAAATAAACCAATGGGACTCCATCCAACTGAAAAGGTTTTCAATGGCAAAGGCAACCATCCACAAAATGAAAAAGCAGTGTACTGAATGTGAGAAAATATTTGCAAATATTTGTACCTGATAAGGGGTTCATATCCAAAATAGATCAAGAACTCACACAACTCAACTTTTGAAAAACAAAAACCCTAACCCTAAGCCCTAACCCTAACCCTAACAATATACATACATACATACATACATACATACATACATACAAGAAAGAAAGAGAGAGAGAGACAGACAGAGGCAGAGACAGACCAACAGAAACAAAGAGAGGGAGAGAGAATGAACACAGGAGAGAGGAAATGAGTAGAAGTCACAGACTTTTCCTAAATCCATCTATGGGTTAGAACCAATCACAATGTTCATCCACCCTGGAGGGGTGGGGATTACACGAGGATATGTGACCAGGAGACAAGAATACTGGGAGCCATTGTAAGGGCAGCCTACCACAGAGGCCAAGATGAGACACCTGGACCTGAATCTACATAAAATATGAGGACCTATTGCCAGAGGGGGTGATGTCTGAATTTTATTTACTTTCAGTCCTCCATGGGGGGACTGGAAAATAGGAAGAAAAGGGAGTGACATTCCCTTGATCCCAGAGCAGACTCAGGCCTTTTTCTGTTGTATTCTGTGCAATGTCAGCCCTTTATGTAATCCTTCCTTTGTCAAGTCTGTGCACGAGTACCTTGTGTTACCAGCCTACGAGTTTTACAGGCACTGTAGGTGTTTACAGGTCTATATACCTGATGGCTTCCCTAAGAAGTCAAGGCCAGAATGACCCCCACTGTGCAGATAGGGACACTGGGGAGGCCCTGAGAGGCACATGGCTTGTCCAGGGCCACATCACTGATGAAAAGGAGGATCCAAGTCTGAAACCAGCTGTGTCCTCAGAGCTGGGGACCTGGCTGCATCCAGGCCTCCCCACAGCTGTAGGGTGGGTTGTGTTGGTATCACTGCACATGGACATGTTATGGGGTGGGGGTGAGTAGTCAGCAGCCCAGAGGTACCCTTGCGGGGGTTTGTGTAAGGAAAGAAACCCAGGCAAGGGGGCCTTAAGAAGTGACTTCACTTCCCTGGCAATAGAGCCAAACAGAACCTGGAACCTGGGTAACCAGGCATCCACATCCTATAGGAGCCCCTTACCCAGCTCACTTGGTTGGAAACATGTTCTGCTATGGCCCAATATGCTGAGGCAATGGCCTCAGGAAATGTCACAGTCAGAGTGTCCTCCAACACTGTCGAAGTTGGGTCATGTCTCACCCGAAAGGCCTTTGGCCATTTGCCTGGAGGAACCCAAAGGTAACACAAAGAGTCCCAGGCCAGGCCAGCCGAGGCCAGGCCACCACTCGGATCCCACCTGGTTAGCCCCATGTCCCTTCCTTGGATGTGTGGAGGTGGGGATTTCTGTGGGGTGGGTCTGCCTCAAGCAACAGCAGGCTGATGAGCTGTCAGGAGTCTGGTAGGCTGGTCATGTCCACACCCCAGGTCAAAGCGGCCTGAGCAGGATGTAGAGAGGTTTATTCCAAGCCCTCTAGGTATATCTCTTTCCTCCCAGGTGGATATCTGAGAAGACACAGGTCTGTGCCTGATCTGGGAGCAGAAGGCCGAGTGGGCAGAAGAAGCTGTGATAATGGCCCAGCAGGGCTCTGATACCTCTGGGCCAGACCAGCTTCTGGTCATTGTCATTGAAGAGACTCACACTGGAGATTGGCAAGGAGCTCATTGATGGGGACACCCAACCCATCTCCCTAAGTAAGGGGCCACGATGCCACACTGCCAACAAGGGTTAGTGCAGGCTCCAGGTGAGTGTGGCCATGCAGGTTTCTGCAGAACGAGGGCCCAGAGGTAAACAGGAAAGGCCTCCTGCCCAGACACCACCCAGGCCACTCCCCAGGTTCCAGTCCGGGGCTTCCACAGAGCTGAGTATACCCGGCTCTGACCTGGAGCACCATGCCAACCTTCCCCTGAGGCAGCTGGAGGACCTGGATCCCACCAAGGAAGAACACAAAGGTGAGAAGGGTGGGAGTGGGTGCATGTGAGTGTGTGGGGAGGGGTGAATGCTGAGCCACAGAGGAAGGAGTCCCCAGAGGCTGGTGTTGGACCCTCAGACCACCCATTGGGTGGACAGCAGTCAGAGAAGACATCGTGTTGTGAGTTGCTGGGCTGGGAATTCTCTGGAAAGCTCAGGTAAGATTTCTGTCCTTGGAAAGGCACATGGAAAGGCAAGCAATGTATAACTGATTCACTTTGTTATAAAGCAGAAACTAACACACCATTGTAAAGCAGTTATACTCCAATAAAGATGTTAAAAAAAAAAGAAGGCAAGCATGTGGGTAATCTTTTCTTCTCTCACAGCTCCAGCACTTCCCCAGGAATTAAAACTGGCTCCACCTCCAAGACCTATCTGTTCAGAGGTATTAGGTGCAGGTGCAGGACCCAGGGACAAACTAAAGGGAAATTCAAACCTAAGGAATATCCTGCAGTAGATGCCCAGCCAAAGGAGGATTTACCACCCCAGCAGGAAGAACCTGAACATGCACCTACAGGAGACTAAGAGTCAAAATGCACCACCACCTCTGGGAGGACCTGCAACTGCTTTTGCAGGAGACCAAGATGCAGATGATGATTTACCACCCCCACAGGGAAAGCTTGCACCTGCTTTTGCAAAAGACTCAGATCCAGATGAGGATTTACCACCCCTGCAGGGAGAAACTGCACTTGCTTTTGCAGGAGACCCAGAGCCATTTCTGGAAACACCACCCCCAGGTGCAGAGCCGGCTCTGCAACCACCATCACAGCCTGTTCCTGATGTATACCATCAACACTCTCCCCGACCCGAAATTGACTTCCCTTCCCCTGTTGTTGTTTTCATTTGTAATTTTTTTTGTTTTCTTTCACATTGTTTATGGCATTCTGCACTTTGGTTTTTAAGTTGAAAATAATAAAATTCATGTTCTTTCAATTTTAAATTGTGCAATTCAGGAGCATTAAGTACGTTCACAATGCTGTGCAACCATCACCACTGTCCAGTTTCAGACTCTTTCATCCCCCCTCACAGATGAAACCCTGTATTCAAAGCATGCACTCCCTGTTGCTCCCTCCTCCAGCCCCTGACAACCCCTAATTCTCTTTCTTTCTCTGTTTCTTTACCTGTTCTGATTATGAGACTGACACGCTGCCCACTGGGCTAAGAAAGCACTCTTTTTCTATTCTGGATATTTCCCATCAATGAAATCATACAAGAGGAGGTTTTTTGTGCTGCCCACATATTTTAAGGGGGGACTTGTGAATTCTTGTTTTTGTTTTCATTTGAAATAGCATTTTGTTATTTGAATGGGAAGTCCAGATGGATTAAAGATGACATGCACAAAACGAAGCCCTTTTAGTAATTATGTACCAAATCTTGAGGTAGACAATGCTGTTCTAAGTATGACACCCCAGCCAGAAGACAGAAGGGAAATGCTGAGCTCTTCCTGTGGCAATAAAAACAAAAACAAAAACAAAAAAACCCCAAAAAACTAAACTAAACCAAGAAAAACAGCTGGAAAGACAAACCACAATGCAAACTGGAAAAGCATTCCTCATAACCCAAGTACAGAGAAAGACCTAACATCCCTGTGGCCCCAAAACTCTCTTGAAAATCAGTGTTCTGAAAAGAAACAGAACAAACACATCTAATTCCAATGAGAGGCAATGCACATGGCCAGTTTATCTTAGAGAGTGCTTGACCTCTCAGATGAGAACACACACAAATGTAAACACTGTGGAGACAGCATTAGTCATCATCACAGTGGTAGATGTTTAGTCTGGTGACAACCAGCCCTGGTGACAACATGAGGGAGCAGAGGCCCCAGCAGATCCCCTAAAGGGAAGAGTGAACGGACATTCCTCTCTGGGAGAACAGTGTGCAGGACCCATCAAAGTTCCACAGGTGCATCCCTTTCCTAGCAGTGCTGATCCTTAGAGTTGATCCCAGTACAATTCTTGCACAATTTTTCCTGTCAGCTTAGACGCTGACCCTCGGCTTCCCAAAGCCAAAGCCCCAGTGGTGCCTGAGGAGACAGAACTCATTTCATCTGTGCACACAGCCAAGTCCACAGTGGAATGTGCATGTGCTGTGGGTCAGAGAGGTGTGCTCAGTGTCCCCCTGTGTTCAGTGCGGGAAGTGCAGGCCACACCTTACACTTCACTGGACACATTGCTGCTCCCTGCTAGCAGAACTGCTGAATCCATTAAACTGTGGAAATTCAAACTGAAATGGAGCCAAATACCTCATAAGGCCTCCAAAATAGTTCAGGAACAATGAATTGGAAACCACATGGGGTGAAATGAATATAGATTCAAACTTGACAACTTATACCAAATTCACTCAAAATTATTCATAGACACATTTTAAATGCAAAACTTCTCAAAATTTTAGAAGAAAATATAGCAGAAAGTGGACATGAACTCTGAGTCTTAACACATAACACAAAAAGGAAATCCACAAAGTAAAACAAGGGGATACCATGGACTTTATGAAATTAATGATTTCTATTCTGTGAAAGACCTTATTCAGAAAAGCAAAAGACAAGTTACAAACTGGGAGACAAATATTTGCAACACATATCTAATAAGGGATTTGTCTCAAAATATACAAAGAATACTAACACAAATAATCTCCTTAAAAATAGGGAAACATCAGGTCTTCCCTGGTGGCGCAGTGGTTGATAATCCACTTGCCAATGCAAGGGACATGGGTTCGTACCCCGGTCCAGGAGGATCCCACATGCTGCGGAGTGGCTGGGCCCATGAGCCATGGCTGCTGAGCCTGCACATCTGGAGCCTGTGCTCCGCAACAGGAGAGGTCACAACAGTGAGAGGCCCGCATATGGCCAAAAAAAAAAAAAAAAAAAAGGAAAGATATGAAGGGACACCTGGCTAAAGGAGGTACATAGATAGTATACAAAATTATGCCCAGGACTGAGGGGCAGAAAATCAATGGTGCAGTTCAACTACCTGAGTCACGTGTGATCCTGGACTACTCCTGTCTTTCCTGGAGGCCTCAGAGAGATGGAGAGGAAGGAAGGGGAAGAGGGCCAGTTATGTTTACACCTAACTCTAACCCTGACCATACTCACCACTCTCATTCACCATGGTCTAGGAAGTCCTAGCCATAATAAGTAAATGAAAAAAAAGTTGAACAAATAATTCTAAAATTTTTATGGGAACACAAAAGACCCTGAATAGACAAAACAATCTTGAGAAAGGAGAACAAACCTGGAGGTACCACACTCCCTGATTTCAAACTATACTACAAAGCTACAATCATCAAAATGGTATGATACTGGCACAAAAACAGACACATAGTTCAATGGAACAGAAAAGAGAATCTAGAAATTAAACCACACCTATGTGTTTAATTAATCTATGACAAAGGAGGTAAGAATATACAATGAAGAAAAGACAGCCTCTTCAAGAAAGGGTGTTGGGAAAACTAGACAGTTACAGGCAAAAGAATCAACCTGGACTACGTTCTCACATTATATACAAAAATAAACTTAAAATTGATTCAAGGATTTTAAATGTAGACCTGAAATTATAAAATTCCTAGAGGAAAACATAGTATGATCTTTGATATTGGTTTTAGAAATATTTTGGGGGGTATGTCTCCTCAGGAAGGGAAGCAAAAACAAAATTAAACAAATTGGACTACATTAAACTAAAAAGCTTTTGCCAATGCAAAGGAAATAATCAACAAAACATAAAGGCCGCCTACTGAATGGGAGGAGATATTTACAAATGATATATCTGATAAGGGGTTAATATCTAAATTATACAAAGAGCTCATACTAGTCAATATCCAAAAAACAAACCTTATTAAGAAATGGACAGAGGACCTGAATAGACTTTTTCTCCAAAGAAGACCATACAGATGGCCAACATACACAAAAATTCCTCAGTATCACTGCAAATCAAAAGCATGAGATAGCATCTCACACCTGTCAGAATGGCTATTATCAAAAAGCAAGTGAGGTAGTAGAGCTCAGTAAAACTCTTACACTATATATATGTTAGACCATTGGATAAGACCACATAGCTATAAATATTATAGTGTGGGCAAGGATGTGGGAAAATGGGAACCCTCCTGTAATATTGGTGGGAATGTGAATTGGTGCAGTCATTATGGAAAAACTATATGGATGTTCTTTTAAAAAAATTAAAAACAGAACTACCATATGATCCAGCAGTTTCACTCATGGGTATTTTTCCAAAAAAACCCCCACAAAATATGGAATATTACTCAGTCATAAAAAAGAATGAAATTGTGCTTTTTGTAACAATATGGATAGACCTAGAGGGTGTTATGCTTAGTGAAATAAGTAATACGGAGAATGACAAATACTGTATGATTTTTCTTATATGTGGAGTCTAAAAGAACAAAACAAATGAATAAACTTTACAAAACAGAAACAGAGTCATAGATAACAAAGAACTAACAGGTGGTTGCCAGAGAGGAGGGATATTGGGCGATGACTGAAATACGTGAGGGAGATTAGGAGGTACAAAATTCCAGTTATAAAATAAATGAGTCATGGAGATAAAATGTACAGCCTGTGGAATATATTCAATAATCATGTAATATCTTTGTATGGAAACAAAGATGGTCAAAAGGTAAAAACTTTCAATTATAAGATAAATACTAAGGATATAATATACAACATGATTAATATCATTAACACCAGTGTATGTTATATACAAAAGTTTTTAAGAGAGTAAATCCTAAGAATTCTCATTACAAGGAAAAAATATTTTTCTTTTTTATTTTATTTCTATACGAGACATTGAATGTTCACTAATCTTATTGTGATAATCATGTCATGATGTAAGTAAGTCAAATCATTATGCTGTATGCCTTAAACTTAGTGTTGTCTGCCAATTATATCTCAATAAAAGTAGAAGAAAAATACTCCCCAAATCTGATATGCTATCTTTATGTAGATAAGCATAAGAAATAAAATAAAACAGCAGCAATATCAACCTGGAACAATTAATATGTCATATTTGACAAGGTGTGATATGGTCAGCTTCAGTCTTTCTGGGGACAGCTATTATAACTGTAGATTTGTCAACATAATTGTCCCTTAACAATACTGAGAGGTGTTTGTAAGCATCTGACATGATGTATTTGAGGTTCATTTCTGTAAATTATTTGCAAACTATGGTTTCCTGGTATAAATATATATATAAAACATGATAAAATTAAAAAGGAATGATCAGAGTTTGAAATAAAGTGATGGACATTTCCTTCCATAGGCTACAGAAATTCATGGCCAGGCATTTAAAAATGCTATTTGAAGTATTTCATGACTGTCACCCTAAATCCAGAACACCTTAGTTTTGTATCTATGAGCTGTGAAATGTGACTTCACATCTCCACATTCTCTTGCTTAACTTGTAAAAATATTTATTGCATATTTAAATTATACCAGGTGCTCTGCCAAATTCTTCTCTTTCATGAATTGATCTTATCTTATTAAAAAAAAAAACAGGAAAAATACACTATCAAGCCTCTTTTTAGTATCAAAACTGTTATACTATATATAAGTTGTACAATTCTGCATAAGACTACATAGCCATAAATATTATAGTCCAGGTATAAACCCAAGTAATCTAACTCCATAGACCTTGTAATTATGCTTAATTGCTAATCGATATTTTGCCTCCAGAAGGATACTATATAATTTTGCTTTCATTATTCATAGTAGTGGTGAAGGGAGATGCAGAATTGTGAAGTGGGTGGGAGAGGGGAGAATCTATAGCAGTTTATTTCTAGAGTGAGGTCAGATTTGAGATGAAAAGAGAAAGCATGAACTTCTGCAGGTATAAAAATGTCAGGCAAAGGCAATTTATCATGGAGCTCATTTGTTAGACATTGTGCTAGCTGCTTAAAATGTGCCATTGTGATGAAAGAAACGGAAGAACAGCTTCAGGGCTAACAGCACATTTTGGCTTGTGTAAGAAACTTGCTTGCTTGCTTGCTTGGGGCGGGAAGAACCAGGTTCCTGATTGGCTGATTCAAAATTAAACAGCTCCCTCCTGCCTTGGGGACTTCCCGCCCTGTGAAGGGTATAAAGGCCTTGCCCAACTGTTGGTCGGGGTCTCACTCACTTCTCTCTGAGTGGGACCCTGTCCGGACAGTTTGTGTAAGCTTCTATACTTGTACTTATATAAATCCTTTGCTAATCTTTCTACCTGGTGTTGGTGATTCTCGGTGTCCTTGGTTGGGACACGGGTCGCATTTACAGGGGAACTTGACTCCAGGCGTGTGGCTCCCAGACCGCAACACCATATCATTTAATCTGCAAAACCAGATAAGGTGAGTATTAACATTTCTATTTTAACCTGAAGAAGCTAAAGTTTAGAGAAGTAATGTGGACTTCCAAAGTCAAACACTTTGTTTGAGAACTGAGCATTAGTAGTTAATAGTTGATTAGATCATTAAAATAATGTCCTTAACCTTTCCATTCATGATATTGAGATAATTTCAAGGCTGCCAAACCTGTACTAGGCGACCTGTCTGTAATGTACTTTCTTTTTGGCTCAATGTTCTTGTAGGTTGTTCTTATGTGCTGATTGTATTGTCAGTGGAGAATTGGGGAACAAATATCACTGAGAGTGGGAAGAGGAATGGGTTTTGCCTTGCCCATTCCCTAGGAAAGATGCTACTGGCTTAAATCACAATGAGGGTAATGATATCTCACTTCACTTTTATGTCTACCACACAGAGTACCATGTGTGAGCAAGCTCCAAATTCACGCGTTTGAAAGTTATCAGTAAACAAAGAATATAAGTTTAAAGATAAACATAACTTTGATTTCACAGTGACTGTTTTCATTGCTGAACTTGTATTTTCAGAAGTCCTGGTGAGTAACTAATTAGATTTTATAAGAAACTCAAGCAGTTTGAGATAACTAGGATTTAGTTTATAGATGTTATTATTGTTCTCATTCTTTCTGATAAAGGATTAACTTCATGGTATGAGAATAATATAATTGTTTGTGTTCAGATAAGTATTCTAAGCATATGTTTGTTAGCCTTCTCACTGAATCCTGCTATTATCTTGAGTTTAAATTAGCCAAGAAGAATCAGTACTTTTTCTTCCATAAAATCTACCTACATTTTTTCTTTTTCCTCCTTAGTGGTAAAAACTTCTCTCTAGCAGTCCCAAATCTAAATTTAGAATTATACACACCAAATAAATTTATTAGTTCCTTTTTTCTTTCTTGGTTCCTTTTTTCAATTTTATCACTTCCCCCAACCTCATATTTTCTCCCTTTTTGTACGCTAACAAAAATTCCTTGTTTTTGTGTAGTTCACAAAACTACACAGAATTTTATTCTTTCCGTTAGAATAAAAATTCCTAAACTTGAAGGTGTACCACTATTATGAAGCTCTGCATTAGAATGCTTTTGTACATTATCATATTATGGCTTGATAAATCATATTTTATCATACATTAATTAAGATGAATATACTCTGATGTATGAAGCCGATTTTCCCTCAGTTTACCATCAGTATACATCATTGTATGCATTAGCATACAATGTTTTGATCCTACTGTCTTAAAATTATTAACACAGCTTTCAACAGTGAATAATCTTTCAATATCAATCTCCACAGTGAAAGCAAGTTTTAATATGTTCATTGTATCAGTGAGGACCCTCAGGCTGAAAGGAATTCTATAACTATTTTAGGGTGGTGACATTAAATCAGTGTAAAATTTATCAAAACAGCCAATCAGCCCTCCATATTTCTCACCATAGTGTTAATGTCACTGGAACTAGACACTTTGCTAAGATATTTATCTTCAAAACTATTTTATAGTAAAGTCTTTTTAAAGATCTTAAGCATTTTTGTTAAATATATATACTATATATGAATATGTTATTTATGGTTCGGCTCATAAATATGCAGGAAACCACTTGATGTTAAGTTCCTTTTTTTTTTTTTTGTAAGAAATTGCTTTAAATGTTTATTGTTTCACATATTTAATTAATCTGCCTGTGCATTATTGTGTTTTATTATTCAAATTTTATTTTTTTCTTATAGAATACTTTCCTATTAGTTATCTATTTTATACATATTAGTGAATATATGTCAATCCCAATCTCCTAATTCATCCCACTACCACCATGACCCTTCGCCACTTTCCGCCCTTGGTGCCATAAGTTTGTTCTCTACATCTGTGTCTCAATTTCTGCCCTGCAAACCAGTTCATTTGTACCATTTTTCTAGGTTCCACATATATGCATTAATATACGATATTTGTTTTTCTCTTTCTGACTTACTTCACTCTGTATGACAGTCTCTAGAGCTATCCATGTCTCTATAAATGACTCAATTTCATTCCTTTTTATGGCTGAGTAATAGTCCATTGTTTAAATGTACCACATCTTCTTTATCCATTCATCTGTTGATGGGCATTGAGGTTGCTTCCATGATCTGACTATTGTAAATAGTGCTGCAATGAACATTGGGATGCATGTGTCTTTTTGAATTATGGTTTTGTCAGGGTATATGCCCACTTGTGGGATTCCTGGGTCATATGGTCATTTATTTTTAGATCTTAAAGGAACATCCATACTGTTCTCCATAGTGGCTGTATCAATTTACATTCCCACCAACAGTGCAAGAGGGTTCCCTTTCTTCACACCCTCTCCAACAATTGTTGTTTGCAGATTTTCTGATGATACCAATTCTAACTGGTGTGAGGTGATACCTCATTGTAGTTTTGATTTGTATTTCTCTAATAATTAGTGATGTTGAGCAGATTTTCATGTGCTTATTGGCAATCTCTATGTCTTATTTGGAGAAATGTCTATTTAGGTCTTCTTCCCATTTTTGGATTGGGTTGTTTTTTTTTTAGATATTGAGCTGCATGAGCTGTTTATACATTTTGGAGATTAATCTTTGTCCATTGATTCATTTGCAAATATTTTCTCCCAATCTGAGGGTTGTCTTTTCATCTTATTTGTAATTTCCTTTGCTTTGCAAAAGCTTTTAAGTTTCATTAGGTCCCATTTGTTTATTTTTGTTTTTGCTCTAGGATAAATGCCCCGAGGTGGATCAAAAAAGATCTTGCTGTGATTTATGTCAAAGAGTGTTCTCCCTATGTTTTCTTCTAAGATTTTTATAGTGTCCGGTCTTACATTTAGGTCTCTAATCCATTTTGAGTTTATTTTTGTGCATGGTGTTAGGGAGTGTTGTAATTTCATTCTTTTACATGTAGCTGTCCAGTTTTCCCAGCACCACTTATTGAAGAGACTGTCTTTTCTCTATTGCATATCCTTGCCTCCTTTGTCATAGATTAGTTGACTGTAAGTGTGTGGGTTTATCTCTGGGCTTCTATACCATTCCATTGATCTATATTTTTGTTTTTGTACCCGTACCATATTGTCTTGATTACTCTAGATTTGTACTATTGTCTGAAGTCAGAGAGCCTGATTCCTCCAGCTCCATTTATTTCCCTCAAGACTGCTTTGGCTATTCAGGGTCTTTTGTTTCTGCACACAAATTTCAAGATTTTTGGTTCTAGTGCTGTGAAAAATGCCACTGGTTATTTGGTAGGGATTACATTGAATCTGTAGATTGCTTTAGGTAGTATATTCATCTTCACAGTATTGACTCTTCCAATCCAAGAATATAGTATATGTCTCCATCTGTTTGGGTCATCTTTGATTTCTTTCATCAATGTCTTATAGTTTTCTGAGTACATGTCTTTTACCTCCTTAGGTAGGTTTATTCCTAGGTATATTATTCTTTTTCCCATAATGATGAATGGGATTCTTTCCTTAGTTTCTCTTTCTGATCTTTCAGTGTAAGTGTATAGGAATGCAAGAGATTTCTGTGCATTAATTTTGTATCCTGCAACTTTAACAACTTCATTGATTAGCTCTAGTAGTTTTCTGGTGGCATCTTTAGGGTCGTCTATGTATAGTATCATGTCATCTGCAAACAGTGACAGTTTTACTTCTTCTTTTCCAATTTGTATATTTTCCTTCTCTGATTGTCATGGACAGGACTTCCAAAACTATGTTGAATAATAGTGGTGAGAATGGACATCCTTGTCTTGTTCCTGATCTTAGAGGAAATGCTTTCAGTTTTTCACCATTGAGAATGAAGTTTGCTGTGGGTTTGTCATATATGGCCTTTATTATGTTGAGGTAGGTTCCCTCTATGCCCACTTTCTGGAGAGTTTTTGTCAGAAATGGGTGTTGAATTTTGTCAAAAGCTGTTCCTGCATCTATTGAGATGACGATGATATGGTTTTTATTCTTCAATTTGTTAATATGGTGCATCACATTGATTGATTTGCATATATTGAAGAATCCTTGCATCCCTGAGATAAATCCCACTTGACCGTGTTGTATGATCCTTTTAATGTGTTGTTGGATTCTGTGTGATATTTGCATCTATATTTATCAGTGATATTGGTTGGTAATTTTCTCTTTTTGTCCTATCTTTGTCTGGTTTTGGAATCAGGGTGATGGTGGCCTCATACAATGAGTTTGTGGGTGTTCCTTCCTCTGCAATTTTTTGCAAGGGTTTGAGAAGGATGGGTGATAAATCATCTCTAAATGTTTTATAGAATTCACCTGTGAAGCCATCTGGTCCTGGACTTTTGTTTGTTGGAGGATTTTTAATCACAGTTTCAATTTCATTACTTGTGATTTGTCTGTTCATATTATCTATTTCTTCCTGGTTCAGTCTTGGAAGGTTATACCTTTCTAAGAATTTGTCCATTTCTTTCAGGTTGTCCAATTTATTGGCATAGAGTTCCTTGTACTATTCTCTTAGGATGCTTTGTATTTCAGCAGTGTCCATTGTAACTTCTCCTTTTTCATTTCTAATATTTTTTATTTGATTCCTCTCCCTCTTTTTCTTGATGAGTCTGGATAAATGTTTATCAATTTTGTTTATCTCCTCAAAGAACCAGCTTTTAGTTTTATTGATCTTTGCTATTGCTTTCTTTGTTTCTATTTCATTTATTTCTGATCTGATATTTATGATTTCTTTCCTTCTACTAACTTTGGGTTTTATTTGTCCTTCTTTCTCTATCTCCTTTAGGTGTAAAGTTATGTTGTTTATTTGAGATTTTTCTTGTTTCTTGAGCCAGGCTTGTATTCCTATAATCTTCCCTCTTAGAACTGTTTTGCTGCATCCCATAGGTTTTGGATCATTGTCATTTGTTTCTAGGTATTTTTTTGATTTCCTCTTTCATTTCTTTCACTGATCTCTTGTTTACTTAGTAACATATTATTTAGGCTCCATGTGTTTGTGTTGCTTTACTTTTTTTCCATGTAATTGATTTCTAATATCATAGCATTGTGGTTGGAAAAGATGTTTGATGTGATTTCAGTTTTCTTAAATTTACTGAGGCTTGATTTGTGACACAAGATATGATCTATCCTGGAGAATGTTCCATGTGCACTTGAGAAGAATGTGTAACCTGCGGTTTTAGGATGGAATGTCCTATAAATATCAGTTAAAACTATCTGTTCTATTGTGTCATTTAAAGCTTCAGTTTCCTTATTAACTTTCTGTCTGGATGACCTTTCCATCGGTGTAAGCGAGGTGTTAAAGTCCCCCACTATTATTTTGTTACTGTCAATTTTCTCTTTTATAGCTGTTAGCAGTAGCCTTATATATTGATGTGCTCTTATGTTTGGTGCATATATATTTACAATTGTAATATCGTTTTCTTGGATTCATACCTTGATCATACCTTGCTCTTCTCCTTCTGGTATCTCTATAATGTGAATGTTGTTGTGTCAAAGTTGTCACAGAGGTCTCTTAGGCTGTCTTCATTTCTTTTCATTCTTTTTTATTTATTCTGTTCCACAGCAGTGAATTCCACCCTTCTGTCTTCCAGGTCACTTATCCATTGTTCTGCCTCAGCTACTCTGCTATTGAATCCTTCTACTGTATTTTTCAGTTCAGTTATTGCAATGTTCATCTCTGTTTGTTTGTTCGTTAATTCTTCTAGGTGTTTGTTAAACATTTCTTGCATCTTCTCGATCTTTGCCTCATTCTTTTTCCGAGGTCCTGGATCATCTTCACTATCAGTATTCTGAATTCTTTTTCTGGAAGTTTGCCTATTTCCACTACATTTAGTTGTTTTTCTGGGGTTTTATCTTGTTCCTTCATCTGGTACACAGCCCTCTGCCTTTTCACCTTATCTATCTTTCTGTGGATGTTGATTTTGTTCCACAAGCTGCAGGATTGTAGTTCTTCTTGCATCTGCTGTCTCCCCTCTGGTGGATGAGGCTCTCTAAGATGCTTGTGCAAGTTTCCTGATGGGAGGGATTGGTCGTGGGTAGAGCTGGTTGTTGCTCTGGTGGGCAGACCTCAGTAATACTTTAATCCTCCTGTCTGCTGATGGGTGGGGCTGGGTTCCCTCCCTGTTGGTTGTTTGGTCTGAGGTGACCCAACACTGGAGCTTACCCAGGCTCTTTGGTGGGACTGATGGTGGACTCTGGGAGGGCTCAGGGCAAGGAGTACTTCCCAGAACTTCTGCTGCCAGTGTCCTTGTCCCAGTGGTGAGCCACAGCCACTCCCTGCCTCTGCAGGAGACCCTCCAACACTAGCAGGTAGGTCTGGTTCAGTCTCCTATGGGGTCACTACTCCTTCTCCCTGGGTCCTGATGTGCACAGTATTTTGTGTGTGCTATCCAAGAGTGGAGTCTCTGTTTCCCCCAGTTCTGTCAAAGTCCTGCAGTCAAATCCCTCTAGCCTTCAAAGTCTGTTTCCCTAGGAATTCCTCCTCCTGTGCTGGGGCCCCAGGTTGGGAAGCCTGATGTGGGGCTCAGAACCTTCACTCCAGTGTGTGAACTTCTGTGGTATAAGTGTTCTCCAGTTTCTGAGTTACCCACTCAGCAGTTATGGGATTTGATTTTATTTTGATTGTGCCCCTTCTACCATCTCATTGTGACTTCTCCTTTGTCTTTGGATGTGGAGTATCTTTTTTGGTGAGTTACAGTGTACTTCTGTCAATGATTGTTCAGAAGTTAGTTGTTATTCCGGTGCTCTTGCAAGAGGCAGTGAGCACATGTCCTTCTACAAGCCATCTTGAACCAATCTCGATATTAAGTTCTTATAAGAAATTTACTTCCATAATCAATTCATAGCATCCATCATGATTTTATATGTGTATATATATTTATATATATATATATATAGATTATAGATTATAAACATTATATCTATCTCTATCTTTATCTAATGGTTAATTTTATGTGTTAACTTGACTATTAATGAATAAAATCCCTGGGTATAAGGGATGCCCAGGGAGTTGGTAAAACATTTTTTTCTGAGTGTGTCTGGGAGGATGTTTTCTAAGGAGATTTGAATTGGTAGACTGAGTAAAGAAGATCATCTTCATCAGTACAGACGGGCACTATCTAATTTGTTGAGACTGGGATAGAACAAAAAGTTACAAGATGAGCAAATTTACTCTCTCCTTGAGTTGCAATATCCTTCATCTCCTGCCCTCGGAGAGCAGCATTCTTGGTTCTCAGGTCCAGACTCTACTTAGACCAGGACCTATTCCATCAGTCCCCCTGGTTTTTGGGTCTTCAGACTCATACTGTGATTTACCACATTGGCTCCCCTGGTTCTCAGACCTTTGAGTTTGGACTGGAACTGCACCACTGACTTTACTGGGCCTCCAGTTTGCAGACACCAGATCATAAGTCTTCTTAGTCTCTATAATCATGTAAGTCAATCCCTCAAGATAAATCTTTCTATATATTGATATATATCCTATTGGTTCTGTTTCTCTAGACAACCTTGGCAAACACTATATAGTATATATACATACACACATAGAGGCATATCTTGGAAAAATTGTGGGTTTTTTTCCAGACTACCACAATAAAGTGAATGCTGCAATAAAGCTAATCACTTATTTTTTTTGGTGTTCTAGTGCATAAAAAAGTCATGTTTATACTATACTATTAAGCATAAATAACATTCTATCTAAAAAGCAATGTATTCATATATACCTTAATTAAAAAATACTTTATTGCTAAAAAAGGCTAACCATAATCTGACAATGCAAGTTTGCCACAAACCTCCAATTTTGTAAAAAATATCATACCTGTGAAGTACAATAAAATGAGGTATGCTTGTATATGAATTTATTGACTAGACATTAACATTAACTTAGAGATGAAATTTCCTATACAATGATAGAGTCCGGGAAATTTTCCAGAAAATCCATTTGTTTAATTTTTAAGCTTTATTAATTCAAAGAAATCATATTTTGAAATATTTATCTTGTTCTTAAAAATTTAAATATTTTCAAAATTATATATGTAATTCTAATTGTAGTGACCATAGGTTTGTGCTTTAAAAAGACACACACACATTCACACATAGATCTCATGTAATACACTTTTTTATAGTTTATATTTCTGATTTTATTTTTTATGTAAACTCTCTTTTCTTCTTTAATTGGTACTGAATAAGTATTTGCTACTGAATGAATCTTTGAAGATAAGCATATATGTTATAGATCAATGACTAGCAACACTCAAAAAAACAATGCTCTTAAAGTAAATATATACTTTTAAAGGAGAATTCCCTCCAAGCTATCCCCATAGTATTCAGAAAGAAGCTGAGAACAGTTAGTGTGATTAAATCAGTTCATTTTTCTGGTTAATTGCCAGAAATCAAATAAGGAAAGAAAAACAAAAAACAGTGCATCACCAAAATTTTAAAATAAATAGCGTCTTAAATTTCTAAAGGCTTCTTGAAATCTCCATTCCTCTGCATCCTTATTTACTTTCCAACAAAAAACAAAGGTCTTTTGAATACTCATCAACGATATTTGGTGCCAAGATCTTAAGGTCCGTCTCACTTTTTTGCAAAAATTTCCTCCCAATTTGTTGTAGTCTGGAAAGAAAGAAGAAAACTCGTCATGTCTAATTGCAAAAACAATCCCCTACTAGAATTTCCTGCTTGAGGAATTAGTGTAATAACTATACTAATTCACCTCCTCTTTTCATCTTAACAAATATTCCTGTATAAAGAATAACTTTAAAAAAGTCTTGTGATTGGGAAGCATTTATTTAATCTTTTGGTTAAAGAAAAGAGCATGGCTTTGTAACACAGTAAAATGCCAGATGTTGTACTTTGTCCTATAGATAAAAAAGAAAGATAATAAAACCTTGTTATGGTTTTCAGGCACTCATATCATAGTGCTGCTAGCATAGAATAAGTCACATGTGAACGTCTCAACGGATATAAAACTCAGGGAACAGTTTCATGTCATTAAAAAGCTTTGAAACAATTAGCTTTGGTTGGCCTAAACAGAATCAAAAACTTCATCCATGATAACTGCTTTTCTTAAAATTTTAATAAACCTAGCAACCAAACATTTTTTCCTCAGACCTTGAATGCTTCAGAAGTCAACAGTTTTGTCTTGTAGTTCCCACATTTTAAACCAACTGCCTTCACTTTTACTATAATTTGTATACATATATCCTGTCTTAATTATAATTAATAATTATAATATCCTGTCTATATTATAATAATAATATATGTTATTAATACATTATATTATTTTCAGCTATACATCACAATGATTCCATATTTGTATATTTTGCAATATGATTACCGCAAGTCTAGTTAACATCTTCACCACACATAGTCATAAATTTTTTTTCTTGAGATGAGAACTTTTTAGCATCTACTCCTTAGCAACTTTCAAATAGACAATGCTGTATTATTAACTATAGTCCCCATGCTGTACATTACATCCCATGACTTATTTATTTTATAACTGGAATTTTGTACCTTTTAATGTTTTTAATTTTAGGTCTAAAAACAAATATTTTGTGACATGACTTACCAATATCATATAGCTAAATTTTCTCATCTTACCTTTTCACAGTACATAAACTCATATAGAGACAGATGATTTTGAGTTCAAAAGTTTTAAGCAGGAAAATATTTTTCAACTTTAATAAAAAAATTGCCTAGCAGAAGCTTTATAACTTCTTTTTTCTGAAGAAAGTAATCTAGACAAACTCTAAATTCTAGGAAAATTGAATGCAGGATCTGGATTTCCTCTGGATTTATTTTTTGTCACCTTCTATTTCTCTCTGTAAGGAATATGTGGATAAAAGGGAACATATCTGTGTAAAGTAAACTGCTATCCTAGAGGGCTGGATGGTTTTAAAAAAATATTCTATAAAGACAAATTATCAGTAATGTGTTTCTGTAGTGGTCTTTAGAAATGAGAGGAATTATAAACATGTAAAGCATATCAAAAAAAAAAAAGATTATGCCACTATTGGATCATCATAGAACTTTTATGAAACAATTACAATTTCAAATAAAATGTTGCATGAAATATTTAAAGTGTTTATGGTGATTCTAAAAAAAAATTAAAAACCTGAAATAAAATCTATTCCCTAGAAACCCTTGGAAATTTTGGTCAATGCACTAAAATAATAAACGTAATTATGTGCTGAGTCTTTCAAATCTTAATTAAATCAGTGAACAAAATTATATTTTATTCCATTTTGGCTTTATGTTATTTGATCCATATGTCTTTTTACACAGACTCTTTTCCTACTTTATGTGGAAGCTCTGGAGCTATATTTACATATGACATTTTCCAAATTTAATTATGGCAGAGTTCAACCAATACACACTACAATATAATCTTTTGTATCCTTTAACATCTTACATTTTACGGTTGACTGCATTTTCATGCAACTCCAACAACAATAGCAAAATAATCCTTAATGTATTTTATCCTCCCCCTCTCACCACGAAGATACAATGAATTTATAACATGCTGTGTAATCTGAACTGTGCCTCAGAGCCGTGCTTGAATGAGGTCCTTCTGAATAAATTCTGTCAAGCTTGACTCTCCTATCTTGTACATTTTCTCAGTAAGCGGCTACATGCGGTCATATTCTGTATTCAGTAGTTTTAATTTATTAAGACACTGAATTATGGCATAAAAACAAATTTACTTTTTACCGTTAATTTGAAAAACGAAAATGCAATCACCCACAACATTACTAACAAAATAAAGTCTACAGACTTTCTGGTGGGAGCATAAAAAGCATGGATGAACACAATCAATTTTGTTTAGATGAAAAAAGTATAAATTATAGCAAAATACAAGAATAAGAAAATATTTACTTTTAAAGACAGCAATTTGAAAATGTTGAGTTAGCAATGAACACAGAAGTAATGATTCAAATGATTTTGAATCATTATCTTAATTCTCTGACCCTCATTTCTTCATTTACTAATTATTTATTTCCTTTCTGAAAAGCAGGCTAAAATGAAGTAATAGAATAGACAATACTGCAGTATGATATACAGGAAAGTGTTAAGGTAGTAAATCCTAAGCGTTCTTGTCTCAAGGAGAACTTTTTTTTTCTTCTTTTCTCTTTTCTTCTTTCTTTTCCTTTTATTGAAATTTATATTAGAAGATGGATGTTAACTGAATGTACTGTGGTGATCATTTCATAATATGTATAATCAAACCATCATGCCATATGCTTTAAACCTATACAGTGATGTATGTCAAAAATTTTTCAATAAAACTGGAGAAAAATTAATATTTGATAAATTTTAAAAATCAAGTAATAAAAGTAATAGAGTACCATTAAAAATTATATTAGTTAGTGCATGATGATTAATTTATCTTATTAGTAATAATATGTCATATGTTTGATAAATCAAGACCACATTTCATAATAAACATGTTGTTTCCAACCAAATGCTAATGCTATTTTTAGTAACTATATTTTATTGATGAGCTAAAGATCTTGATGGCATGTTATTTTTTCCTAAGCCACTATCTCTGTTTCTCTGTCTCTGCTTTCCCAGATTCTTCTTTCCTAGGTCCCACTGCTCATTCCAAATTCCAAAGTCCCAAGGAAAGGTCACCAACTGACTTACACTGATAAGCTATCCAACTTTGATCCAATTAACTATGTCCCAGATATAGTTCAGTTTTGCATGATTACCAGGGGCCACCAGTGTTGGTAAGGAGGACACCTTTCCAACTAGAGCTTGAGAAGGAGTTTAATGTAGTGGTTGAGAGTTGTGGCTCTGAAGCCAGATCATGTAGATAGGTTTCCAAGACTGCTGTTTCCAAGCTATGGGAATTAGGTTCAGTCATTTTAGCCTTTCTGTGCCTTAGTTTCTTAATTTATAAAAAAGGATAATAATAGCCCAAACTTCATGGAGAAACTGTGTAGATTAATTGAATTAGTCATGGAAAATAGTTTGCAAAATTTCTGACATTCAGTGAGGACTCTATAAATGGTGGCTGTTATTGTCATCTCTAAAGACCAGGAAAAATTATGTAGATATTAATCTCCTTTTTCTTTCTTACTTTATTTTTCTTACTCTGGCTTAATCACATTAGCTAAGTGTTTGTATTCCCTTTGTTTTTCAGGACAGAATGCTGAAATTATTTTCACACAACCAGCAGTTTTGGCATAGGCTTGAAGGGATTAATAGACTTGATCAAGGAGGCAAGTATTTTCAAAGACAAGAGGGAGAAAAAGATTCCTTAAGATCAGGAAACATTAGAGAAAGGAAAAATGATATTTCTGTTGCACACATGAAAGAATTTCTCTTGGATTTCTCTTACAATTTTAGATGTTCTCCCTTTCAAGGCAGTCTCCTAACCAGTTGTTAGTAACCAAAAAGTTGTTGCAAAAAAATGGCACAGAAGGTGTCCCCAGTGGTGTTGATGATGAGTGGGAGTTGGTCTAGCCATAATTTGGAAATAAAGGGTCAGCTCTTGTCAATAAAAAGTACATCTTGGCAGCCACACAGGTCTTCTGGGGTTAAGAGAAGAAAAATAGAAAGAAATGGAACAGGAATTAACATAGAATGTAGGAGAAAAAGATCAGAGTCAAGGAGAAGAGTATAGATTATCAAATCTTGCAGCAACAATTCTGTCCTGGACCTGCTGTTGGATGTGCCTAAGCATAGCCATTCCATACCATCTTTCTATAGCAAACCATGCCAATTTCCATCATTCCTCCGATCCTGACCTAGGTTCCTGATCAGAGCCCTGAAGCATTCAGGGTTGACCAGCCTGATAAAAATGGGCAGACATAGGTGGAGAGTCCTCCCTGATACACCTGGCCTGTGGTGTCCCATAAGCCTGTCTAGGACAAAGACCTAACTCTCAACATTTTCTTACCTTATCACTGTCCCTTCATGGTCACCAGCTGAAACCATGCAAGTCAGATTGGGACTTGAACCGACGAGCCAGGACTTGAACCAAGCCTAAACCCAGATTGGGGCTTGAACCCATGTGGCCAGGACTCAAAACTGGCCAAAACCCACAGTCTTCCAACTGAGATCACACACCTGGCCTCATGACTTACAGAAGCTCAGGTTCTTGATGTCTCATCACAGAAAGAATTTCAGTGAGAGACAAAATGATAGGTAAATTGTGGATTTATTTAGAGAGAAACACACTCCACAGACAGAGTGTGGGCCATCTCAGAAGGCAAGAGCGGCCCCAGAGTATGGGATTGTCAGTTTTTATAAGGGTGGGTAATTTCATAGGCTAATGAGTGGGAGTAGTATTCCAGCTATTTTGGGGAAGGGGTGGGGATTTCCAGAAATTGGGCCACCGCCCACTTTTTGACCTTTATGTTCAGCCTTGGAACTGTCATGGTGCCTGTGGGTGTGTCATTTAGCTTGCTGATGTTTTACAATGAGCATATACTGAGGCTCAAGGTCTAAAGGAAGACAACTCATCTGCCATCTTGGACCTATTTGGTTCTAATCCATTTATGTCGTGTTCTTGGTCTATGTTATTCTTTTAAAAGTTGTGCCCTGCATCCTTCCCTCCTGTTTCACTATCATCATTTACAACACAAAGTATTCTAAATTTATTCCTAAACTTTAGTTTCTCAGGTTTCTGGCTCTGCCAATCTAATTTGTTTTTGTAACCATTTATCTTTATCTATATGTTTTAATTATAATAATTAAAAAGTGAATTCTGAAATCTAATTTGTAAAATCTGTATTTAAAAATTTTTTTTCTTTGTATTGTTATTTGGAACTTTGGCTTTTCCAGATATTTTTGAAACATATTATCAAGTTCCAAATCATTTAATATAATCTCTGTTTATACCTGAAATTCAGGTGCTTAAAAAGAAAATTGACATATTATATTGTCTTTTTATTCAGGAATATGCTATTGTATAAGATATTCAAATACAGAATATTTTTTTATTTATTTTTTTATTTTTTTATTTTGCGGTACGCTGGCCTCTCAATGCTGTGGCCTCTCCCGTTGCGGAGCACAGGCTCTGGATGCACAGGCCCAGTGGCCATAGGCCCAGCCGCTCCACGGCATGTGGGATCCTCCCAGACCCGGGCACAAACCCACATCCCCCGCACTGACAGGCGGACTCTCAACAACTGCACCACCAGGGAAGCCCCAGAATATCTTTTAATATCACTTTTGCTTTACATATATATCTAGATGTCTCTTGAGAATTTTAAGTCATTTTTATGTTTGTTGCTATTGTTCAAATTCTTTTTTAATACATTGGGAGACAATATATATAAATTACTGAATTGATATTTTGTTGAGTTTCATTCCAAGTTTTCAGTGTAGCCTAGCATGCCACTAGAGAGTGATATCTTTGTCTCTGCCTCTTCAATACTCTTTTTAAAATTATTTTCTCCTTTTATTCATTCATTTATTTATTTATTTATTTATTTATTAACATCTTTATTGGAGTATAATTGCTTTACATTGTTGTGTTAGTTTCTGTTGGATAACAAAGGGAATCAGCTATACATATGCATATATCCCCATATCCCCTCCTTCTTGCATCTCTCTCTTGCATGTCCCTCCCACCCTCCCTATCCCAACCCTCTACGTGGTCACAAAGCACTGAGCTGGTCTCCTTGTGTTATATGGCTGCTCCCCACTAGCTATTTATTTCACATTTGGTAGTGTATATTCTTTGTGTATTTTACAATTATATTTATTTGTATTTTAGTTAATGCTTCATAATATTTTTGTGTGGTTTGATCTGTTCTATTCAAACTTTAACGTGATGTTACCAAACTTAGGTTCAGTTCCTTGACACTAGAAAACCAATATTTGATAGACAAATGTTGGTTGGAAAGGAAAGGTTACTTTATTCAGGAGGCTAGAAACCTGGGGAGAAGGGGGCTTGTGTCCAAAAACCAGCTCTGAAGATTCTGCATGATCATGAAGGTTTTAAAGGAAGAAAGGGGGAACTTAATCACAGTTAATCATTTGGGGAGGGGAGCAGAGTTTTTGTTATCTTCCACTGTGTGCAGGCTTTCTTTGGTTGGTTGGTGGTGAGGTAACAGGGTGGTGTTCCAAGAGTCTGGTGCTCAGCATGAAGTTACCATCCTCCACCTCAGTGG
This sequence comes from Lipotes vexillifer, assembly GCF_000442215.2. Taxonomy (NCBI): domain Eukaryota; kingdom Metazoa; phylum Chordata; class Mammalia; order Artiodactyla; family Lipotidae; genus Lipotes; species Lipotes vexillifer. The sequence continues at coordinate 1,202,698 of NW_006776934.1, read as the reverse complement.
GGGCCTTAGTTCCTGCAGAAGAACTCAAAGATATATTGTTATGTATATTCCTTGGGGAGGAACCAGAGCCCTGCTTTATTGCCGCACTCTTTTTCTTGACTGTTCCTCCTTTTGTTTCTGCCTTCCCTCCCTTTCCTGATAAGCAACTGATTGAATCTGCCCTTTGGAACTCAGATGAGGTCAAGGAGGCTGAATGAAGTCTATGTCCTACAAACAGGAAATGGGGGACATGGAAAGGATCTATACCTGGGAGGGCCCACAGTGTCCTGCTCAGTTTCAATGACTGCTTCTAGTGTTTCTTTTTTTCATTTTCATTGTAGTCATCAGTTTAAGATGATATTCATTGTCATTGCATGGAAGTATCCTCCAATTCTCAGTATTTAAGACGGTTTATCAGAAATAACTACTGACTTTTATAAAATAGTTTTTCAGAAACTGCAGTCCCTAATACCAATTTTCCCTCATGGTGATAAAACTCTTGATTCTTTGGAGACAGATTTTACGCTTAAGCAATATATATTTTAGCACTGCTCTGAGTGCTTGTGACCAGGTGACTAAATGTAGGTCATAGAAATATGAGGTGAGAGATGTGCACAGTATTCAGGACTCTTCCTTCCTGATATGGGGCATGTTGCCTATTTCCCCAATCCTCCCTTTAACTGCATGGAATCAGGAAATAATAGACCCCCCTGTCTTGACCAACAGTCCCATCTTAGAATGACATAGCAGTGAAATCCTTGTGGAACAGAGTCACACCTACAGCTCTGAGATGCTTGCATCATGATCATTACATGAGAGAGAAATACATTTTTGACTGTTTTGGGGGAGCATCTTTTATAATAAACTAAATACATATCCTAATAAGGACCTATAGAACTTACATAATTTTATTTTTTAATTACGATATATCCTGACTGATTCCCTGAATTCCCTCATATTAATTTATTATTGGATTCTTGGATTAAGCCTTTACAGGTGAAGGCCCATGTTCCTTCACAAAGTACAGTGTCTTCATATTTTATTTGTCTCCAAAAATCTCCATAATAGAGATTATCATTAGGTCTTGTTAATATGTAAATGGAAGGTGAGATATACATTGTCAGACTATAATACTCAAATATGAGTAATCTCAATAATTAAGTTACGTAGTTTCTGCATTCTGAAAATATGTGAACATCACAGTGAAGATGTTCAATAAATTCTGCAAGGACTCACTCTTAAAATGTCTACATTCATTACTTTCTGTAGAGACTTCATCTTGAAAGGTTTTATTTTCCTCCTTCATACATGCTATAACATTTATTTGCTTTTTGAGTGAATTTTGATACTTGGGTTAATAATGTATCAAAACTATTTTGAGGTCAACCATACATTTTAATATAAAGGAGTGTTAGATAATATTAAGAAAGTTTTGTTCTAAAAGCAATGTAATAATTTTGTAAAACTTATGAAAGTATTTAGGGACACGTTATTATATCATAAATTTGTTATTAAAAAATAGAAAATGATAGATGAAGAAGAGATAATAGTGGTCATCACTATATGAATTGTTATGATGATTCATTTTAAAATTGATTCTCCTTTATACATATCTATCTATCTAATGCATATATATATATATATATATATATATATACGCACACACACACACACACACACACACACACATACCTTTATTATTAAAAAGAAAAAAAATGACGGTAAATTCAGGATGAAACGAGATTTGAAGAGCACTAGTAAGAGTGAGAACATGTTACTCTGATCCTAGCTCTCCTGGTGATTCAGGAGATCTTCTAAGAGAGCTGTCCAATCATATCTGTAAAAAATCTGTATCAATAAGTTATCCAATTCATATTTTTCTAAATTATTAGCTATATTAGTTATATGTGCAACAATGCTGTGCATCAGACCAGCTCCAAACTTAGAGGCTTATAAGAAAAAAAAAACGTGTTTTCCTTTTTGTGGATCTCTTTTGTGGGTAGGCTTCAACTCTGCTAGACTAGTCTGGAACTAGCTGGGTTTACCTCTGACTGCATGTTGGGTTCTGCTCCACAGCCCCATCATTTTCATTTTAACCAGTCACTACTTGAGACCTATTCCTCTTATGGTGAAAGGCACAAATACAAGAGACCTAGCTAAGTCAGGCAAGAATATTTATTGCCTATGTTCATAGTATTTCATCTAACGCTTCTTTGACCAAAGCAAGTGACACACAAAGATCAACATCATTGGGATGGAGAAATACACCCAAACTTCTGTAGAAATAGGTACTTCTGAGCAATATGACAGAAGGAATGCGTATATGATTATAAGAGGAAATAAAGAGTTGTGAACAATAATCCATTCTGCCATATTATTTAGATGAACATTTTCTCTCACTTTAAGTTACATTTATTTATTTGTTGACTTCTTCATTCTCATCTCATATGTAATTTATTTTTATTTTATTTTATTGGTTAGCTTTGTAAGGATTTGAATTGATAGTTTTTTTTAAATTATTACATATTGTATTATTCATAATAATATATTTTCATCATGTAAATAAAGTTCTAAATTCAATTTTATTAACTTTCTGTATTTCCATATTTCTTAGAGTTATCATTTAGAAATATTATCTAAATTATTCAATTCAGTACTTTTTCTATTATTACTTGTTTAGTAGTAAAGACATTGAATTTTTTCTCTTTATCTTTAATTATATTTTCTAAAAACTGCTTCCCATATTTTTAGTAATTTCTATTGGATAATTTTCTATTGTTTGCAACGTAAGTATGTAGTTCTTCCTCGAGGCAAGATTTATTACTTACTTTAAGATATAATTGAATTTTATTTCCATCTCAAGCCTTTTTTTTGTCACCCTCTATGGTTGAAATGTAATGCAGTCAATTAGGACAAACCTCTTTCAGTTGGAATCTCCCTAATCTTATCCCCTTTTCATTGACCTGCTTCCAGTTTTCACAGGCTTATATTATAAGTCACTATAGGGAGGATTGATGGTATAACTGGACTGAATCATTGTCATTTGTTCACATTGGATTAATAAGTGATCATATTCCCATCTGGTTCAGAGATTTTCTACTCTGCTGTTCATAAACCCTTCTGGTACAGAGAAATTCTGTAAGACATTCCACATCCCCAAATCCAAATGGCCCATAGTCATTTCTAATATAAGCTGGAAAGGCTGCTTTTACGTCCTGAAATGAGAGTTTATTTAATTCCCATTTTAAGGTAAATATTTGATTATTTGTTTAACAATTTATTATCTATTATTGTACTTTGGTGAAAACTTATGACCTATGCAATCTTTCGTCTAAGGAATTCATGAGAAAATGGTCTTATGAAAATGATATATAGGTTATTAAATATTTTATTGCATTTTATAATTAAAGTTGTAATAGAATAACTATAATAATCATAAATCAAATTATATTTAATAATTATAACATTATTGATATTTTAGCATTGTTTTTTCTTTCAAGTACTGAAAAATATCCTCTTCTGTTTTGTTACAATTATATTTTCTTAGGTATTTAGTTTTTCTTTTATGTATTCAGATGAATGTTATTGTGTTCAAAACAATTTTATCTACATTGCATATTTTCAAACTGGCCTCTCTTCTTTAGGTTGAAGCCAGGGTAAGATTTTATTAGCCTAACTTCATTTATTTTAGTGTTAATTGAAAAATTTTACTCTGATGCTTATTTATTTTATTCTATTAACCTTAACTATTGTTTGTGATATGGATTTTTGCTATAATTTGTATCTCCACATGGAAATGAGTGGAACATTAATAAATGATGCAGTGAATTGCTCAGATACCATTTAAACCTCAAACATCAATATTTGAAAACATCCCCTAATGTTTTTGTAAAAGTATATATGTGTATATATGTATATACACAAATATATACATATATACACATTTATATACATATATAACATATATATTCATATATATATGAAGTGCTCTAATAAATCATAACTTTTATTTTATAGGCTGAATGACTTTTACTTCTCCACATCCACCCTTATTTATGCTTCTTTAGGAAATGAAATCAGTTATCTATTTATTGTTATCTTGATCCTTGCATTTAAACCTTGTCTTTATCCATAATAAGACAGTGTTCCAGAGTTCCATTAATTTGTTATTTTTTACAGCCTTTGGGGTAAAATATTGTGACATTGTATTTAATAATAAATATATTTAGATTAACTTTTTCTTCCTACATTTTTCTCTTCATTGTTCTTAATACATTTTCCCCTTCAGGGAAATCTAACGGTTTATAGTTTAATAGATCTGATTTGTTTCAGAGATCATGTTGTCTTTCCTTCAATAAAATATATTTATTAAAGTTTATCTGAATAGACCACCTTTTAAAGGTTGATGACAGCTCATCTTCCACGTTAAGTATAAATAGTCTCAATAAATGGTAAAATTTCTTTTATAATTATAATACTGCATTTTTCACTTAGGCTATTATAATTAACTACAAATGAAACATAAAATTAAAATCCTTAATACAACTTTTTCTGATTTTCAATATAGTATTTAATGAACTCAGAAAATTATAAAAGCCAATTTTAACCTCAGTGCCTTTTCCTATGTAGGAAGAACCTTTTGGTCAATTGTTAATGGAGCTTTTGTTATTTAAAGTCAGGCTACCCCGTAGTTGCTCATGGATAATTAAAACACACCAACATGCAAACAAAAAGCAAGTTTCAATATTAAGTTGGTGGCCTATGTCTCACTGAAAGCAAAATCATCAAGCCTGCTTAAAGTTATCAGACTCTAGAAGTTCTTCTAATATGCTAAATATGTGTTAAGCCAGAGAGCAAAATGTCACCGGAGGGCAAGAAACAATTTTATTCCTCTAAATGGCATTCATGTGGCCTAAAATAATTAAAATTGATTTTAATGAGCTTAATATAAAAGGAGTACATCATAGGAAATCCTAGAATTGGTGAATAAATTTATATGATAGTGTGAGGAAAAGAAATGACTTAAAGAATTGTCCTGGAGTGATGCTCTTGGTTACATCTTATATTATTTTCCAATAATATGTAAAGAATTGATATCTTGTCCATAAAAAACAGATAGCATATGAATGGAGTAATTAAAACATTTTTCTGTAATAACTCATGAGAATTTTGTTGAATGACCTAGGCTTTAACTTTCTCTCTGCTCTCTCTGTGCACTTAGGACATAGATTACAAACTATGAGACTGCTTTTTTCCACTGGATGAATTATATAAAAAGAAAAGTTTTAGTCTAGCTCTGCAGTATTATCCTGAGATAGGTGGTTAAACATATATAAACTAGTCAGAGAAGAGGTTATTACAATTTAGCTGTCACCACCACAGACAGTTATTAATAAGCTATATAATACAAAGTACAATCAAATATCATTGATTAGCCTTAAGATTTTTGCTCAGTTTGAGTTGATGTCAAATAGTATGAATAGATATGACTTTTACTGGTTGACTGTTGGCTGATCAGAGGGATGGATCACCAATTACTCCATCTACTTGTTGCAGTTAGTGAAGGCTCTGACCATCCATTGCTTGACAACTAATATTTGTGACTGTTCAAATAATGGTAATGTCTGAGCTTGCTATTTTGGGACAGAAAGAAAAGAGATTTATCTCCTCAAACGATAAAGGGAATAATGACTGTTATTTCCTGGAACTCTGAGTGTTCTTGGGTGGTGACCTGAGAATCGTTGAATGAGTGAGACCAGGAAGGGAGGGCTGTATTATGACAGTAAGGAGACTAGAATTCAAGAATCAGAGTTCCATTCTCAATAATAAATTCTGTTTTCCATTGGTGAGGTAGAAACAGACAGAAGCCAAAGTACAAGAGATCAGAAGGGCTTAGATAAGAAGATTCACGATGACTATGTTCCATTGACATTATAGATCCTTCCTCCATTTTCCAAGCAGAGATGTAAAGCTCCTAGATCTTTGCAGGTCCCTAAAGAGTGCAAACAGGCTCTACTAATGTCTGAGCTGGATTTTCCTGTTAGTCCAGCAAAATGTGGCCTCTGGGTTGAATATAAATTACTTAAACACAGTTAAGAAACGCAGTATTTATTGGACAACTGAATCTGTGGGCTGAGTGATGCCTCATATTTATTTGGATAGTATTGAACTTTAGTCCTTTCCAATATCATTTGGAAAACAACAGGGGCAATTCTGATTCAAAGGCTCAGGGTATGAAAATGAAGAAAACACTATTAGGTAAAGAAGAAGATACAGGGGGCAGTCTATAAAAATTTGCATTGTCAGAGAAAAGGGTACCTTCTTGGGTATGAGGAATCTTTCTCCAGGTCCACCACATGCCATGCCCCTTTCACAGTGAGTCCCATGTAGACATCTCCACCTCTTTGTCACTTCATCTTCCTTTTCATGTCATCCAGGATAGCTAGATGATTGACAAAGTCAGTGGATTCTATTTATATCCTGCACTAAAAGGACATTTCTTTCATAAATGAAAAGCTCTGAATATAACTTAATGAATTTGTAATATCTACATATACTATGTGAATGGGACCCATCCCTTTGTTGAAAAATCAGTACAGTAATTCAACTTCTTTCATTTTTCATTAAAAGAGCTGGACCATTCAAGGCCACTTTTCACTGAGGCTAGAATGAAACAGTATATTATGTCCCCTTTTTCCATGGGGGGATACTTTACAAGACCCTCAGTGTATGCCTGAAACCATGGGGAGTACTCAACCCTATATATACTATGTTTTTTCTCATACATACATATCTATAATAAAGTTCAATTTCTAAATTAGGCACAATGAGAGTTTAACAACAGTAATAATAAAACAATATCATAACAAACTCCAATAAAAGTTATGTGAATGTGGTCTCTCTCCCTCTCTCTCTTGCTCAAAATATCTTATTGTACAGATTTAATGCATTTTCCACATTAACTAAGCACTTATGCACTGTGGCCATAACTTTTGGAGTTTGAGTGTGACAGCAAAACTAGGACAAATTAATTTTTCCTTCTTCACAATTTCATTGATAGAAGATTCATTCTTACCTTAGATCTTAGCAATCCCAGCATACAGTTTTTATTTCTTTCCTGATTAAGTCGAGAACTTTCACCTTTTCCCTTTCAGGAGGCACTTTATGGGCTCCTTTTTGGCATATCCAAATTGCCAGCATCACTGTTCTTGAGGTTTGAAGACTTTATTAAGTAAAATAAGAGTTACTTGAACGCAAACACGGCTATAATGCAACTTACTGTCTGATAAGAAAGACGACTATCAACTGACAATAGTGGGAGTTGCTGTGCAAAGGGATGATTCAAGTCCAGGATGGGATGGAGCAGGACATCAAGAGATTTCCTCACACTACTTACAACGGCATGCAATTTAGAACGTATGAATTTTTCTATTCTGGAAGTTTCCATTTAATATTTCTGGACCATGGCTGATTATGGGTAACAGAAACCTCAGAAAGTGAAACTATGGATGGGGCAGGGGGTAGTTTATAAGAGGAAAGATGGAACAAAAATGATAAATTTCCACATGTTTAGTTAGGTTACTTGTGTGCATGAAGCTTTGGTATAACTTTAGATAACCCTTGAGTTAGGTGTTTTCCTCTATCTTTAAGATTAGGGAATTTTGAGTCTGTCACAATATACTCATAAATACCCACATTACAAATCACAATGGCACATTTTCAAGGTGACAGAATTTACAAGAAGTAATGTTATTATTCTAAAGAACTCAGTACCTTATACAAATCATCAGTTCAACTGATTTATTATTCAGTATGATATAAAATTAGGTGGAAAAAGGAGCAAAGTACGATTGTTTGCCTGTCCATGATTATATTGTATTTTGTGCATAAATCTGCACATTGTTATAATGTACCCGTTTACATAAATGCTTTTAGTTAAAGAAATTGCTTTTGATCTTATAGACTACATTGCATTTTAGACTTAATTTTAACAAAAATTTCAATATTATTTTTAAAATGTGTCTCATGATTTATATGGTGGCTTTGTCGTTTTTTTCAGAATAAGGTCTCTAAAATCAGATTTTCCTGATCAATTTTTATATGTTATGAATTATTCATCATGTATTCATTATAAACCAAATAGGCTGATATTACAGAACTCATAAAACAAGGTAGTAATGTAACACTAAATCAAAGTCAGCTGATTTAAAGGCAGAGCTCTCTTGATTTCATGTGTTTTTTATTCTAGAGATGATGTCAACTGGTGCTACAACATATGTATCAAATCAAAAAGCAGATAGAAATTTACTGTATTATTTTATATTCTAGTTTATCATACACTCCAAATGTCACACTTCAAAATTCACAGAACACACAGCTATATAGAAGAAATATCAGTAAGGTAGCTCTCTAAGCCTGAAATGTGTTTTAAATAATTTTATCAGTTTTTTGTTATTGGTTGAATTTCTCATTCTTTTTGTTTCTCATGTGAAAAATGGTACATCAAATGCTCATCTATTTATTGTTTTTATTAGGCAGTGGTCATGGATTTTAATGAACTGTAAAAATGTTTGGCAGTAGTAGCAGAGAAACAAGTGCTGTTTCCTAGGTTAAAGGTAGGGTGTGCTTCAACTGGCAAAGACACAAGCTTGGGAAAGAGATACACAGCGTGGGACTGGGATTTTGGAAACTCAGTTCTTGCTAAGAAGATTAATTCTAGACAATTATGGACTTCGTTGATAGTGGGGACAGGCATGTCCTTGTATAATTTCAGACATGATGTAACTCTTCAGAGAAAATATTTCATCTACATAAGTATGCATGTAGGCATGTATATTTAAATGTATTCATACTCTATCTCATTCTAAAGTAATTTGGAATTTGAGGTCACTTTAAAAATTGCATGTTATATGAATCACCAATTGATGAATAGCTAAAAAATTATTGAGTACTTACAAATGCTATGCATCATTCTTAATGTGAATTAATTTATTTAATTGTCCCAAAAGTCTATGAGGCAAGTGCTGTTTTTTTTTGTTGTTGTTTGTTTTGCGGTATGCGGGCCTCTCACTGTTGTGGCCTCTCCCGTTGCGGAGTACAGGCTCCGGACGTGCAGCCTCAGCGGCCATAGCTCACGGGCCTAGCCACTCCGTGGCATGTGGGATCTTCCCGGACCGGGGCACAGACCCGTGTCCCCTGCATCAGCAGGCGGACTCTCGACCACTGCGCCACCAGGGAAGGCCCAAGTGCTGTTTTTAATAAACATTTTATGGTTCTAGAAACTAAGACCCAGATAATGTATCCGATTCACCCAATATCACCCAGAAAGCATGCTATCAGATGGGATACAAAATCAGGCATCTGGCACCAAAGACTGATAAAAGGGAAAATAAGACTGTAATTACAAACACATATTGTTTTTTCTTACAGCTAGAATTTTGACAATAAGTAAGATGCAAAACCCTTGGTAACTCTTATCTTGAAAAGCCAAGTGGACTTTGTGGGGAGAGCTGGATCTGAAGTGAGCATAAGTCATGTTTTCTACCCCCCACATCCCGGGTGTGCTGGCAGCTATCACCTTGGTGGGAGGTGAGGCTGGAGATGGAGGGACTATAGTCAGAGCCTATTCCTCTGCCCAGTGGCTGACAGGACCCTGTTAGGGGCAGGGGCAGGTCCTAAAGTGCTGGAGCAGAAGCCCTGAGGCTCAGGTCCAAGTCGGTCCATTCCCTCTAAGTGTGTGCTCTCCCCATGCCCAGCATTGGCATCTCTGCCCCAGAGGGGAGGAGTACTGAAGCAAGAGGGGCTGGGGTGGGTGCCAGGTGCAAGCCAGAGAGCAGAGTGGGGGAGTCCAGGTGCACGAGTCAGAGTTCCAGACCACTCCTGATCTGCTGCCTGCAAAAGCAAAAGCAGTGGCCGTCCTCTGGGCCGTCCGCCGTCCCCAGAGGTAGTGCTGGATCTGAGCTGGCCCTGAGACTCACTGGTCTTCACACCAGTCAAAGGGACTCTTATATTCCTCCTAGTGCTGGCTGACCAATATTGATTGACACATTTGTCCTTTAATTAACAGTAGCTGAGATTAGAGCAATGTTGTTCCCATTACTGAGTATAGGATCCAGCACATGGTGTATTCTTAGGACATATTCCTTTAATTTAATGAAAGGTGGCATCACGGAGGTTTGAAGCAAACTGTAGAGATGCACCTATGACATTTCAGTTCAGGAACACAACTCCAGGTTTTGAACAGAATAGTAGAGACAAAGTAGGGTGGGCCCTGTAGGG
>NW_006776934.1:1141878-1192431 GCF_000442215.2 Lipotes vexillifer | reverse complement strand
TAGGGAAAGGACACAAATGTAAGTCACAAAATATAGGGGTTTGTGTACAGAGTGAATGTAGAAGTCCTAGATCTAAGAAGTAAGTTTGAATAGCTGCTGAGTCATGTGAATACAGGACTGGTGCTCTTTAGAACGCATTTACAAAAGGGCAGTATTGATTTCAAAATTCCAATGGGCTGAGTCAGCAGAAAGAAGGGAAGTGGCCAGAGCCATAAAAGACAGTTAAGGAGGGAACCAGGCAGTTTACTACATGTAGCTGCTTTTGAGCAATATAGTTAGAGATGGAGATTAAATGCTAGTACTTCAAGAGAAACAGATTTCTTCAGTTTGGGAATAATCCCATCATTTCCTATATTATGTAAAGTGTCTTTTTTTTTAAAAATAAAGAGTAACAGAATTTAAGCTTTAGGTTATGCAATATATTTTTTCCCCTGCAATATAAAAATTTTAATTCAAAGGGAATCAACAGTAATACACCATAAATTCTTATTTTGACACTCTCCAAAACAATCACATGGAATAAACACTGTTTGTGACAAAGTACAGAAAGCTTGATCACTAAGAACCAGAGAGAAATACTATTGCATACTCTAATAGACACTATACCCATAAAAATCTTTGCAGTCTTTATTGTAATACTGTACAGTGCAATTGTTGCATGACAAACTAATGTAGCATAGAAGCAAAAGGGAAAACAAATTAACTAAAGAAAGAAAGCCACAAGACCAAGTCTAAAATGGATAAAGAGTTAATAGTTCAAACTAACCAAATTTATATCCACTGGGTTTGTGAAAATAAATATTCTTACATTTTGCAGTGTATGATTTAACATCTACTTGATACAAACCAAGGTTGAAATTAGTAGTAGAGATTTAAAATATGGAAAGGTTTTGTTTCTACAGTAACATATTTAAAGGAAAAACAAAAAGCCTAAATATGAGGATATGTAATAAAACATAATTTACAAATTAAAAGAGTATGCAGTTATGCAACCTGAAGTCATGCAGTATTTCATTTAAAACATTTTAAAACCAAACTGATAAAAATGGTTTTAAAGTGGTAGGCAATAAGGTTTTGAAAAACAGCTTTGATGAGATGAGGCTTTAGACTGGACCTGAGGCAAAGCAGAATAAACTAATGAACTGAAGCATTAAAGTAATTATTTATTGTTGGTTATTTTCAAAATTAAAATCATTTTTAATTCCTGTAAATTATTGGCTCATATATTCATTTAGACTTTTAGGGATGTCTTTTGTAAGTTTCTCTTTTACAGGTGAAGTATAGAAGATGTGTATATTTGCACATGACATAAGCGCTGACATTTTCCTAGTGCACGCATTTGAAGCTCTTCAATAACGGAATGCAATAAAAACATGGATACCATAACATGAGTGTCTGCTCTGGGTGTCAGTAAGTCACCCCAGTTCCAGCCTTCCTCCCACTTCCACCTAGAATAACTGAGGCAATTCAAGAAGTAGATATTTGACACGACACAGATTTCAAGGTTGTGAAAAGGGCTATTTTTGATGCAGTCAAATCTAAAAAGTATTAACCATGTAGCAGACCATTCCCCCCTCACTGTCATTACTAAATTTCTTCAACTAGATTGAAATAAACAACATATTGTTCTTTATTTTTGGCATTACCAATGTGTGTGTGTGTGTGTGTGTGTTTGTATATATATATATATATATATATATATATATATATTCCTCTTTTAACTTCTCTTCACCTTCTTCCAACCCATTAAAAAATCATACCATGGCAATCTGTCATACCTTTATTATTTTGAATCTGTTAATAAAGCATCATTTTTATTATCTTATACATGTTTGTATATGTGTAAATTACCTACTTTTCGATTAATGAGCTGCACTAATCAGGGAATAACAGGAATATTGCAATTTGAAGTACATCTATCTATGAGCTCTATGTGAATAAACATCATTTTCTTAATCATTGAACTGAATGACATTCATTTGCTGCAAGGGACAATTGTTTCCCCATGTCCCTAGTCAGCTTTTAAATCAATAGATAAGTTTACTTGTCTGTGATATGTGGTTGGTAATGGTGATGGATGATACTAGTGACAATTTGAGGACTTTTTATTCAGTCTCTAAAAGCCTTATAGTGAACAGAAACTTTTTAAAACAGCACTTATAACTTAAAGGATGATTCTGTGTGAAACAACAGAGTGCAACAAGGGTCATTTGGCATTTTATTCAGCAAAGCTTACACTCCTAAAATAAAGTTTAATCCATCTTAAAAATAATTGAGGCATAAATCACTGATTAGATCAATGAGTAACACTTTGAAAGTTTTGATAAACCAAAGCAAATCCTCCTCTCTCTGAGGGACTCATATAATGGATTGATAGAGTTTGCATCAAAATACGTATGGGAAGTATCTAATTCCATCTGATAAATGCTGAAGCAAATTAGAATTGATTAGAAGACAGACAGCATATTATAGACACACTTTGTCTTCTTGTTTAGTCTCAAACTTAATTTTTTTATTACTCTATTAGAACTTAATTTCTATACAATTATTGTTTCAATGAAATAGTCTTGAAGATCTACACTACAAGGCCTAGATTTAGTACTTGATATATTAACCTATTTATATTTTTTCTTTTTTCCTGAAGTTTAGGAACACAAATTACATTAGTGAATATATTTCAAACTCAAGGGAGTTTAACGTTACTTTACAAAGGACGGGGAAAGGAAAAGAGTATTATGGAGCTATATCTTCTTTTTCTGATAAACATTGAAATAACCTTGAAAACCCAAATAATAAATTCTCAAAAGAAATTTATTATCATAGTAGTAAATGGTATTAATATATTCATTTTTCAAATTCACATTAACACAATCTTCAGTCCTCCCATTATAAGCTCAAGAGCCGTTCTACTACTTTATGTACTTGACAGACACATGTATTCCACAGTACAAAGCACTGTTTCCCAACTGTGCATACTAGATGTAGGGCTCAATTGTAAAATAGGTTTTAAGAATGCTGGTTGTCAGTCCTGTAGAAGTTCTTAGAAAGTTTAATATGCTAATTTACATTGTAAACCTCAAAAAATTAAAAAGGCATTCAATATATCATGGCATTTATTTGATGTCATTTCACTGAATATTTCTGTGTGAATGAACTTGAGGAAGTGATAGAATCTCAATACAGTGTAATAAATATAAAGCTGTTATTTCTAATTTTAAATACTTCTTAATTTTACTTTTGTGTATTGCTTTATATATTATTAAAATATGGAAAAGTATTTGGAAAACAAATTTCACAACATACCAGTTAGAAAATACCAATAAACTTTGGTTTTATTCTTGTCTATATAGACCCAATTCACCCCCACAAACACAATTACATATTAATGTAATTATATGTTTATATAAACAAATACATAATAAATATTTATTTACATATATATGTATGTACAGTAGTCTTATAACCTACCTTCTAGTTTTTTTAAAATTATTTATTTTTGGCTTTGTTTTGTCTTTGTTGCTGCGCGCAGGCTTTCTCTAGTTGTGGTGAGCAGGGGCTACCCTTCGTTGTGGTGTGCAGGCTTCTTATTGCGGTGGCTTCTCTTTTTACAGAGCACTGGCTCTAGGCACGTGGGCTTCAGTAGTTGCAGCATGCAGGCTCAATAGTTGTGGTTCGTGGGCTCTAGAGCACAGGCTCAGTAGTTGTGGCACACTGGCTGAGTTGCTCCGCTGCATGTGGGATCTTCCCATACCAGGGCCTGAACCTGTGTCCTGTGCATTGGCAGGTAGAGTCTTAACCACTGCACCACCAGGGAAGTCCCTAACCTACCTTCTTAATTTAACATAATTTTGTGAGAATTTCTTGAGTGATGAACCACTCAAGAAATTATCTGTTGTATAACATATACAATGAAATAATAAAGATTAAAATAATAAATAAAATTCATCAGACAAGTTTTAACAAAAGTAATTCAATAAGCAAACTATCAATACCAGTCAGAGTAATATCAATACTAAAAACTTCGTTTATGATAGTTTTAAATTAGATATAATCCAAAAGTCCATTAGCTTTTGAAAGGATAAACATATTGTGATACATTTGTAGGATGAAATACTACTCAGAAGCAGAAAAATGAACTTCTTATTCATGTAATAACATGGGCAAATCTCAAGACATTATGCCAACTAAAAGAAGCAACCACAAAAAATAGCATACTATATGATTCTATTTATACAAAATTCCTGGAGAGACAAAATTATTGTGACAAAAAGCAATTCAGTGTTTGTGAGGCTTGAGGGGAAGGGATTGACTGTAAAAAGTCAATTATTTTTTATGGGAGCTGATATAAATATTCTGTAGCATTCACATGATTGTGTACGGTTGTCAAAAGTCATCAACTTGTTTACTTCAAACTGATGAATTTAATTTTATGTAAATTTACCTCAATAATCATGGTGCTTTTATTTTTTAAAAATTACATTTTTCATTTAACATTCCTTACCAGCCCATGTCATATTTCCTCTGCTCCTGTTGTAACACACTTATAGTTCTGTTAGGGTTTTTATATTTGCTTTAGTCTTTAAAAAAAAAAATGTTTATTAACCCTCACTAGGTTGTCTTTTTAAAGAAAGAAATATATTACATCTAACTTTTTATGTCTATGTCTAGAAAGATTCCTGGCAATATAACCTTTCATAAAATAAATAATTCAGAGAGTAAAGTCTCTGATGGCATATAACTTATACTTATTGAAATGACAGAAATTTCAGAAAAGTATTGAAGAACACATAAGACATTGCTGGCAATATGGGTCACACTAGTTAGGTGTATGGTCAAGTACTTATAATAAAGAATTTTGAAAGTCCATTTTGAAAATTTGTTACATTAATACAATTTTTAGGTATAGTCTAAATTGTGAGTATATATGACTGAGGAAAAATGCACAAAACTCTTGTAACTCCTTGCAAAATATTCTAGAACTTCTACAGACATGGCAGTTTATTAAATTGTTTTTAAAATTACCTTAAAAATTAAAAGTAACTGTTTGTGTAATGATATCAACTGTTTGATATATCTAAACATTTTATCTTCAGGCCCAAAATAAAATCTTGTTAAATCCCAGGGAAAGTATCTGCCTTTAGTTTGTTCCTGTTGCAGAGTGAAGGGTAATTATTTTTCTGCTGTCTCACACGTGTGAATGCCAATTCAATATAGATTATATGTGCTTAGTTTTGATCAAGGGAAACCTTGAAAACTTACTCTGCTTTATCAGAAGAATAACATCTATAGTCAATAAGTATGGTAATGACTATATTTTTGTAAGCACAATATAAAGCATTATAACTATGTTAATGATGTATAATTCTATATGATGATTTCAATAAACATGTATATTTACATGCATATTTGTATTATGTATATATGTATGCATATTTATCATAATTACAACTAATACTAATTAAATTTGAACTTATTAGACATGTTCAATGTGTCAGATGTGCTGTTTTTTTTTAAAGGTATAGCAAGGCAGTAATTTTAAATAACATACAAATTGTTTTCCACACTGGGTAACTTTTTCATCATTTTCAGTAACTTTTCCTGGTGAGATGAGGCCATTGGGCTGAGGTTTATTCTCATGGGGATTGGAAAGTTGAATGGTATTTAAAATAAAATTTTCTTTCTTCAGTTTTGGTTGCCACATATAACTTTTATCTTAGTAAAATAATAGTTTTGAAATTTCAGGAGAGAAATAAATGTTTTCTTGGAACTCCTCAAATTCAAAATTTAAATATTATAAACCAGAACATGAAAGAAGAATGAATGTATAAACTATAACATTGGAGAGCTAAGTAATATGACACAGAAGATATTTTTGCTTCCCTGGAAAAGTTCTGGGGAAAAGATCTAAGGGAATAAGACACAGAGCAAAAGTTACACTCTTGGGTTTTGCTGTCCTTCCAGTTAAGGGTTAAGAGCAGACAGTAGAAATATCCAGGTAGATTTATGGGATTAGGTGGTGAATTTCAGTGTCTTGAAAGCTTGCAAGATTTCCACAAAATATTCACAGTTTTGTCTTAAATTTAATATGACATCTATGGCTATGGAAAGTACTAAACAGATGGGCCTGGGTAAATTTTATTAGGTTACACATTCTCAGTGTAGACAAAAAAAATAGCATGTTGTCCCAGGGATCCCAAGGAGAGAGACTTAGTGTATCAGAAATGTCATAGGTTTGGAAGGAGATGTCTACATGATACAGGAATATCCCAGCTGGAGTCAATGGTAAGTCTATAGTAATTAGAAATGTCTGGGCCCAAATGCAAACTATCCGGTAGCATGTAAAGTGTAAGATACCAAGTGACCTACTGGCCAAAGCTCTACCAGAGTGGAGAACAACAAAAACAGAAAAAAGGAAAACAAACAAACAAACAAATAAAACCCAAATCCCCAAACCAACAAAAACCTGTAGGAGTCAAAGGATATAGACAAGTAGAATTAAACACTTTAACCAGAGCTTGGGGGGAATGAATACCACTCAGCCAAGACCCACTTGGAAATGGAAGCCACTTCCCTGTGCTGCCATCAAAGAAGAAGAGACAGGACAGACTTCTGGAAAGGAGGAAGCCTCCAAAGAAAACTTTGTTTTAAACCACAAATATGTTTAATTGAAAAGAACAAATATTCCTACCATTAGTGAAAATAAAAGTCAAAGATAAAGAGAGTTACAGGAAAGAAGGTTTGCTTTCATCTGATTTTTGAATGTATATCTATTAAACAGAATCCTTACAACAATCTTACAAAGGGAATGCCATTATTCCCCTTAAAAAAGCAAAAATAGGGCTTCCCTGGTGGCACAGTGGTTGAGAGTCTGCCTGCTGATTCAGGGGGCACGAGTTCATGCCCCAGTCCTGGAAGATCCCACATGCCACGGAGCAGCTGGGCCCATGAGCCATGGCCACTGAGCGTGCGCGTCCGGAGCCTGTGCTCCACAATGGGAGTGGCCACAGCAGTGAGAGGCCTGCGTACAGCAAAAAAAAAAAAGCAAAAATAAGCTCAGACAAGTTGATTGACTTTTCCTAAGGTGATGAGATTTCTGGCGATACACTAACAATGAATTTTCTGAAAAAGAAATAAAGAAATCTATCCCATTTACAATAGCATTAAAAACAATAAAACATTTAGGAATAAATTTAACTAAGGAGGTGAAATATCTCTACTCTGAAAGTCACAAGATGCTGATGAAAGATATCAAAGATACAAATAAACAGAAAAGTATCCTGTGTTTGTGGGTTGGAAGAATTAATATTGTTAAAATGTCAATATTACCAAAAGCAATCTATAACTTCAGTGCAACCCCTATCAAGATTCCAATGGTATTGTTAACAAAAGTAGAAGAAACACTCCTAAAAGTTATACAAAACACAAAAACCTGGAATTGCCAAATATATTCTCAATGAAGTTTTTTGTATAAATGAATGAACCATCAATTGATTCATTTTTAGGTATTTCTGTTTTTAAAATATTTTTAAATGTTTTAAAAAATATTTTCTATAAACATGATTTTCCTTTAAGCCCATATTTATTTTTTTATTGTTGTATATGTAATTTAATACTGGATTTGAGAATAAAAATGATATATAGAGTAAGGTACATGGCCTTGGAAAAATAATAGATATCCAAATTTTCAATATAATTCCCTTATGTCTTCTTCTACTTTTCCTGTTGTACCCTTTCAGATTTTATTTTGACCTCACTTTCTCACATGACTCCTTGAAGGATGCCGAAAATTTGGGAGGATATATATGTAGGTTAACAAATGTAATTTTAAAAGTCAAGTATAAACAAAGTTTTATTGGTCTTTGTTTCCTCTTAACATCTAAGTAAGTTTATCTATGTATCTATATATCACACAAGCATTGATCAGGATTTAGTTAATGGAATAAACATTGATTACACTCATACTGCTTGAATAAACTCTGATCAGTGCTGGGATATAAGGGTGAAATTCATTGTACTTGACTGAAAGATTTTTGTAATCAAATAGACGATATAGTTGAGTGTGAAAGTTATGGTGCCAGGAGGAAAAAAGCACACTCAAATGGAAAAATTGAGGAAAGGCTAATGAAGCTTTTTCAAAAAGCTGTGGGCAGTTTTAAAAGGAAACAAGAATGAGTGGCTTACAATGGTAGGAAGGCTGCCAGATTGAGCACTGGAGGCACAGATGGACTGAACAGTCACAGAAATCTAGAAAGAAGTCTAAAGGGACAGAGTCAATGCTTACAACAGAGAAACCTAGGAACTGCAAGTCTGTGACCCATCACATAGGGATCCTAAGAGAAAATATCATAATATGTCTCCCGTTCAAATTTCTGTTTACCTGTGTGCCTTCAATAGCTGAAGAAAATTGGAAGATGGAGATGAAGGGAGCTCTAGTAATCCAGCTTGTAAAGGTGAACTCCCCTAGGTATGGAACAGAATGCTGGGGGCTGAAGAACCAATTTGAAAGGACATGTGGACGATATCCAAAGATTCAAGGAAACAGAACATTTTAAATACTATGTTATGGATTATATAATAGAGCTACAGAAAGATGGAGATTGCATTCAAAAGATGGTATATCAATTTTTATAATGAGATTCAGGGCAAATTTTATACATAAAGTGATACATCCATGCCTCATGGTTGAAGGATGTTGTAGATGAGTTCTGGACAAAGCAAATGGAAAAGTCACTGAAATTATAAAAGGGAATAAAATTGCTCAAAGGTACTACAATGATTATGATAAGAAGGTGTGTGGGGCACCAGGAAGGAACAGTGGTCAAGGAGAGAAATGTGCTCAGCAGAAGAAAGAGATAAAATAATAAATAATTAAACATATAAAGCAATGGGAAGTAAAGAACCACTGAGGTATTGCACGTATAGGGTGTCTTCGATGAAAAGATTTTGATGGTTTGTAGAGGTATCACACAGTGTGAAGGAAGTGCTGATGCTAGAGCAGTGTCAGAGACATGAGAGGAAGGAAAACTATAAGTACTAATAAAGAAAAATATTAGAGATTAACAAAAAAATAAAAAAGTCTGGTCATTCAATAAGTCAATAAAATAACAAATATTAGAAAAATAATAATACAAATTATTTTTAGATAATGTGACTATGTACGTAAGTAATCCAAATTAATCTATAGAAAAATTATAATTTAAAAGGAAATTTACCAAGATGATGGAAACAAGATTTCCAGAAACATGTCATATTTCTATGTGCAAAAATAAACAAATTGAAAGAGGAACTTTAAAATAACACTATTAAAAGAGCATACAGGGGCTTCCCTGGTGTCACAGTGGTCGGGAGTCCGCCTGCCGATGCAGGGGACATGGGTTCATGCCCCAGTCCGGGAGGATTCCACATACCATGGAACAGCTGTGCCCGTGAGCCATGACTGCTGAGTCTGTGCTCCGCAACAGGAGAGGCCACAGCAGTGAGAGGCCCGCGTACCGCAAAAAAAAAAAAAAAAAAAAGAATTCACAAAATCTTTTCAAAATAAATATCTGGATTTTAAAAAGAGATGCAAGGTCAGTATTCAAAATTAATTATATATCCAAATAATAGGAAAATAAAATAAACAGCATTTTATTTAAAATAGGAACAAAACAAAATAATTACAAACAAATGCAGCACAAGATAGAGAAAACCTCTACTTTGAAAAAGTGTAAAATATCTCTGAGAGAAATTAAAGAAGATATCAATAAATAGAGAGCAATATATAGTTCTCAGATTGGAATAATTAATATTATTAGGTGGGAGGATTAGTTCAAGATGGTGGAGGAGAAGGAAGTGGTCTCACTCCCTCTGGCTAGAGCACTGGAATCACAACTAACTGCTGAACAATCATCGATAGGAAGACACTGGAACTCACCATAAAAGATACCCCACATCCAAAAACAAAGGAGAAGCCACAGGGAGATAGTAGGAGGGGGGCAATCACAATAAAATCAAATCCCATAACTGCTGGGTGGGTGACTCACAAACTGGAGAACACTTATACAACAGAAATCGACCCCCTGAAGTGAAGGTTCTGAAGCCCATGTCAGGCTTCCCAAACTGGGAGTCCAGCAATGGGAGGAGGAATTCTTAGATAATCGTACTTTGAAGGTTAAAGGGATTTCATTGCAGGACTTTGACAGGACTGGGGGAAATGGGAACTCCACTCTTGGATGGCACACACAAAGTAGTGTGCCCATCGGGACCCAGGGGGAAGGAGTAGTGACCCTGTAGGAGACTGAACCAGACTTATCTGCTAGTGTTGGAGGGTCTCCTGCAGAGGCAGAGAGTGGCTGTGGCTCACCACTGGGACAAGGACACTGGCAGCAGAAGTTCTGGGAAGTACTCCTTGCCCTGGTCCCTCCCAGAGTCTGCCATTAGCCCCACCAAAGAGCCTGGGGTAAGCTTCAGTGTTGGGTCGCCTCAGACCAAACAACCAACAGGGAGGGAACCCAGCCTCACCCATCAGCAGACAAGCAGATTAAAGTATGACTGAAATCAGCCCACCAGAGCAACACCCAGCTTTACTCACGCCCAGTCCCTCCCAACAGGAAACTTGCACAGGCCTCTTAGATAACCACATCCGCCAGAGGGGAGAAAGCAGAAGCAAGAAGAACTACAATCCTGCAGCCTGTGGAGCAAAAACCACATTCACAGAAAGATAGACAAGATGAAAAGGCAGAGGGCTAGGTACCAGATGAAGGAACAACATAAAACTCCAGAAAAACAACTAAATGAAGTGGAGATAGGCAAGCTTCCAGAACAAGAATTCATAATACTGATAGTGAAGATGATCCAGGAACTTGGAAAAAGAATGGAGGCAAACCTGCCAAGACTGAATCAGGAAGAAATAGAAAATATGAACAGACCAATCACAAAAACTGAAAATGAAACTGTGATTAAAAATCTTCCAACAAACAAAAGCCCAGGACCAGATGGCATCCCCGGAAAATTCTATCAAACATTTAGAGAAGAGCTAACACCCATCCTTCTCAAACTCTTCCAAAATATAGCCAAGGGAGGAACACCCCCATACTCATTCTACGAGGCCACCATCACCTTGATAGCAAAATCAGTCAAGGATGTCACAAAGAAAGAAAACTACAGGCCAATATCACTGATGAATATAGATGTAAAAATCCTCAACAAAATACTAGGAAGCAGAATCCAAAAGCACATTAAAAAGATCATACACCATGATCAAGTGGGGTTTAATCCAGGAATGCAAGGATTCTTCAATATACAAAAATCAATCAATGTGATAAACCATATTAACAAATTGAAGGAGAAAAACCATATGATCATCTCAATAGATGCAGAGAAAGCTTTGACAAAATTCAACAACCATTTATGATAAAAACCCAGTAGAAAGTAGGCATAGAGGGAACGTTCCTCAACATAATAAAGGCCATATATGACAAGCTCACAGCCAACATAGTCCTCAATGGTGAAAAACTGAAAGCATTTCCACTAAGATCAGGAACAGGACAAGGTTGCCCACTCTCACCACTCTTATTCAACATAGTTTTGGAAGTTTTAGCCACAGCAATCAGAGAAGAAAAGGAAATAAAATGAATCCAAATCAGAAAAGAAGAAGTAAAGTTGTCACTGTTTGAAGATGACATGATACTATACATGGAGAATCCTAAAGATGCTACCAGAAAACTACTAGAGCTAATCAATGAATTTGGTAAAGTAACAGGATATAAAATTAATGCACAGAAATCTCTGGCATTCCTATTCACTAATGATGAAAAATCTGAAAGTGAAATTAAGAAAACACTCCCATTTACCACTGGAACAAAAAGAATAAAATATCTAGGAATAAACCTACCTAAGGAGACAAAAGACCTGTATGCAGAAAATTATAAAACACTGATGAAAGAAATTAAAAATGATGCAAATAGTTGGAAAGGTATACCATGTTCTTGGATTGGAAGAATCAACATTGTGAAAATGACTCTACTACCCAAAGCAATCTACAGATTAAATGCAATCCCTGTCAAACTACCACTGGCATTTTTCACAGAACTAGAACAAAAAAATTCACAATTTTTATGGAAACACAAAAAACTCTGAAGAACCAAAGCAATCTTGAGAAAGAAAAATGGATCTGGAAGAATCAGGCTCCCTGACTTCAGACTACACTACAAATTCTACAGTAATCAAGACAGTATGGTACTGGCACAAAAACAGAAATATAGATCAATGGAACAGGATAGAAAGCCCAGAGATAAACCCACGCACATATGGTCACCTTATCTTTGATAAAGAGGCAGGAATGTACAGTGGAGAAAGGATAGCCTCTTCAATAACTGGTGCTGGGAAAACTGGACAGGTACATGTAAAAGTATGAGATTAGGTCATTCCCTAACACCATACACAAAAATAAGTTCAAAATGGATTAAAGACCTAAATGTAAGCCCAGAAACCTCCAAATTCTTAGAGGAAAACATAGGCAGAAAACTCTATGACAAAAATCACAGCAAGATCCTTTTTGACCCACCTCCTAGAGAAATGGAAATAAAAACAAAAATAAACAAATGGGACCTCATGAAACTTCAAAGCTATTGCACAGCAAAGGAAACCATAAACAAAACCAAAAGACAACCCTCAGAATGGGAGAAAATATTTTCAAATGAAGCAACTGAAAAAAGATAAATCTCCAAAATTTACAAGCAGCACATGCAGCTCAATAGCAAAAAATCAAACAACCCAATCCAAAATTGCGTAGAAGACCTAAACAGACAGTTCTCCAAAGAAGATATACAGACTGCCAACAAACACATGAAAGAATGCTCAACATCATTAATCATTAGAGAAATGCAAATCAAAACTACAATGAGATATCATCTTACACCAGTCAGAATGGCCATCATCAAAAAATCTAGAAACAATAAATGCTGGACAGGGTGTGGAGAGAAGGGAACACTTTTCCACTGCTGGTGGGAATGTGAATTGGTACAGCCACTATGGAGAACAGTATGGAAGTTCCTTAAAAAACTACAAATAGAACTACCATATGACCCAGCAATCCCACTTCTGGGCATATACTTTGAGAAAACCATAATTCAAAAAGAGTTATGTACCAAAATGTTCATTGCAGCTCTATTTACAATAGGCAGAAGATGGAAACAACCTAAGTGTCCATCATCGAATGAATGGATAAAGATGTGGCACATATATAGAATGGAATATTACTCAGCCATAAAAAGAAATGAAATTGAGGTATTTGTAATGAAGTGGATAGACCTAGAGTCTGTCATACAGAGTGAAGTAAGTCAGAATGAGAAAGACAAATACCATATGCTAACACATATGTATGGAATTGAAGAAAAAAATGTCATGAAGAATCTAGGGGTAAGACAGGAATAAAGACACAGACCTACTAGAGAATGTACTTGAGGATATGGGGAGGGGGAAGGGTAAGCTGTGACAAAGCGAGAGAGAGGCATGGACATATATACACTACCAAACATAAGGTAGATGGCTAGTGGGAAGCAGTTGCATAGCACAGGGAGATAAGCTCAGTGCTTTGTGACCACCAGGAGGGGTGGGATAGGAAGGATGGGAGGGAGAGAGATGCAAGAGGGAAGATATATGGAAACATATGTATAACTGATTCACTTTGTTATAAAGCAGAAACTAACACACCATTGTAAAGCAATTACACTCCAATAAAGATGTAAAAAAAAAAAAAAGGACTGGAGGCAAAGATCAAGAAGATGCAAGAAGTGTTTAACAAAGACCTAGAAGAATTAAAGAACAAACAAAGATGAATATTGCAATAACTGCACTGAAAAATACACTAGAAGTATTCAGTAGCAGAATAGCTGAGGCAGAACAACGGATAAGTGACCTGGAAGACAGAATGGTGTAATTCACCATTCCCTTTTAAGAGGGAAGATTATAGCAATACAAGCCTACCTCAAGAAATAACACAGATCTCAAATAAACCATCCAACCTTACAAGGAACTAGAGAAAGAACAAACAAAACCCAAAGTTAGTAGAAGGAAAGAAATCATAAATATCAGAGTAGAAATAAATGAAAAAGAAACAAAGAAAACAATAGCAAAAATCAATAAAACTAAAAGCTGGTTCTTTGAGAAGATAAACAAAATTGATAAACCATTAGCCAGACTCATCAAGAAAAAAGGAAGAAGACTCAAATCAATAAAAGTAGAAATGAAAAAGTAGCAGTTACAACAGACACCACAGAAATACAAAGCATCCAAAAAGACTACTACAAGCAACTCTATGCCAATAAAATGGGCAATCTGGAAGAAATGGACAAATTGCTAGAAAGGTATAACCTTCCAAGACTGAACCAGGAAGAAATAGAAAATATGAACAAGCAAATCACAAGTAATGAAATTGAAACTCTGATTAAACATCTTCCAACAAACAAAAGTCCAGGACCAGATGGCTTGACAGGTGAATTCTATCAAACATTTAGAGATGAATTTTCACCCATCCTTCTCAAATTCTTGCAAAAAATTGCAGAAGAAGGAACACTCACAAACTCATTGTATTGTATGAGGCCACCATCACCCTGATACCAGAGCCAGACAAAGATAAGACAAAAATAGAAAATTACCAGCCAATATCACTGATGAATATAAATGCAAAAATCCTCAACAAAATACCAGCAAATAGAATCCAACAACACATAAAAAGGATCATACACCATGATCAAGTGGGATTTATCCCAGGGATGCAAGGATTCTTCAATATATGCAAATCAATCAATGTGATACACCATATTAACAAATTGAAGAACAAAACCCGTATGATCATCTCAATAGATGCAGAAAAAGCTTTTGATAAAATTCAACACATATTTATGATAAAAACTCTCCAGGAAGTGGGCATAGAGGGGACCTACCTCAACATAATAAAGGCCATATATGACAAACCCACAGAAAACATCATTCTCTATGGTGAAAAACTGAAAGCATTTCCTCTAAGATCAGGAACCAGACAAGGATGTCCACTTTCACCACTATTATTCAACATAGATTGGAAGTTCTAGCCACGGCAATCAGAGAAGAAAAAACAATAAAAGGAATACAAATTGGAAAAGAAGAAGTAAAACTGTCAGTGCTTGCAGAGGACATGATACCATACATAGAGAATCCTACGATGCCACCAGAAAACTACTAGAGCTAATCAATGAACTTGATATAGTTACAGGATACAAAATTAATGCACAAAAGTCTCCTGCATTCCTATACACTAATGATGAAAAATCAGAAAGGGAAGTTAAGGAAACACTCCCATTTACCACTGTAACAAAGAGTGAAATACTTAGGAATAAGCCTACCTCTGGAGAGTAAAGACCTGTATGCAGAAAACTATAAGACACTGATGAAAGAAATTAAAGATGATACAAACGGATGGAGAGATATACCATGTTCTTAGATTGAAAGAATCAATACTGTGAATATGACTATGCTACCCAAATCAATCTACAGATTCAATGCAATCCCTATCAAATTACTAATGGCATTTTTCACAAAACTAGAAGAAAAAAGTGTACAATTTGTATGGAAACACAAAAGACCCCAAATAGGCAAAGTGGTCTTGAGTGATAAAAAACAGAGCTGTAGGAATCAGGCTCCCTGACTTCAGACTATACTACAAAGCTACAGCAATCAAGACCATATGGTACTGGCACAAAAACAGAAATATAGATAAATGGAACAGGATAGAAAGTCCAGAGATAAACCCACGCACCTATGGTGAACTAATATATGACAAAGGAGACATGGATACACAGTGGAGAAAAGACAGTCTGTTAAATAAGTGTTGCTGGGAAAATTGGACAGCTACATGTAAAAGAATGAAATTAGAACACTCCCTAACACCATACACAAAAATAAACTCATAATGGATTACAGACCTAAATGTAAGACCGGACACTATAAAACTCTTTGAGGAAAACATAGGAAGAACACTCCTTGACATAAATCACAGAAAGATATTTTTTGATCCACCTCCTAGAGTAATGGAAATAAAAACAAATATAAACAAATGGGACCTAATGAAACTTAAAAGTTTTTGCACAGCAAAGGAAACTACAAACAAGATGAAAAGACAACCCTCAGAATGGGAGAAATATTTGCAAACGAATCAATGCAAAAAGGATTAATCTCCAAAATATATAAACAGCTCATGCAGCTCAATATTAGAAAAACAAAAAACCCAATCCAAACATGGGCAGAAGACCTAAATAGACATTTCTCCAAAGAAGACATACAGATGGCCAAGAAGCACATGAAAATCTGCTCAACATCACTAATTATTAGAACAATGCAAACCAAAATTACAATGAGGTATCACGTCACACCAGTTAGAATTGGCATCCTCAGAAAATCTACAAACAACAAATGCTGTAGAGGGTGTGGAGAAAAAAGAACCCTTTCGTACTGTTGGTGGGAATATATATTGATACAGCCCTTATGGAGAACAGTATGGAGGTTCCTTAAAAAAGTAAAAATAGAATTACCATATGATCCAGCAATCCCACTACTAGGCATATACCCTGACTAAATCATAATTCAAAAAGACACATGCACTTCAATGTTCATTGCAGCACTGTTTAGAATAGCCAGGTCATGGAAGCAACATAAATGCCCATCAACAGATGAATGTATAAAGATGTGGTACATATATACAATGGAATATTGCTCAGCCATAAAAAGGAATGAAATTGAGTCATTTGTAGAGACCTGGGTGGGTCTAGAGACTGTCATACAAAGTGAAGTACGTCAGAAAGAGAAAAACAAATATCATATATTAATGCATATATGTGGAACCTAGAAAAATGGTACAGATGAACTGGTTTGCAGGGCAGAAATTGAGACACAGATGTAGAGAACAAGTCTATGGACACCAAGGGGGGAAAGTGGCTGTTGGGGGTGGTGGTGTGATGAATTGGGAGATTGGGATTGACATATATACACTAATATGTATAAAATGGATAACAAATAAGAACCTGCTGTTTAAAAAAATAAATTAAATTAAATTAAAAATAATATTAGGTACTTTTTTTGTTGTTGTTGTTAAATCCATCTATGTATTCAGTTCTTCCAAATCAGTATTGCAACAATTGTTTTTGGGAGAAATTGACAAACTTTTCCTAAAATTTATATATGCCTTTGGAATGGCAAAAAAATCTTGTAGAAAAATTTGGAGGACTTAAACTACTTTATTTCCATACTTTCTAAAAAGCTACATTAAGGAAGACAATGTTGTAGTGTCTTAACACTACATTTACCAAAAAATTGAACAGAAAGTGTCAAGAAATATATCAGACTTGTATGGTTAATTGATTAAATATTGTATTAAGTTAATTAAAGGAGAAAAAGAAGCATTTCAACAGATGATAATAAAATAATTATTTATCCATTTTGAAAATAATGAAGTTATATTTCCATCTCATACCAGACACAAAATTAATCTGATTTAGTTTGACCACTACTTTACCCCATGCAGAAAAATTAATTGGAATTGTACTAGAAACTTAAAAGTAAAAAATAAACATATAAATTTATCTATAAGAAACAAATAGAAGAATATCTTCAGAGACTTGGTTAGGCAAAGGTTTCTTAGCGTTTGAAGCAAATATCACTAAACATAAAATTATAAAGTTTAAAAATGAGATTTATCAGAATTAAAATTTTATGCTTGCAAAAATACACTATTAAAGAAAGTAAGAATTTCACCTGCAGACTGGGAGAAAGAAATTGAAATACATATATCGGATATAGTGTTCATTCAGAATATAAAGAATTTTAACAAATAAATAACAAAAGGAAAAACAACATAAGTGAAAATACAGAAGACTTCAACACACACTCCCTAAAGGAGAAACACAAATTGCCAAAAACACCTGGAGACATACAAAAAACACCTGGAAAGATATTCAGAATGCTTAGATATAAGGGTGATGTAAAGTATCATCACAATGAGATAGACTTCCAACCTAATAGAATGGCTTAAAAAAGTTAAAACAACATATCTTCGGAAATCTGAACACACATATTGCTCATGAGAGAGTAAAATTGTACAACCACTTTGGAAACTATTTGGAAATTTCCGATAAAGTGAATCATGTATTTACCCTATGACCTACCAAATCCAAAACTAGATATTAATCCAAGTGAAATGGAAACATATTCCCATAAAACCACTTGAACCTGAATGTTTAGGATAGGTTTTATATATTAGTCAAAAACTAGAAACAACCCAATTTTCTATGAATAGGAGAATGAAAAAAATTTGTTACAACCATACCCTAAAATATTACTCAGTAATAAAAATAATGAATTGCTAAAACATATAATTACATAAGTGAATATAATAATCTTGCATTTAGCAAGAAAAGACAGATATCAAAGAGTAGACACTGTATGATTCCATTTATATAAAGTTCAAGAACAGAAAAAATAATCCATGTGTCTCTAAATCAGAAGGGTGTTTGTCTCCAGAGAGCGGGTATTGGAAGGGGAAATCAGTGAACTTTCTGGAGAGATGGAAATATTCCATACCTTGATAAACTATTTTGTCAAAACTTATCTAATTGTACACTTAACTATGTATCTCACTGTGTGTAAATTTTACCTCAATTTTAAAAAGAGGAGTTTTTTACATGAAAAAATAAAATGAGTCACTTCCAAATGTATGTTGTAGATCTAAATGTGAAAGTTGAAATAATAAATCATCCAAAGAAAGATTATAAACCTTGACATAGCAAAAGTGTTATAATAAAGATATAAAAAGCACTAACTTTAAAAGGAAAAACATGATAAGTTAGATAACTATAGCTTTAAGAGTGTCACTTCATTAAGGATACTATTAAAAGATGAAAAATCAACTCGTAATAGGATACATAATGCATAGGTCTGAGAAATGAGTTACATTTTGAATGTATAAAGATGTGTTAGATCAATTTTTAAAAACAGTAACCAATTAGGAGGAAAAACTTAAAAATAAGATATCCAGACTTCCAATAAACCATGAACATGTCCACACCATTAGTCATTAAGGAAAATACATGTCACATCCCTAGTGAAATACCATCACATAACCTCAAAAATAGCTAAAATTAAAAAGAGAAAATTTATAAGTTTACTGAATAATTATAACTATTGTTAGGAATATAAATTGGCAGTATCAAGTAACATACATATATCTTCTGATATAACAAATCATATATACATGTTGGTATATCAATAGGAAATACGTATTTAGATATGTGTGTGTGTGTATATATATATATATATATATATATATATATATATATATATATACACATAGAGAGAGAAACAGCTAGCTACAACTAGCTATTATGTCTTGGTGTTCTTAATTATTTAAATTATTTACTTTTCTATATGTTCTGATTCTGCTTCAACAAGATTTCTCATAATAGGAAACTATGATTTGGGAATTTGTTTTATTCATCTGTCATTATTGAGATCTGCTGCCACCTTTCATTCATTCAACAAATTCTTATTTTTTCATTTTTAAAATTGAAATATGTTAAACATATAATATTGTGTAAATTTAAGGGAAATGACATGTTAATTTGATACATTATATATTGTAATGTGATTGCCATTGTAGTGATAATTAGCACCTCCATCATGTTACATAATGATCCTTTATTTTAATTGTCAGAATCATTGTTATAGTTTCTTAGTAACTTTGATAATTATACTACAATATTGTTGTCTATATTCACTATACCATGCATTATATCTTTAGGGCTATTTACTATGCATTGCAAGTTTGTGCCCTTAAACAACATCTGCCTTATTCCCCAACAACCCCATCCCTTGTCAATCATCATTTTACTTTCTGTTTTTATGAGTTTGATACTTTTAGATTCCACATGTAAGTGATACAATACAATACTTGCCTTTCTCTGCCTGACTCATCTCATTTAGCACAATAAGTTCAAGGTCCATCCATGTTGTCACAAGTGATAACATTATTCACAGTAGCCAAGATATGGAAACAACCTAATTGCCCATCAGCAGATGAAAGGATAAAGTAGATGTGATATACATATATATATATTCACACACAATGGAATACTATTCAGCCATGAGAAGGAACATGACCTGCCATTTGTGACATTATGTGTGGACCTTGAACATACTACACTGAGTTAAGTCAGTAAATTTTAATGGACCACTGTTGATGGGATAGACTCTGTTCTAACTCCTGATAAATATTCATCCCAAAGTGAAATCCATTCTGGAACATTCACAATATCAACTGACTGAATCTTCAGTAGAGAATAATATGTTGAAAAGATAAAAATCACCCATGTAAGCAGAATTGTTTTTAGCTTTCTTGGGAACAAAATGGGTCATTTGATACAGTGTACACTTGTCATATCTTTCTTTGAGATCATTGTTTACATTGATCAATATTAATACTCTTTCCATGATTAAAATAATGTAAAGTTACAGATCCATAATTCCTTAAAATGTGACACTCATATATCAAAGTTCTGCTTTGCATTATCAGTCCCGTATTAGAGATTAGTGAAGTGCCTTGTCTTAATTACTAAAGACATGGATCTTCAACTTACAGTGTTCTGACACAAATCCCAATGAATACAAAGATGGTATCAGTAATAATAGGTAGATCACCTGTCTCTTCATTCTTTACTGCATTGTGAATCCTATTCAATGATACCCGTTTATTATACTCTCTTAAAAATTAAATTACTTATTTAATATAAGGTAAACAATGGAGGCCTCCTTGTAAAACAAAAACATTATTTTTCTTTCACTGTAGTAAGAATACAAAGTGAGATCTACCCTCTTAGCGAATTTTTAAGTGCACAATACAGTACAACAAATCTCTAGAACTTATTCATCTTGTATAACTGAACAGGAGATTTGCTCTTTAAAACTATATTTTTAAGACCTTCATTTATTATAATATTTGAGTAACTAAATGCCTTTGACATCACCTTTGAATATACTGTCAATAACTGTGCCTGGTATTCTCACCATTACATCATCACTATCCCCTGGAACAAATGAATTTATCTTTCAGTTCATTTTGTGAACAAGGTGGGTAAATTGGTTCCACAATTCTCATATTTTATTCAACAATAAGTATTTGGTGAATACTACTATATTCGGGGCACCATACACCTGTATGTGCTTTAAGATGAAAAATAAATTTAGCCTGCCCTCACAGAGTTTATATTCTCCCTGATTTCTTTCACATAATCTCCCATTCTTTAAGTAAAGTGATAGCTGAGAAATTTACCAATGCAGTCAAACCATGATTTGTTAGCAGTTTTAAATGAGTGAGATGAATCACATTTCCTTTAGGCTATGTGCAGTACTCAGTCATTTTCATGGTGATTGCCTGGAGACGAATTTGCTATGATCATTTCAACAATTCTCAGCATAAAATATGATGGTGGGAATGAGATATCTGAGAATATTTTCTTGTATTCATTTACTAAGAATGAGAAAAGAGTATCAGAAAGTGGCATTGATATTTCTTCCCTGAAATTTACCATATTCATACAGAAAATTTGACAGGTATGTGTCTGATTATCCATTTTATTGCACTTTTGATTTTAATTTCAGGAGCTGGGTTATTCAAATGCTTCCTTTGTTGACATCTCCATGTCCCCTTTTAGAACACTCTTTTCCTTAATATTTTGGTAGGGATTCTTTTTACATGTAGCTGCATCTATTGAGCTACATGTAATAGAATGAAATTAGGACACTCGCTAACACCATACACAAAAATAAGCTCAAAATGGATTAAGGATCTAAATGTAAGGCCAGAGTCTATAAAACTCTTAGAGGAAAACATAGGCAGAACACTCTTTTTATTTTTTATTTATTTATTTATTTATTTATTTTATTTTTCGGTATGCGGGCCTCTCACTGTTGTGGCCTCTCCCATTACGGAGCACAGGCTCTGGACGCGTAAGCTCAGCGGCCATGGCTCACGGGCCCAGCCGCTCCGCGGCATGTGGGATCTTCCCGGACCGGGGCACGAAGCTGCGTCCCCCGCATCAGCAGGCAGACTCTCAACCACTGCACCACCAGGGAAACCCCAGAACACTCTTTGACATAAATCGCAGCAAGATCTTTTTTGACCCACCTCCTAGACTAATTTAAAATAAAAACAAAAACCAACAAATGGGACCTAATTAAATTTAAAGGCTTTTGCACAGCAAAGGAAACCATAAGCAATAAAAAAAAGACAACTCTAAGAATGGGAGAAAATATTTGTAAATGAAGAAACTGACAAAGGATTAATGTCCAAAATATACAAACAGCTAATGCAGCTCAATATAAAAACAAACAAACAAACAAACAAACAAACAAACCAATCAAAAAATGGGTGGAAGTCTTAAATAGACATTACTCCAAAGAAGATAAACACATGGCCAAGAGGCACAAGAAAAGATGCTCAGCATCACTAATCATTAGAGAAATGCAAATCAAAACCACAATGAAGTATCACCCCACATCATTCAGAATGGCTATAATCAAACTATCTACAAACAATAAATGCTAGAGAGTGTGGAGCAAAGGCAACCTCTTGCAACATTTGTGGGAATGTAAACTGATACAGCCACTATGGAAAACAGTATGGAGGCTCCTTAAAATTTAAAAATACCATATGACTCAGCAGTCCCACTTTTGAGCGTATACCCAGAGAAAACCATAATTCAAAAAGAAACATACACCCCAATGTTCATTGCAGCAGTATTTACAATAGTCAAGACATGGAAGCAACTTAAATGTCCACCAATAGAGGAATGGATAAAGAAGATGTGGTACACATATACAGTGGAATATTACTCAGCCATAAAAAGGAATGAAGTTGGGTCATTTGTAGAGATATGGATGGACCTAGAGTCTGTCATACAGATTGAAGTCAGAAAAACAAATATCATATATTAATGTATATTTATGGAATCTAAAAAAAATGGTATAGATGGTTTCATTTGCAAAGCAGAAATAGAGACACAGACATCAATAAAAACGTATGGATACCAAGGGGGAAAAGGGGGTGGGATGAATTAAGAGATTGGAATTGACATATATACACTGTTGATACTATGTATAAAATAAATAACCAATGAGAACCTACTATATAGCATAGGGAACTCTACTCAGTGCTCTGTGGTTACGTAAATGAGAAGGAAATACAAAAAAGAGGGGATATATGTATACGTATAGCTGATTCACTTTGCTGTACAGTAGAAATCAACAACATTGTAAAGCAACTATATCCTAATAAAAATTAAAAAGAAAAAAAGAAAAAAAATAATTTTGGTGGGGATTCATATGGTTTGGCAAATAAGCATGACCTCTAATGTTGATCAAACACTGGCAACATTTGAAACAGGCAAAATAGATGAAATGTTAGCCTAAAAATGAAATTTGTATTTACCTTACAAAAAAGACAATGATGGGTATTCTTTATAATTCAGTTTTTATTCATTTATGCTAAATATTAAAAAGAAATATATTCTTTCATGTGCATCATATTTCACAGTGATACTCTTACAGATTTCTCTATCACAATAAGACAACATTTGTAATAACACAAATCTGATAAAGAATACCATAAAATTTCCATTTACCAAGAATTGACATGTATAAACTGAATATATCAGGAATTGATTCAATCAGCATATAGTCATTGTTTCTGATTCTGTTACCTAAGGCTTAGTAATGCTGGGTCTCCTTTGCAACACTCTTCAGAGGCTAAATCTTTGTATTTTTTCTGTTAAAGTAAAAATGCAAATAAGAAATCCAGTTCTAGAACTTAAATAACGTAACCAGAGCTCTTACGTTACTTTCCAAAGTTCAAGCTTAAACAAAATTTGAACGTTGTTTTATTTGTAATCTTAGTTTGGGAAATGTGATGTACACTTACAAATCTTTTTCTAAGTGCCCAAGTAAACCATAAATACATTTCCATGGCTAAAATTAAAAAAAATAAAATAAAGAACTATAAAGAATGAAATATATATGTCATATTTTACTCCCTCTTTGAATATCTCTACCCTTTGTCATTGTCTAGT
This sequence comes from Lipotes vexillifer, assembly GCF_000442215.2. Lineage (NCBI taxonomy): Eukaryota > Metazoa > Chordata > Mammalia > Artiodactyla > Lipotidae > Lipotes > Lipotes vexillifer. Next base: position 1,168,303 of record NW_006776934.1, on the reverse strand, counting down.
GTGTGTCTTTCTCTAGTTCTTTTTCTACACATATTTAAATGCACATGTATGTTCCTGTGCATAATATTTATTCCCTTTGTTAAAGAAAATATAGTTTTTTTATATATGTTGTTTTCTTTGCTACCAAAAACCTGTGAAATATTTTAAAACTTTGCTTCATTCCTATTTATGCACAATTATTATAAGTAGTACTATTAATGTATTAGTATATTTATATGTATGGACTGGTGCCTCTATTAACACTTAGGTGGATTGTTTATCTTTTTAAGTAATTTATATAGTGTCTCAATCAATATCCTTGTGTATACATATGCGTACACTCAATTATTGATGGCAAATGAATGTGAGATAAGGGGGTAATATGCAGCTTAAATGTAACACTAGTTAAGGAAAAAAATGCTACACAAAGCTAATTGTTGATTTAAGTTTCTGTTTTGTGTTTGCGTTTTGTCTTGCTTTGATGTTAATATTAGTCTACTTAATGCTTCCTAAAATTTGATTATCTAAAAAAAGACTTTATTGTTCTGCAGTAAAATGATGGGGGAAATTAAATTTTTCAAATGACCTAAGAAATAGGAAAAAATTTGTAAGTATGTGTGTATGGGTGTGTAAGTCAATGAGTAACAGACTGAGAGTCTGTGGAAGCATATGCTCTACTTCCAAGAATTCCTTTGACTTTAAGCTATAAATGAACAGAGGATAGAGGAGACACTAAAAACAATCTTGTATTGTTTGGTAATCTTGTCGAGAATGGTCATTTATTATAGAACTCAACTCTCTTGCTTTGGTTATTACATGTACCACTTGGAGTTGGGGCTTCTGTCTAAAGGACTCCAGCTTTACATGTGATCATCTAACTCAAGCTCCATAACAGGGGTCAATTATAAGATGGCTTGTAATCTTCCATATGGCTTCTGTGACAACAGTATTTCTCTAAATCTGGGAGTAAAACCACTTATGTTGTATGGCTCCTGGGTTGCTGACCTGCTGATTCCCGTGCACTACACCACCAGGACTTCAGGGTTACACAATAAAACTGGAATACTATTGGCAGCAGGTTAAATCAATTAGACATTCATAATTCACTCATAGAATAAGTGAATTTTTATCTCAACACAGAACATTTTAGTCTTAGGCTAAATTTAGCAGACAACTTTAGATAATTAAAAGTTTGCTAAGTATTTTAATCCCTTAATTTTGCATTGAGGTTTTCAAATTCAATTTTGCATTGAATTTAAACATACAAGGAGAAAAAGATGGTATATCAAGGCCTAGCCAAACATAATATGGATGCAAATTTACAGATGTTTCCTCCTTTTAAGTCAAGATTACAAATGAAGAAAGTCATTCTTTCATTTATATATCGGATAGTCTTATAATGCCCAATCCTTGTGAGTTAGTCCAGTAAGAACTGTAATGTACCCAAGGCAAAGGAAACAACAAATGCAAAGCCCAAGGATTTTAAGAGAGTACAGTGCATTACAGATATTAAAATTATTTTAGTATTGCTGGAATGAAGTATGGGAGATGAGATTGAAGGTGTAGTCACGGCCAATCTGGTGACATGTTAAAGAGTTTGGACTCCATTCTGAGCAATGAAACTACTGAAGTTTTATACTCAAATCCATGCTTTAGAAGATGTAGATGTAGAGAATGGACATGTGAACACAGAGGGGGACAGGGAGGGTGGGACAAATTGGGAGATTAGGTTTGACATAAATACACTACCATGTGTAAAATAGATAGCTATTGGGAACCTGCTGTATAGCACAGGGAGCTCAGCTCGGTGCTCTGTGATGACTTAGATGGTTGGGACCAGGGGGTGGGAGGGCGGTCCAAGAGGGAGGGGATAGAGGTATACATATAGCTAATTAATTCCATTGTACAGCAGAAACTAACACAACATTGTAAAGCAATTATACTCCAATAAAAAAAAAATGTTCATTCTGGTTACAGAGAGAGAATAGATTTTAAGCAGGAAGTGACTTGCAAGTAAGTCAAGTTCAGGGGTTACTACAGAAATCCAGCAAAAATTGACAGTGGCATTAACTAATTTTTTTTTTCCAGGAAGGTGCAAAGAAAGTTGAGTTTGAGAGACCTTAACAAGGACAGATGAATATATTTTCGATAGCTAGACAAGTACTAAATTGGTAAGTGGTTCCCTTTACAGCATATGTTGTCTTTTCTAACCCTGAAAGTGTTTTTCTAATTATCAGGCTTACTATGGGTCCTGGGAGGTGAGATTTAATATTTGCTGTTCTTGATCTATCCAGAAAATAAATTAAAAATAATTTTCTGATCTAAGAAAAGCCTTAAGTTCCTTAACTATATATTACTGAATCTATGCTTCATAAAAATTCCAAATGCTGTACTATTGCAACTGTTTCAAGAGAAATGTGACTGGCATCTTGATTTTTAGATTCCAGTTGCATCTGAGATCTCAAATTGCAGCAGAAAATAATGAGCTGAATCAACTGAGGGCAGCATTCAGGGTTCACAAACTTCATCTCTAACATGGGGAAGATAATACTCACTTCCAGGATCTTTGCCATATAGTCAGGATTAATAAAACACTTGTTGAAAGATGCTGGTAAACAAAATATGTTTTCTTATAAGTAATAACAATTGTAGTGGTCAAGACTGCTACTTTCCCTTTCCTAGAAGAAACATTTTTTTTTATGATTGTGGGATTATCAGTTTATTTAATAACATTTAAATTCTAGCTAATCAAATAGCAACCTAAATTTTTGTAGCTGTGTGAAATAAATTTCTTTAGAAAATCCAGTGGCAGTAAAAAACATAGAAATACAGTACTTTTCATTCTTGAAACATGTAAATCAATGCAGTGTAAACAACTGTTATAGTTGTAACATAATTAGGATTTATTGTCAATACAATTCCTGGGGCCAGCTATTAATAAAATCATATTAGCAGGGCTAACGTCTCATGAAAATGTTGATAATGTTTAGAGCTTAAATTAGGGAGGTTATAACTCAGATTACATTATTTTTTTTTCTATATCCCAGCTTTCTTTTAAATTAAAAAAAAAATTCTTTCCAATAAAAATAGTTTAAAGCATTACAACGTCATGGTCTGTGCCACTGGATGCTTTTCTATAGTTATGCTGTTATATGGCCTTGTGATGTCGCCTTATTACAAAGGGTTTTCTACCATCTAAAAAAACCACATTTTTCCCTTATTAATACCATTAATCTTTAGTTTAATCAACATTAATTAAAACATTTGTCTATTTTTTAACAGTATTGATACAGTGGTATATTTAAATAAGTTTATTGTATGGATTAATGACACTGTTGATTTCAGATGCTTAAGGAGTTGAACATTTATTCAAAAGTATTCACAAATGAATTTGCCCACATTATCAGTAGTTATTTATGTCATGTTGAGGGTTATTTAACTATTTGCTACTAAAAAGTGTTTCTGGTCATCAAAAACAAAATGTTAGGAACCATTGTCTTAAAATTTAATTATATTTGTCTCCATGCAGAGTGGTTAATTGTTTCCCAATACTCATTTTCCTTTTCTTCTTTAGTGAAAGAACTACATTATTTAGTTAAGAACAATAATATTCAGAATAAAGACCATATTTCCTATCCTCCTTTACTGCTAGTTAGAAGGTTATCAATTAATGGCCAATGAAGTACATATTTTAGTAGACCTCAGGAAGATCTGTCTAGAGATATAATTCAACTATGAGTGTTGCCTATGTTTCCTAACTTGCTTCCCCTATACTGTGGATATATATGTGGAATATATACTCCCCTATACATGGAATGTATATATGATTGTTAGAGCCCCTGTAGCTAGCTCAGATCACTACATAATCTTGAAAATGCCACAAGGGAGAAATCACACAAGGAAGATGGAGCATCCAACAGAAAGAAATGGATCACTAATTACACCATAGAGCCCTAAACTGCCTAACCACAGATTTCTTTAATGAAGAAAATAAATACAGTTCTATTTTAATTAATAACAGAAAGAGTTTATTCTCCTATGACAAATGATAGTATTAACTGTGGCCTGTCTCTGGAACAATACTTTTGGCTGAAATAACTTAAATCATGACACAAACTTTCTTACACAAGAAAGACATTTATTTTAAAAAATTACCAAATTGGAAATTCAAAGCTAAAATTGGATCTTGGAGTTGTGTGATCAGTGGATGTAATTAGGAGTCAGATTTACTCATTCTCTCAGCTCTGCTGCACCAGTGTCAGAGTCAGTGGTTCTAATGGTGCCCTCTTCATTATCATAAGGTCGCTACCAGTGGCCATTGATGTTGAAGTCATCTTTTTTCTTGTCAAATAAGGGGAGAAAGAAAGAAAGTAATTTTACCCAAGCTTGTAATATAAATCTCCCCTTTAATCTGGATGTATTTATGTCACATTTCCACATTTTGTGCCATAATAGTCGACTGGGGAAGGCTGTAGACTAATTGGCTAAAACTAATCAGCGTCCTATTCTTGGAGCTGCAGATGAGATCTCTTTTATTGCAGTTACAAAGGGTTATGTATAGATACTATAGACTACTGAACCAAATTAGGTTTACTGGGAAAGAAGAGTTATGTCCTTATTTCAAGTCAGTGACGGTATATTGAAGATTGGTTGCCATCATCTTGAAGGTTCAAACTAAGCTAGATATTTTTGGGAAAATTTGAATCATTGGAATTGCAAGAAAAAGAAGGCAAACAGGCTTTATTACAGTTTGAGTGATTGGATTTTGAAAACATCTTTTCAATATGAATTATTGACCCCTTGAATAAGCAGACTATCTAGACGTTTAGAAATTTCACTTATATTCTTAATAGTTTATGTTATGTAATGTCAATATTACAAAATTCCAATGGCCTATGTTTGGGCTCAATATTAATTTGTAGTGGCAGTATTTATTATCTTACCAGTGAGGCAAGCATGTATGCAAGTAGCTATAAACAATATGGAGTGGAAATTTAGGATATAGAAATGTTTATTGTGAAGGTTAAGATTTGTGTTGAAGAGCAGTTACGTTTTATGACTTACAGAAATATTGGAGGGATTTGAGAAGGGCTTTTCAGAATTAAAAAACAGTAACACAAACATTTGAGTATGACTGAAAGTTTTCCTTCTTTCTATAGTTTTGTGTTTATAAACTTAGGCAAAACAATACAGTGTTTTTCAATAAATATTATTATGAATATAATATTACATCTGTACTCCTTCTCATGTTTACCAGTTAACCAGTTTCTGTGCCATGTCAGAAATTGTGCCAGGTACTTAACATTTATTTTCTTTAAAGTACAGTTGAAGACAACCTTAAAGAATGATGCTGTATTCTCCTTTTATAAAGGAGTACCCTAAGACTTAATAAAATAGCATTTTCAAGTAATCAAATGAAAATCTAAGATTTCTGTCCAGACTCAACTGTAAACAAGAGCTCTGTTGTTTCCTAGAAAACTTATTCACACTAATTCTTCAAATGTATTTAACTTCAATAACCTTGCTGATTTCATAATAAACATTCTGTTTTCTTTGCAGAATCAGGAAAAACATTTTTAATGTTTGATAAGTAAAATATGTAAAATGAAGCATAGTTTAGACCATCTGCTGTATGATAAGTCATTTAAGAATATTATCTCCTTTAATTGAACACAATTAAAATAAATTTAAACATCTATTTATATTTTACCTTTAACATAATTTTTACACCGGAACCTAAATTGTCTCCTGAAACTCTGAAGCACCAATTTTTGCCACCTAAAAAGTTAATTTAAAATTCCTCTATTAACAGTTTGGAATATGAATTTTTTTTTTTTTCTATTTGAGATGTAAAAATTTGACTGCTGAAAGTAACAGTAAAGGACACGAGTGACGGCAGAATAAATACATGGAAATTAATATTGAATCCAAACATAGGCCATTGAACCCAAACATAGGATATTTATAATATTGACATAAAAGAACATACACTGGAATATAATTGGGGTTTCTAAACTTCTAGATTTGTTTGATAGAATCTGCTTACTCAAGGGGTCAACAATTGATACTGAAAAGGGTTTTTCAAAAGTCAATTGCTCAAAACTGTAATTAGGTCTGTTTGCCTTCATTTACTTGCAATTCCAATGGTCCAACATTCTCAAAAATATCTGGCTTGGTTTGAAACTTCAAGATAATGGCAACTGATCCTTAACTTACTGTGACTGGCATATGAGATAAGCACAGAGCTTTTCTAATTTAAAAACCAAATGCAGAACTCAATTGCCCAAAATTTGATCCTAAATAACTTCTATGCTTTTAGCATAAAGGCAATATTTCTTTCAAGTCAGATTTCCTAGGCTAAACATACATAAAACGGAGATGATGTGCAGTAAATGTTCTCTAGTGAATCAAAGTAACAGAATCAAACCTGAGAGAGAAGGAGAGAAGGGAAGGGAGAGTAGATATCAGATTAACTTTACAAGAAACTACCAAACTTTCCCAAACATGTGTACCTTCAATATAAGCAAGTATATAGTTGCTTTAAATTCTCAACAATGTTTTTGCTATCAGTCTTTTTACTTTTAGTCATCCAGGTCTATGTAAAGGGGTAACTCATTTTGGTTTTAACTTTAATTGTCATTGTATTAGAGATTTGGAAAATCTTTTATTGTGCTCACTTGCCATGTTCATATTTCTTTTCGAAAAGTGTCATTTCTTTCTTCAGCAGATGTTCTCGTATACTTTGGTTAAAAGTTGTCTGTCAGATACATGTATTGGAAATATTTTTCTCCCAGTTTTTGACTTGTCTCTATTCCATTAATAGTTCTTTAGATTTACTGTATTTTCTTCTTTTTAAAAAAGTTTGAGGAAGAAAATTTAATCTTTTTTTAATGTTCTCTGTTTTATATGTCATCTCAAAGACATTTTTGCCTATTCCAAGTTGCTGAAGATATTTTCATAATCTGCATTTACTTTTAGAGGCTTTCTATGTTTAGCATTTAATTTAAAATAATATCTGCATATGTTATGAAGAATAAAGTTTCAATTTTATCCATAGGTTTATTCAGCTGTTGTAGCACATTTTTGTTTATTTTCTCATTGCACTTCTCTGACAACTTTGCCAAAAATCAGCTGAAAAAAACTATATATGTAAACACACAATATATATCATGTCACATATATCATATACCATTTATATCATACATACATTTATATCAGTTGAATATATATATATATACATATAGCTGTATATATGATATATATATGATGTATATGAGGGGTATGCTTGTGTGTGTGTGCCTATACGTCCATGCATATACATATATATACATATATATACCCTTGAACAACACAGGTTTGAACTACATGGATCCATAATTTTTTTTCAATAAATTTGGTAACTGTATTTTTATTTTACATATCTTTACCTTATCTTTATCTTTTTCTTTTTTTTTTTTTTTGCTGTACGTGGGCCTCTCACTGTTGTGGCTTCTCCTGTTGCAGAGCACAGGCTCTGGACGTGCAGTCTCAGCGGCCATGGGTCATGGGCCCAGCCACTCCGCAGCATTTGGGATCTTCCTGGACCGGGGCATGAACCCATGTCCCCTGCATCAGCAGGCAGACTCTCAACCACTGCGCCACCAGGGAAGCCCTACTTATCTTTAAATTAACTCAGAATGGGAAAAGTTTGTGTTTCATTAGAGATCTCAATAGGTGGAATCATAAGAACTAGGGCTTGAGTCCTGATTCTAACCAGACTGTTTCAGCCCTTGGGTCAGTCATTTTCAATTCCTTTTTTTTTTGAGGCAGAGATAGCAGTACTTGGATTTTCCACTGCACTGGGTTCAGTGCCCCTAACCACTGAGTTGTTCAAGAGTCAACTATATATCTGTCTATCTATGTAACTATCTATCTATATCTATCAAACATTTTTTGTTCTAGACTCTGCATTTCTTTCAATTGATTTCCATTGATCTTCATAAGATGTTTTCCTTGATTTCTGTATCTTTACAGTAATTCTTGAAATCAGGTATTATATGTTCTCCATATGTCTTCTTGTTTCCAAATTGGTTTTGAATTTTTTTGCATGTCCATGTTCAATTTATAATATATTTTTTCAACTTCTACAAAAATATTGATATTGTGTTTTGTTATGAACCTGTATTTTAATTTCTAGAGGGGTTTCATTTAACAATATTGTCTTCCAATGCAAACCATGTTATTTTTCTCTTTTACTGACATTCTCAGTTTCTCTCTGCATCATTTCTGTTAAATTTATTGTGTATTACACATTTTCAGAAACATTTTTAAAGGGTATTTAAATTGTTTTGTTTGTTTTCTAAATTTTTGCTGCTAGTATATACAAGTGCCTTTTGTTTGTTGACCTTTTATTCTGGGATCTAGTTATATTGATTTACTGAAGTTAAAATAAATATAAACTTTATATTGAAGTTAAAAGTGATTTATCCACCATCATTACAGTATTACAGTGTTCTGAATTTGACTACCTACTTACAGTGAGCTTTATACTTTCAATGTTTTCATGATGACAATTAACATCCTTTTGTTTCAAATTGAAAGTTTCCTTTACTATTCTTATAAGGCACTCTAGTGGTGCTGTACTCCCTCAGTTTTCATTTGTCTGGAAAATTCTATCTTTCCTTCATTATTAATTATTACTTTTTTTTTTGGTTGTGCTGAGTCTTAGTTGCAGCAGGCGGACTCCTTAGCTGCGGGTGGCAGGCTCCTTAGTTGCGGCTCAAGAGATACTTAGTTGTGGCATGCAAACCCTTAGTTGCAGCATGCGCATGGGATCTAGTTCCCTGACCAGGGATCGAATCTGCATCCCCTGCATTGGAAGGCAAATTCTTAACCACTGATCCACCAAGGAAGACCCTCTTTCCTTCAGTTTTGAAGGACAGCTTTGTTGGAAGTTTTATCCTTTCAGCACAGAGGAGAAATTATAGATTTATCAGTAAATGATGCTAAGACACTTATGTGGAATAAAATGGAATTTGATCTTTATCTTACATTAGACGCAAAAAAATCAATCCCAAGTGTATAAATTTTAATTTAAAGATAATTCCACAATCTCTTGAAAAATATATAAGAACATATTTATAAACTAAAATTAGGAAATGGAGAATTAAGCAAATGTAAGATGTGTGAATGGTAAAATAAATTATTATGAAACGTTGTCTCATGTTAAAGATTTTTGTACATCAAAATAAATTGACAATAATGTGAAAAGACATACAAATACAAAAACAACAAAAGATTAGTATCCAGAATATATGAAAACAAGAAAAGGTGATAAGTCTAATGGGATATAAGCAAAAGTTAGGAAAAGTCATTTCTCAAAAAAGAAAAAAATATGTGGCCTCTCATTGATTATATTTTTGCTTTCAGTATCTGTACTTTTCCCTTCTTTGAAATTGTATTGTGCATTCATGTTCATGGCCAAGTGAATTTGTAGGTATACATTCCCATGCCAATCATTTTGGGTTTGGCCATTTAACTTGCATTGGCCATCTATATGTGATTGGACATGACCTATGCCACATATGAGCAGATGGTCGAAAAGCTGAGTGTTTATGCTAGTTCTCTCACATGCTTCCTGTTCCATAAGAAGCGTGTGTTCCAAATATGAGCTGCTCCCTCTTTCTAGATCCTGGAATGAATAAGATATTTAGAGTAGACTCCTGGCACCTAACAACATAGAACAGAGCCACATCCTGGGGCAGAGTCACAGAGTCACAGCCTGGAACATTGCCAAGGCTGAATAAAAGCTGACATTTTTAAGACATAATATTTGTCACTGTAAGCTGCTGAGATTTTGGTGGTGGTTTGTTATCATGGTCTATCACAGAAAAGTTTATTAACATGTTACCCATATATGTGAAAGGGTTTTCCAAACTTTTGGTAACCAGTAATGCATAAAAGATGAAAAAGGTTAGCAACCGTTTCACACTGCCACATTTGAAATGATATAAAATGTTAATGCAAATTTTTGAAAACCTGTAAAGCATAGAATACTGAATTGTCTTGAACATATTAATAAACAAAATATTAGCAATCTGTTTCTAGGTGTTTACTTTAAAAAAACATATTCTACATGGGCATCACAGAGAAAAAATAGTCCCCTAAGCTATTCTGTATTTAAAAAACAGCTATTTCCCTAACCAAAAAATTGTTAATTTAACTACAGGAGTGGAAATTAAGAAATAAAATATTGAACAAAGTCATTCTTATAAAATTGATTTTTTCATCTCATTCTACTTTCCTTTCATCCTATCCCTTTGTCCCTTTTCAAATTTTCTAAACACTGAGAGATGGCATGGAGAGAAATATGAGCTCCTTGTCATCTTTTCATCAGCAGCAGCACAAGGTAGTATTTTCTGTGTTTATTATACATGTTCTGTTAGCCAGTTAAAACAGGAAATGACAATTTTATTTCAGATTGTGATTTGCCCTTTGTAAGGTAAGGTATGGATTGTCATGATCTCCCAGCCAGGTGCAAGTTCCATTTTCCCATGAAGTTACCCTTCTGTATGAAAAACATAAGTCTATTTTGAAGACAAATGTAGACATAGTAACCTCATGATAATGTATTCCACATCAAGCTGGATAACTGATAAAATGTGAGAAAAAGTCACTTTTAAAATTATGCTGATGAAACGTTTTCCGTAAAATGGAAAGCTCATCAGTGTATACATATCAATCCCAATCACTCAATTCAGCACACACAAATATTATATGTATTGTACATGCACAAACTTATAAATGTGGGTTGAATATTCACTAATTTTTTAACAAAAGTAATATTTAAATAAAGTAAAACAAAACTTTTATTTGTAATACATTTTATGTGTGATCATATTAACATAACATCCATGTGTGTGCTTCTATCTTTAGAAAATACCATAGCATAAGGGTGGTAGAAGCATTACAGTACTGCAAATGAACCATCATTAACCTGTTAACTTCAGTGTCTCTAACTCTGGAATTGAAAGGAATAATCACATAGAATTATTGTTTAGGTACATACTATTACAACAACCAGTGAATATAAACCAATGGTTCTATCATTTCCTTCCATTCCTTTCATCATTTCCCTGGTTGCCTTAAGCATGAAAACTCCTGGCTGCATCGTGTTTCACAGGCAGAAGGGTGAATAAAGATTTAAGAAAAATATTAAATAAAAATATGATTCTTTTCATTATTACAAAAAGGGAATTAAAATGCTTACAAGTAAACGTGCATTATCTTTTTATTTTTTACATTAATATACAAGGATGCGGTAAATGTTATCTTATATAGATGACCAAGATTGCCTGCACCAATACAGCTGTGTTACAGCCTCTGTTCTGAATTGTTGAAATCAATTCCATACTGGTTGTTAAACATTTTTAATGTTATTTCTTCAGTTAACTAAAATCTTAAAATGTTTTTGAGATAGTTAACTGAGTCTTTATTATACACTTGGGTCTATCATGTATATAATGTGTATATGATTATGATGTGTATATGAATATATTGTTTGGAGGAATGCTCTGGATTTTATAGAAAAAGGATTAAGGAAGGTCATTCTCAAAGCACGGTGCTATAATTTCAGTGCAATAACTGCTTGAAGAATAAATACATATAGTTGTTTTTAAATCCTACCTATTGTCATTATTTAACTTTTTTTTAATGAAATATATATTGTGGTCATCAAAAGGCACATAACTTTTAATACATACTTGTTTCTTTATTGGCCAGATATCCTTAAACACAGGCAACATTAAAATAAATAATTGCAAAAGTAAAATAAAAGAGAAAACCACTGATAAAATAATAAAAAGAAGAAGAAGAGTCATTATGAAATGTTAAGGCAGGAAGAAGTAAGAATTTGAAATGCAACTGTGTATTGTATATTCTTCAGAGAAAATTTTACCTCTTCCTGAGGATGACTTGTTTTATTATAGAGTGATTATTCATTTTAATAAAATATGGCATACAAGTAGGTCATGAACCTTAACGTACACATGTCAAGTTTTTTGAAATTTAAAATAATTTCCAACAAAGTAAGTCAGAGAAAACCTTAGTGAAAACAAAGGTAAGATCTAATTTAGTTTGTATGTTCATAGATGTTAAAGTATATTAAGTAAAATTGTGTGCTAACTCAATATGCACATTTTTTTCAGAAGCCAGTGGACCTTGGGAAGTGTATAATTCCAAGAAAGTAATAAAATAAACACATATTCTGAACATACATGTATGGTGTTTCTGGAGAGATGATATAGCTAAAGCTTCACAGACCCTAAAGGAATTAGAGAGGAGGGTGAAACAAGAAGGTGGATCATGAGGGTGGAACTACAGTAATTTCAAAACCCCAAAACAAGAATAATCCAGACCAAAAGCCACATTCTGACCCCAGGAAAATCTGCAATGCCAAGTGCAGCTCTGAGCACAGAGGATGTGCTTTATAAACAGTTGTTAGATGAACGATTTGTTCATTATAGGTTTTGCTATATGTATATTGAAATGCAATGTTATAAGTACACTTGTTCACACAAATAAATGTTAGAAAGCATATATATAATATACATATTATTCAAGATTATTCACAATTGTAATTACATAATAATGTAGCTAAAATCACTTCTACAAAAAGGTGCTGTATATAAGGCAGCCAAGAATAATAAAATAATCTGTTTTTGTTAGAGCATAATACTGACTACCTACTGTGAGGATATTTTCAAGGTTTAAATTAAGGTTCTCAAACATTTTTAAACCAAATGATATTTTCCAGTTTAAAGAAAGTTAAATATAATTTAGAGCATTTTTATCTTTTGACTCTATTTCCACTGATTGTATTTACAAGAGATTAACAGCCTATCATGAGACATAAATAAATAATTCTAACCAGAAGAGGGAACTCTGAGGAAAAACGTAAAACAATTTTGAGACTACAATAATACTAAGCATTTTTATTTTTTTGGAAATGAAAAAAGTATTTTCTTTTTGATATCTTTCCGACTCGTGCAAGAGATTTCTGTGCATAAATTTTTTATCCTGCTACTTTACCAAATTCATTGACTAGCTCTAGTAGTTTTTTGGTAGCATCTTTAGGATTCTCTATGTATAGTATCATGTCATCTGCCAACAGGGAGAGCTTTACATCTTTTCTGATTTGGATTCCTTTTATTTCTTTTACTTCTCTGATTGCTGTGACTAAAACTTCCAATACTATGTGGAATAATATTGTTGAGAGTTGACATCCTTGCCTTGTTCTTGATCTTAGTGGAAATGGTTTCAGTTTTTCACCATTGAGAACTATGTTGGCTGTGATTTGTCATATACGGCCTTTATTAGGTTATCTCCAGGTCACTTAGCCATTCTTCTGCCTCAGTTAATCTGCTATTGATCCTTTCTAGAGAATTTTTAATTTTGTTTTTGTATTGTTCATCACTGTTTGTTTGCTCTTTAGTTCTTCTAGGTCCTTGTTAAATGTTTCTTGTATTTTCTCCTTTGTCTTTCCAAGATTTTGGATCATCTTTCCTATCATTACTCTGAATTCTTTTTCAGGTAGACTGCCTATTTCCTCTTTGTTTTTTTGGTCTGTTGGGTTCTTACCTTGCTCCTTCATCTGCTGTGTGTTTCTCTGTCTTCTCATTTTGCTTAACTTACTGTGTTTGGAGTCTCCATTTCAAAGGCTGCACATTCGTAGTTCCCATTGTTTTTGGTGTCTGCCCCCAGTGGCTAATGTTGGTTCAGTGGGTTGTGCAGGCTTCCTGTTGGAGGGGACTTGTGCCTGTGTTCTGGTGGATGAGGCTGGATCTTGTCTTTCTGGTGGGCAGGACTGCATCCGGTGGTGTGTTTTGTGGTGTCTGTGACCTTATTATGTTTTTAGGCAGCCTCTGCACTAATGGGTGGAGTTGTGTTCCTGCCTTGCTAGTTGTTTGGCATAGGGTGTCCACCACTGTAGCTTTCTGGTCATTGAGTGGAGCTGGGTCTTAGCATTGAGATAGAGATCTGTCGGAGAGCTTTTGCTGTTTAATATTACATGGATCCAGGAGGTCTCTGGTAGACCAATGTCCTGAACTCAGCTCTCCCCCCTCAGAGACACAGGCCTGACACCTGGCTGGAGTACCAAGAACCTGTCAGCAAAACAGGTCAGAAGAAAAGGGAAAGATAAAAACGAAAGAAAGAAAATAATAAAATAAGGTTATTAAAAAAAAAAAATTATTAAAAAAAAAAATTGGGCTTCCCTGGTGGCACAGTGGTTGAGAGTCCACCTGCCAATGCAGGGGACATGGGTTCATGCCCCAGTCTGGGAAGATCCCACATGTCGCGGAACAGCTAGGCCTGTGAGCCATGGCCGCAGAGCCTGTGCTCCGCAACGTGAGAGGCCACAACAGTGAGAGGCCAGCATACCGCAGAAACAAACAAATAAATAAAATTTTAAAAATTAATATTAAAAACAATTCATTTTGTCTTCTTTGTTCGCACAGCTCCTGGTGTTCAGCTTTGAATTTGGCCCCGTCTCTGCATGTAGGTCACCTGAGGGCATCAGTTTCTGCCCAGACAGGAAAGGGTTAAAGTAGCAGGTGGTTCGGGGTCTCTGGCTCACTCAGGCTGCGGGGAGGGACGTGTATAGAATGCAGGGTGAGCCTGCAGTGACAGAGGCCATCGTGATGTTGCAACAGCCTGAGGCGCGCCGTGCGTTCTTCCAGGGAAGTTGTCCCTTTATCACAGGACCCTGGCAGTGGCGGGCTGCACTGGCTCCCTGGAGGGGAGGTGTCAGTATTGACCTCTGCTTGCACACAGGCTTCTTGGTGGCTGCAGTAGCAGCCTTAGCGTTTCATGCCCATCTCTAGTGTCTGCTGATAGCCGCAGCTCACGCCCGTCTCTGGAGCTCATTTAGGCTGTGCTCTGAATCCCTTCTCCTCACACACCCCGTAACAATGGTCTCTTGCCTCTTAGGCTGTTCCAGAGGTTTTCCCAGAGTCCCTCAAAGTTGACTGTGGTGGACTAGCCCCCTTCAGGCTGCGTTCATGCAGCCAACCACAGTTCTCTCCCTGGGATCTGATCCGAAGCCCGAGCCTCAGCTCTGAGCCCCCACCTGCCCCGGAGGGTGAGCAGACAAGCCTCTCAGGCTGGTGAGTACTGGTTGGCACCGATCCTCTTTCGGGAAATCTCTCCCCTGTGCCCTCTGCACCCCTGATGGTGCCCTATCCTCTGTGGCTCTGAAGCTTCCTTCCACCCCCACCCCTGGCCAACGCCTGTCTCCGCCAGTGAAGGGCCTTCCTAGTGTGTGGAAACTTTTCCTCTTTAACAGCTCCCTCCCCAAGGTGCAGGTCCTGTCCCTATTCTTTTGTGTCTGTTTTTTCTTTTTTCTTTTGCTTTACCCACGTTCATGGGGAATTTCTTGCCTTTTGAGAAGTCGGAGGTCTTTTGCCAGTGTTCAGTAGGTGTTCTGTAGGAGTTGTTCCTCATGTAGATGTATTTCTGATGTATTTGTGGGGAGGAAGTTGATCTCCACATCTTACTCTTCTGCCATCTTGAAGGTCTCCTCAGGTTTTGATTACCTTTTATGTCAGGTGAATTAGCTTTCAAATTTGCAGTAAAAAGGTGCAACTTCAGCAGGTTTGGCTGCCTTGTCCTTTTAAAGTTATTAATGACAACATATTGCAAGTCAGGGCTTTAGAATGCATTAGTTAAAACCTCTGAGACAAAGGATTAGTTCCAATAGTTCAAACAGTAAAAACAGGACTAGCATTTCAATGTGAAAAATATGTAGGATCAAGCAATATATTAAATTTGTTTAATAAAGCCCAGTTGGATTAAATTCTATCCTATAATAAATAAAAACACTTTATCAAAATTGATTTTTTAAATATATTTCCACTTAAAGGTGATTTCTACTGTACGTTTTCAGCTGACTTTGCTTCTGTTTCTGAAATAGCACAGCTTCCAAGAATACTTTCAAGGGGAAATTAATGCTTTAACTGTGTGTATATTGATGACTCAGCAAATATATTGCTGAGTTGATGACACCTCCCAGAGCTCAAATCCAGTATTTAATGAAGTCTTTCCTAATCTCTTGGCAAGAGAAAGAATAACAATGTTTCCCTAAGTTAACAACATATGAAAGTGGCAGATTATTCTTTATGATGATTTCTACTCAGATATACATATTTTTCTGGGTATAAGTCCAATACATTTCAAAAGATTTTAGTATCTACCTGTAAATATTGGATATTGATGAATAATTTCTCTCACCAGTAATATTAATTACCTATGAGAATTTTTTATTTTATTTTACAAGTAGGTAAATTATTTATAACCATGGTTCATCCTATATTATTATTATAAGATGAATGTTTACTTCAAATTTCAACTAATATTATGTACGAATTACTAGAAAGTTGAGTATATGTGCTTAAATATTTTGTCAAATTCTTGGCATCTCATGGAATCTGGCATATTAGAGATAAAACTGCAATAGTGCTTTACTTTGACACTTTTATTTGAATTATATGTGTCGTATTTGGTGACTACTTCTAAATGGAATTGGAAAAGCTTTATTTATATCCCACTTAGAAAATGTAATGGCAATCAACTTCTATATCAAACTACTTTCCCATTCAAAATTGTCTCCATTTGCTTTAAGTGTGCTTTCATTCATTCACTCATTCATTCATTCATTCACTAAGCATGTAATGAATATCTACTTAAAACCGAATACTAGGAGGGCACATGGGAACTTGTGGCTAATGCTTTCTTGCAAGGGAGAGTAAAAGGCAAGACAGCTGTTTATAACAGAATTTTCAGGTTGAGAAGAAAATGAATGGGGTAGCTCTGTAAAGGCAAAATAGTAATGAAACAACTGGAATAGCATAAGGAATGAGAAGACCTGGGGTAGAAGATGGTAAAGTATATGTGTAAGTTGATCCAGAATTCAAGAGATAAGTTCCATACCTTGAATCTTAATAACCATTTGTTTTTCCTGTTCGTTTATCAGTAGCAACTGATTTAGGGCTTTGATATGAGGAGTAGAGGGTAGCAATTTTTTTTTTTTTTCGTACGCGGGCCTCTCACTGTTGTGGCCTCTCCCGTTGCGGAGCACAGGCTCCAGACGCGCAGGCTCAGCAGCCATGGCTCACGGGCCCAGCCACTCCGCGGCATGTGGGATCTTCTCGGACCGGGGCAGAACCCATGTCCCCTGAATCGGCAGGCGGACTCTCAACCATTGTGCCACCAGGGAATCCCTGAGGGTAGCAATTTTTATGGTCCTTTACTCCTCCTCCCCTCCCCCGCCTCCTCCTTCTTCTTCTTCAGAAATACATTGCTTGCATCCATGTGGGGAATGCAGATGAGTTGAGGACACTGGTGTAAAAGAGAAAAACCTGCTGGAGAACTCTCAAAAGGAGTAAAGCAAGGAGATTCTGGGAAGATGGTAACTAGACTATAGACCTTTTCCCTAGTCTCTCAGTTCTTTTCTATTTTCTACTCCTGTAAAGCAACGAAGCCTCAGGTTCTGTTTGGAATCTAGCAGAGAGAAGTGGTGTGGGGCTTTTAGCACTGTAGTGGAAATGTGGAAATCTGCCTTTCTCAACACAACAAAGCAAATACTCAGAGATCTGTTAATAAAGTGTGAGGCTAGGATACACTGTGGTTTAAAGTATATCAGAAAAAGAACCAAATCATTTGAGATAAACAAACAAAAACAAACTAGTGAAGGGTATTAAATGTTCTGACAAGTGAGAGGAAAACTAAGAAGGATAATGTAGTCTTTGAGGCAAAAGAATTGTTGATCCAGAAGAAATTGCCACTTGCTACTTAAAGGGAAGAGAGGGTGGGAACAAGAAAGTACAATGGAATTCAGGAAATAGGACATTGTGTCAGACTGTGAAAGGAAATCTTTCAGTAGAGAGGCAGACACTACATTGATATTGAAGCAATTGAAAGATGAGAAAATGGAAAGAATGAATATATATTATTTCAATAAATTTGGAAGTAAAGTGAAAGTGGTAGGTAATTTGCTCCTGAAGAGGGCAAAGAATAGAAAGATGTTGTATTTTTACATGGGGGAGATTGGAACATGTTACAAGGTAAGAGGTGAGAGAAAGAAGGTAGTAATGTATGAAAATGGTTATTTAATTGCTTGGATTTACAAGAGTTAAACCTCAACATTCTAAGTTTGTAAATTCCATATACCTCACTCTTCAATACCCCATGCACAATGGATGAAGGCAAAAAAGAGTGTATATAATTGTTATTAAGGGAAAATAGGTACTGAAAATAATCTCTTCTAAAATCACGTGTTTGTGTTTATGTGTGTATGTGTGTGTGTTTCTCCTCAGAATTTTTTAAATACAATTTGTAGTGACTTCATAATGATCTTGGATATTGTAATGTAAAGTATTAGAATATTGTCAAATTTCATACATGCAAGTTTCATCTTTAATTTAGGTAATTTTTTTTTTCTAAGTACAGACATGTACCATTGTATTGGATCTGTGAAAGATTTTCTGTTAATTTCTCATATTTGACTGGAGAGAAATGTTTCATTTCCACTTGACAGTAAAAGATTTTCAAGTGAAACATACATATGCTTTTAAAAAATCAATTTTCACCTTTTCTCAAAGAGAATGGAAGTAATGTTCAGATTTTTTTTTTTTTTTTGGGAGAACATTTTTCACACACTGCTTAGTGATTGACTCATAATAAATGGTAAGCACAGCTTAAATTGATATTTCCTAACATGAGCTGACTGAAAGGTACTAAAAAACAGGCTGAGTGAACATTGTCTCCCCATTTCACCTATATATGTCAAAAAGTATTTTTATTATATTTGATGTGCAGACTGAAAATGTAAACTTAATGCTTATATTCTTTCACAAAGTGAAATCTGTTAAACTGCTTCAATAATCACATTGTTCATCAACTATATATGAGTTTAACATATGATAAACTCTTCATTTGTAACTGAATTTTTACTTGTGATTGATGGATTTGCTATTCAGCTTAATGAAATCTTCCTTATATTGAAAGAAAAAAAAATGTACTTAATAGCATTATCCCCAATTCTCTAACTTCCTATCATGCTTCAAATTATATCATTGAAAAATTAAGGGCTATCTATTCTTTCCCCTGAGGTTTGAAAGAGTTCCCTTAATGGAAGTTAGATTTTTTTTTTGTCAATAAAAAGTAATTAACTGATGGGCTGTGTTTTGGGGAAAGCAAATCAAACATAATATATTTTATTTACTTATCTATTTTATTTAGTTTTTTATTGTTTTAGAAATAGTTTTACAAATAAATTATGAATATTATATAAAAAACAACAAATATATTGTGTGTTGAATTCTTTTCTTCTCCTCACCTCAGTGAACCCAAGTGCAGGATGATAGTGGCAAAGAGGGCAAACCAAGCAGCAGGTTTATTTATAGCTCTGACCCTCCTACCTGGAGCAATTCTTGCTCCCTGATCTTCTGAATTTCACTTTAAGCAGCCATCTTGTGGAGTAGATTAGGCTATAACTTGTTTAAATTACTATAGGATATACTACTTAACACTAACTTTAATGAGAGTCAGTGCTATAAGAAGCAGGTCACCAAGATGCAAAACTTTCTGCTTTATTTGAAGTTTGTAGGTATAAATTCATATTTTAAATAATTATTCAGGAGCATGTTTTTCTTTCATAATATCATTCTCTCTGTACACTGCATACTACTCTTAAATTCCTTCTCATATCTTCTCCCAATGTAGAGCTCTCTCATTGTTTATTCAACTTCAGATGGTTTTCTCACTATACAGAAATCACTATAATATGAGACCTATTACCAGGACCACCAGAAGTAGAACATGTCTACTGCAGGTTGATATAGTTAAAGATCAACTCTACCTAGTCATATCTCCCTATACCATTGACCATCTCTTTACCATCCTGGGAAAATAATATATATGAACCCATCTCTCAGTTCTGAAGATTTTCTCTCCTTGTTTTGTCTCTATCACCTCAAGTTCTCTTTCTTCCTGTTCTCCAGGTTTTAGTGCTCTGCACATTGTTTTCTGGATTTGCCACTTTAACTGGCTAATTCTGGTAGCCAAGCTTAGTGTGCTTTCACCTCCTTCTCTATGACAAGTTCTTCTCAGGTCAATACTGCCTACCTATCCCCATATACCAAATATATATCTCTGATGAACTGTAACAGAAAATTGTAAAAATAAAGTTTAAAATAGTATGGCAAATATTAGTCTAATACAGAAGAAAATAGACAGATGAAAAGGAAGAGAAAGAATATATCTTCCAGAATCTTGTGATGTGATTAGTACCTGGAGCCCCATGGATAGATTATATTTTAGGAAAGGACAAATCAATTTTGTGGGCTTTCTATAAAAAGGTTATAATATTCAGTGAGAAATAAAGTAATTATTAAGGAATATGGAGAAATAACACTATATTTTGAAAACATAGGACTGGCAGATGAACTTTCATACTACAGAATCCTGAATTAGGACAGTACATTGTAGAATTGCTTGTAAGTGAACCTAGTGGCCTTTAATATAGATTAGAATATAACCAATATAAGTGTTCAATATTTTGGTGACTGTCCAGCAGACACTCAACAACCAATGATCTTGATTTATGACTATTTAACTCATTTATTTTTTAAATATTTGTATAATTATTCTGACATAGGGAAACTATAATTTTGTATAATAAACATTTAGCCTATTGGGTCCCAAGCATTGTGTAAGACACTAGAAATGACAGGTAGGTTTCTAGTTTTTCTAAGAATTACAATTATTATCTGTCTACTTCAGAATAGTTGAGTAAGACAGTTTTCCATCAAGGCAGAAAATGATAAATACCTATATACTCACATTTAGGCACCCATGTACCTTGAAAAATATGTATGAATTGCTGATAAGTCTTTTAAAAACTATGGTCTACTGGTAAATCATAATGTCATTTGTTAGACTATTAATTTCAATCCTTGAAATATCATATAAAACAATGTCTTTTTCTCCTCTTTGATGACTCATAATCCTTTAATTTAACCATATGATAAAAGAATAATCATTTAATCCCATAGTATGATTAATGTTACCTTTTTTTTTTTTTTTTTTTTTTGCAGTACATGCGCCTCTCAGTGTTGTGGCCTCTCCCGTTGCGGAGCACAGGCTCCGGATGCACAGGCTCAGCGGCCATGGCTCACGGGCCTAGCCGTTCGCTCTGAGGCATGTGGGATCTTCCCGGACTGGGGCATGAACCTGTGTCCCCTGCATCGGCAGGTGGACTCTCAACCACTGCGCCACCAAGGAAGCCCAGTGTTACCTTTTAAAAAAAAAATTTTTTTTTGGTTAATTCTGGGAATTTTATATCTTTTTACAAATTATATAATCCTTCCTTCACCACCACTACCCTTGCTTTCTCTTCTTTTAGAAAATCTTTTACTGAGAAATTGATGCTACATTTTTATATCCTCTATTTTTTTTTGTTTGTTTGTTTTTTGCGGTACGTGGGCCTCTCACTGCTGTGGCCTCTCCCGTTGCGGAGCACAGGCTCCAGACGCGCAGGCTCAGCGGCCATGGCTCACGGGCCCAGCCGCTCCGCGGCATGTGGGATCCTTCCGGACCGGGGCACGAATCGGTGTCCCCTGCATTGGCAGGTGGACTCTCAACCACTGCGCCACCAGGGAAGCCCTCCTGTATGTTTTTTAAATATGTTGTATCTTTTTATTCCTTTCTGCTTCCCACTTGAAATTCCTCAGTCTGATTACCTACCTCACTGATGTGCTCTTTTGATATTTATACTACTATTTACTCAATTTGGGTACTTTATTTTAAATAACTTTCCATATTATCTTGATCTAAAAAAATATTTCTTACTCTTGTTTGATATTAATATTTTCTCTACTTCCTTACATTTTTATTACATTTATTCCTAATTCTAGGTCTTTTCTTTCCTCTAATTTTGGTTCACTCGATATATGTTCTCCATTGTGCTGATTTTGTTTTGAACAACTTTTTAGGGATAGTATTACTCTTCAAATATCTTTTTATTGGCCTGTAAATTCAGTTTCTCCCAGGAAAACTTTCTGCTCTATCTGGTAATGTGTCTCATGGAAAGATTTAAAATGAGATCCTTGTCTTTATTAGTCGAAATGATTTGAGAAAAAGAATTGATACGAATCTCTGAATAGAGAGACTTGTGTGCCACAAAATCACTGCTAAGCATTCTTCTTTGTTGCCAGCCCAGGCATATCCTTCATTCCGTATGTCACTGAGCAAACTTTGGTAGAAGCAACATTTGGAAGAAGAAGTTAACTCAGAGTTTTTTATCTTCATTCACAAAAAGATATTTTTTCTGGGTATGGAATTTAGTTAGACAGATTTTTGTTCCTATTACCAGTACTTTTAAGATGCTATTCCATTGTCTTCTACTTGCATAAAATATAACAAGGAGTATATTGTAATTTTCAGATCTGTTCCTTTCCATATGAAGTTCTTTTTTTTTTCTTCTGGATGCTTTTAAGATTTTCTCTTTATCACTAGTTTCAAGCAATTTTATTGTGATGTGCCTTGATATTATATTATTTTTATTTCTTCTGATGTGGTTTGTGGAACTTCTAGGATCTATGAGTTTATACTTTTCATTGAACTGAGAAATTTTTAATCATCATTGCTAAAATATGTTTTTTCTGCAATCTCATCCTTCTGAGACTCCAATTATATATAAATGATACCACTTCATGTTGCCCCATATACATTTCTGTTCATACTTATTCAGTCTTTTTTAACATTTGTATATCATTTTCACTGCCTTTAACTTTAGTGATATTTTCTCCTGCAGTCTAATCTGCTGCTAATCATATATTTTAAAAAATTATCTCTACAAGCTCCATTTCCAGTTAAAAAAATATTCCACTATATTTATCATCAATGTTCCTTTCTTCTTTAAATCTTTATGCTACTTATATATTGACCCTCCAGTCAGCACTTTAGAACCAAGATATTGTATATTGCCAATTTCTTTGGAGAATAGTAGCATTCTATATCCTTGACCTTACTATTTATAGAAAGATAGATAGCCTTATACACTGTTTAAGGTCCTTATCTACTAAATCTGATATATCTCACATTTCTGGATCTGTTTATATGAACAGTTTTACTCCTGTTTATAGGCAATAATTACCTGCTTCTCTATATGCCTGATAACTTTAAAATTGGGTGCCAGAAATTGTGCATTTTGTATTCTTTGGTACTGGATTTTGTGATATTTCTTTAAACAGCATTAAGTTTTGGTCTAATGTGCAGTTAAGTAACTCAAACATTAATTTGGTCCTTTTGATCTTTGCTTAAAGTCTTAGTATGGCCAATTCAGAGCAATGTTTATTCTGGGACTAGTTTAGCTTCACTAATAAGGTAATACCCTTTTGAGAAATGTATCCAATGTCCTCTGTATTACAAGTTTTCTCCACTCTGGTTGATAGGAGCACTGTTTATTTCCAGTCATTTGTAATGAGCTGTAGCGGTTATTTGACCTAATGCTTTCCAGTGGTCTTTCCCTTTCTCATGCATATAAAGATCATTATTCAGCTAAATCCTTGAGAGTATTTGTCTGTACATATGTGGATCTTTTGCTCTCTGTGTATCCCTCTCTTCAATATGAGTCTGCTCCACAAATTCTAGTTACTTCAGCTTCTCTGAATGCATATATCTGTCTCCTCAACCACGTGAGACTACCAGGCTGTTTTGTTCCACCTCCCTGATACAATTGCCTGGAAGTTGCTTTCAGGGATTAAGCCAGGGCAGTTGTCTGGCCCTTCTCTCAGGGACCCCTTCTTTCAAACATCAGAGTTCTCCACTGCTTCTTAGCCAATGTCTGAAAGCTATTGTATAATATATATGTTTCTATCAGTTTACAATGGTAGCACAATTCATCTAGTAGTTAATCACTTACGGAAGTCTAACTGAGGGTTTTGAGAGAAGTAAGTAGAGAGGTCAATTTTTCGAGGCAACTGATCAATTCTTACCTATAGTCATGAGTTTTTCATGTTAATAAAATTTTGTGCTGATCTGATAATGTCTTCTCACCCGCACTTTAGATCTAGGATATTGCATATATCTAATGTCTGTAATAAAAAATAGATAAGTAAAGATTATTTCAAGCAATGCAGAATAAAAGCAATTCTTTAGGGAAGGCAATTTTTTGATAAAGAGAAAATTTTTATTTCAAGGCAATGAAAGGGAAAAGCATAGCAAACTAAAACCACCTTTTCCCAATCTAACTCTTCCTTCCTACCACCTTTCCTTCCAGGCTATATTCATACCCTTAACACCATCTTAGGTGAATCTTCTCAGATTTTCGCACAGTGTTTTATTATCTTTTCATATCCATGTCCACCCTTTTTCAACCATTTTTCTAGGATTAAATTTGGGGAGGGAGGAGGCAGCATTTCCTAGTTTACCATTTGGCAGGAAATTAATGTATATATTTTTTAAATTTCAAACTTCTTATAATGTCTTTTCCCCAGACCCTTTCTAAAGTCTGAACATTTGTGTCCCCCGAAATTCATATGCTGAAACCCTAACCCTGAAATGTGCTGGTATTAGTAGGTGGGTTTTTCGGGATGTGATAGGTCATGAGGGTGAAGCCTTAAGAATGGGATTAGTGTCAAAGAGGTCCCAGAAAACTCCCTCACCCCAGCAGCCATATAAGAAAACAGTGAAAAGTCTGCAACCAGGAAAAGAATCTGACAAAGCTGGCACTCTGATCTTGGACTTCCAGTCTTTAGAACTGTAAGCAATAGACTTTTGTTGTTTATAGGCTACCCAGTCTGTATTACTTTGTTTTATCAGCCTGAATGGACAAAGACCACCTTTAACATTCTATTTTAACACCAGCCACTATCCACCACTGTAGATTTCTCTAAACCTGCTACTGCATTTTAACTTTATTTCCATAATACTTTGCAGCCAAGAAAAAGTGGTAGCCAGGCCTTCAATAAAATGGTCTCTTATGCAGAGCATGGCTGGCACAGAAGGTAATGGTGAGATCTGAGTCTAGACAGGAGATACACTATAGATGCACTAACATATGGACATTAAGAATATAATTTGCTTTTAGGCAATGAGTCTTGTAGGCATTGTTTGAGGGAGAATGACTAAATAGACTCACATTTTAGGTAGATATCTCTGGGAAGCAGAATTAAAGCAAATAGATCAGTTAAGTTGATGAGTGATAAAACCGGAAGTTAATGCAAAGAGGGATGAGAGAATGGGTTTAATTTCTGAAGAATTTTTCGTAAATTCATCTGGATTATTCAATGACCAAATGTGGAAAAACAAGGTACCGCAAAGAGCAAAGAATGTTTTTTGTGTTTCTAGTTTGGATATTAGGATGGATAAGGGTATATCATTTGAAGTGGAGAATACAGAAAGATCATCTTTTCATCAGCAAAGAGTGTTTTTTGTTTGTTGAGTTTAAATATCTCTGGGATATACAGATAGAATCTGAGGCTTGTGGTTGCAGGTGGAAGTTCAGATGTATTTTTTAGTTTAGTTATGGTGATCTTGTTATCTCATCAGGTATTGTTACCTAATCTTACTCTCTTAAATTGTGTCTAATTTTTAAAGGCTAAAAATAGACAAGAGGTGATTAAATGGTATAATTCTGTATTAAACAACCAAACTCAAATACTCTTTATTTCTGTAATGAAACACCATTGCATATAGGCCAAAATGAAGCTAGCTTAAATTTAATTTTCTTCAGTTGTAAGCATGAGAGCAGGGAGATTTTACTTTTTGGATTCTTAGTTATACGAAGAAAAGTTCTGTTTCTCTGAGCATAAAGGGATTCTGCAATCTTGAAAAACTTGTAATACAGGTCACCAAACAACCTTATTCACCCAAGAGTTCTAATCTTTTCATCTATCAGTCCTTTTATTGTTACTCTCAGGAAGGGGGGGAAATTTACAAATTTGTTAGTCTTTGATTCAACTCTTTGACATGTAAAATGGCCCAAAAAGCTGACAGAAAAAAATTAAAAACCTAGATAACCACACATTGAATAAGAGCATGGGTAATTGGGATAGAGTGTACCATGAAAACAATGGTGTTTACTACATACAGGCATTAAAGTCACAGGTGAGCAGTATTATTGAAAGGTGAGCAAAGCACAGCTCACTTCTTTTCTTCTGACCTGAGAAAAGCTGATGGCACATAACATAGCTGAAAAGATACAGTGCTCTATTAAGAATATTTCCTAACTTCCTGTCCCTTTAAATTTAGTCCTGACATGGCATACGCTTTAGAATAGATCTTATGACTTTTCTGACATTGTGACATTACATCTTGCTTCTAGCTGTGTTGACTATTCCAAAAGAATAGTTTTGGGGCTTCCCTGGTGGCGCAGTGGTTGAGAGTCCGCCTGCCGATGCAGGGGATA
>NW_006776934.1:1116982-1141801 GCF_000442215.2 Lipotes vexillifer | reverse complement strand
AAAAAAAAAAAAAAAAAAAAAAAAAAAAAGAATAGTTTTGGAGGTAAGATACAATTAGTGGTGCCAGAAACTCTCTCTACATGTAGGCATCACAGATGATAGCTGGAGAAAGGTGGCCAATAATAGTTTAGCTATATCATCATCTAGGCCTCAGGGATATCTACAAAACTGAGAACCTCATCCACAACTTTGTTTCAGAGGGCTTTGTTAGCTGTAATAACTGAGTGTAAATTGGCCAGGATAAAATATAGATAAGAAGTCTTCTTAGCTAAATGCTTATGTTCTTTTAATCACAGAATATCAGGGATAATTCTGGGACGTTCTGAAACTCAGAAAAATTTCTGGAAGAAATACCACATTTTGTATTGTGCTCTGAGGACAAATTCTACATGACCAGATTAACTAAACTAGACAACCAGTATTCCTGTATATTCAGAGTTGAAAAAGATTTTCTTACTTATCCTTACTACTGAATTAGCTTTCCAATGGAAGAGCATGTGTTTTTTAGTCTAACATACAGAATTATTTTAAAATACAGTAAATACATTTAAACTGCTTATCATCAACTTCTATTCTTTTAAACTCCCTTAAACTCTGCAGAAAATCACCTATATATTAATTCAAGAAAAATTTATACAATGTTTGAAATATCAAGGTGTATTCAGGATAGAATTACCAGAACAGGATACAAAAACTGTACTTTGATCCTACATCTTATTTTCCTAGAATAGGAAATGCAGCAGGCAGGAAGCATTAACAGGAACAAAATGGAATTATTACTAGAAGGTTTGAATTTAAGCCAGCTCCACCAGCCACTAGCTGTTTGTGCTGAGCAACACAATTTTCCATAACTTGATTTTTATCATGGGGTTGTTGTGAAAACAACATAGATTATGAAAGTCCTTTCCAATAATAACAAAATATAAATGATTAATTACTATTACCAAGCATTTTTACAAGTGGCAAAGGAACCTTAAATTTCCATTGTTCAATACCTTATAATGCTATTTTTTGCTTTTCTTCTGTAGTCAAATCTAATGTGTTTATTAGTTATAAAAGTGAATATTACTCTATAAAATATTACTGCTTATTAGTAAAAAAACTTGGGGAAGTTTTGTAACAACTATCACATTTAGAAGGCTTTCATTTCCTTTTTATCCTTTCTATGATATAAACCTTTCATTAGGTAGGTAGGTAATACTTTTATGGAATTCTACTAATACTACTGGAATAATTGCTAGGGAAGAATTGTTTATAAAGAGTTCTCCTTATGTTGCTCTTCTGCAATGCTTACCCCCCACCCCGGCCAATTAATGCAGTGGTATATTGGGAAAATTCCAAGATTTTTTATACTAGTTCTTGAGAAAGGTAAATGAAGCTTATATATTGAAAATCTTCCCAGGAGATTATCCTTGAAAAAACTTATACATTATGTTCCTTATTATGTCCTTATAAAAATAACAGTAATAATAATAATAAAAGTAGCCAATATTTATTGAGCACTTACTATGAGTTCACATTTTTCTAAAGACTTTGAATACATTATCTCAATTAATACCCAAAATGATAAATACACCCCAATTTATAGAAGCAGAAACTGAGGCCTAGGTCGTTTAAATTGCCGAAGGTCATCGGCACTTAAAAGGCAGGGTTTCATTTAAGGTCAATCCTGACTCCAGAATCCTTGTATTTATAATTACCAACTGACATATATAAGGAAAATATAAATGTGGAATTGAAATATGATTGGTCAAATTTCATGAATACATGGACAAAAGTAGAAGGCCAGTAATACTCTCTCACATCGAGAAAAGCCAGCAATCGTAAATGTGTTATATGAAATTTACCTTGAGTGTTGTACTTTGGTAGATTTTCAGAAATGATATTCTCTTTTAGTATTATTCTTCCTGTCTTTTTCTATCTTCAGAATTTAGTTTGGATCTTGCCATAGTGAGTACCCAATAAATGTCAAATAAAATTGGAACTTGATGTGTTTGTTTCTCCCATTTCTACTATGAGAGAAAAACATAAGATAATGAAGTAGACCAGGAAGGTAACATTAAATTGAATATCTACTAACTTTCAAGCACATTTTATACATCATTGCATTCCATCTGCATCACAAACGAGTTGGTTATTTTGAACTTCACATTATATGACGAATCATTTGCTTAAGCTTTCACATTTGGCTATTGGAAGAATCAGGATCTGGATACAAGTCTTTTTAATTGTTTTACACCTTCTCTACACAAATTTGTAGGAGTTAAAATGTTTATTTGCCTCCCTGGCATGCTTTCTTCTCCATGCAGTGGCTAATGGAAGCTTTACAAACTTGTATTCTTCTTCCAGGTGACTGACATTTTGAGGAAATGTGGGAGGGCAGGATCCTTGATAAACACATAATGGTCCTCCCTACAGTGTAGATATTTCTTACTTTTGCTAATATGGAGGACTTTCATTTGTGGATACAGCCAAGTCAGCTTTCCAACTTGAAGGTCAGAAAATCAGACTTGTCTTCTAGAATTGGATCTGGATTCCTCTCTCACTTTTGTTTTGCTGATAAGACATGATTACCCTTCACAGAATCACCTACACTGATTTTTTTCTCCAGTTCAGTAAAGATAAGTCAAATAATAAAGGAATTTTGTTTATATTTTCTGAAAGGATTTCCACAATTATCCTGCTCATGTTTAGCAATGTTTCCTTTTTTTTGTTTTTTCTTCTTGCATAGGAGTCAGATTTCAATAAAGCATTCAGAATTTCTAATTAGAAAAACAAAGTTTTCATAGACATGAAAAATCTATGGATCTTTGGCATATTTTCTCTTGGGATGTAACATCTAAATTATCCTGCAGACCTGTGAGATTTTTACTGTTTTGTAATAAAGAGGTTATTTGCTTAAAAAAAAAAAAAAAAGGCAACAATCCCTGAAGATTGACCTTGGTTTGGAAACTATTTTGAATATACAAAATATTGCAGTATACTGTGTAATTTTATGGAAATTTGATACCAGAACTTATTTAATTTATACACTAAGTTATGATAACTCTAGGCTTTCTAGTCTGATTTATGTTGGAGGAACTGTGGGAAAAAAGGACTTTATTTTGTGGTCATGCTCAGTAATTGCAACATGCTGTAAAGATTGTGCTATGGTAAATCTAAATAATTACAAAGTTATCTGTACAATATGACATGCTATCTGTTCTCCTGGGATGGTACACTGGACCAGAAGTTCTAAAATTTCACTAAAGCTGATAATATCCCTCCAATTAATTGTGAAATATATGATCACCAGACAAGAGAGAACACCAAAAGTGCAGTGAAGTAACTATGTCCTAGATTCGTAAATCATATGATGGATAAGAAAAGACTTACCTTGATTGACCCAGGAAAGTGTGATAGCTCTGAGGATATATGGGAACTTGTCATTCTTCATCTTATATTAACTAATACATAATGTATGTGTCTCTGGAGAAACTTCAAAAAAGAACAGTAAAATTGTCTGACACTGTCAAATCTAGAATAGAAAAGGTTTTATAAAATAAATGTTCTGAAGATTTTGTTCTTTTATCTCTTTTTTAAAAAATTATTCTTTGCATGTGTTTGTCATTACCTATACCTGCATCACTGATGATTTAATTGATGAACATATTTATTCTCCAAAATTTTATTGATATTTTATAGGTCAAAATATAATATACACATTTGTCTATTCTTGATTACTATGTATAATGCAGATATCTAAATTTAAAGAAATATTTTCCTGAAGTTAAGCTAAATCCAATAGTAAAGTAGGTATTTAAAAGCAGTTTAGGAAAAACTTCCCAAATAAATACATTAGTAATAGATTGTGCACATATATATTTCTTTAAGGAAAAGTAGTTTATACTGTCCATATCATTTCTCTGCTCCAATGCTCACTTATGGAATTTAGCATAAAATTCATAATCATTACCAAGACCTACAATACCTGCTGCCCATGATCTGGCCTGCCTGCATCTCTAATTTCATCTTCTTCCTCACTTCTCCTCCATTTCCATCGTTCATCAAATGACCTTTCTACGGCTGAAAATGTCAACATCTTTTCTTCCATAGTGTTTTTGGTCTTGCTGTTCTCTCTGCTTGGAAATCTCTGCTCCCAGATTTTTCATGATGTGTCCTTCTTGTCATTCAACTGTTAGCTCATCTATTACCTGCTAAGACAGAATGGCATCGTCAGGAAAATAAATAAATAATTGTAATTATATATTATTTATATTATGTATCAGTATTTTAAATCTTCACTTTTGTTTTAGTCTTGGATACATAATTTTAGTCTTGGGTACACAAGTATATTAAAGGCTTATATCAGTCAATTTATGTCAATAATCATTAATTGATACCAAAATGTGTAGGTGAAGTTTGACAAGATACAAGATAATCATGTAGACCCAGTCTGCCCCCTCAAAAATTAATTATTAATATCAAAGAGAATATAGTAACTTCACAGGTAAGAAATCTGGCAGATACTACTTTAGCCAATAGATCAAGTGCAATATCACCTGTAATAGAATCAGCTGGTATCATGATCCTCCTGATATGATACACTGATAAGGATCAAATACCATTTTGATGTTGCTTAAGCCAGAAATACATAACCTGAATATAATAGTGAAGAAGCACCAGGCATACCCAAATTGAGGAAAATGTCACCAAATCATTGTTCTCTAAGCTCTTAAAATTGTAAGGTTTTGAAATACAAAGAAGATATAAGAACTATTTCAGAGTAGATTTAATTAAAATATAATAGTTTTCCAAAGGAAATGCAGATACAAGATACTTAACAAATTTTTGCCTTTGGTTGACTACCCTGAAGACCAAGTCTTAATAGTCCAATATAGGAGGGTAAAATATTTAAAAATGGTTTCCAATGAATAGATCTAACATGTATTTACCAGATGCTTCTGCTTATCTCATTGACTTCAATTTAACATTGTCTAAATGTTATTGAGCTACAAACAGAACATATGTTGAAAATTATGGGAGACTACATGTTTTCTTGTATGAAGAATAAGATCTTCCCTCAAGGAACTTAGAATATGCTTCCTTTATTTAGCTATCTCATCAATTTTTACAATCTCATAATTGTAATAAATTATACACTATTTTTATCTTTGGAAAACAGTAAAGACTAAGTAGTTTCCAAAATCATATTTAAAGAGTGGAGTACATTAATGGAGATAGATAGTCTATAAATAGCTTCTATTTTTAAACTGTATTAAAATGCAAAACTATAAACTATGCCCATCACTCTTATTGTTCTATAAAGTTATACTTCAATATGATTTTTCAATCATACACAATGAAATAGAATGCAAGTCTTCCATCAAAAAACTTCAATAAAACATTTTTAAGTGAGTAAAACACAATGATTCTAGTCTATATGCTTAAAATTGTCCTTGGTAAATTGAGTTATACTTTAAGAATTCAGTCAGTGGAAACAAAATGAATCTAATTGAATCCTTTCTTCTCTTATGATTGATTTTTCTTGAGAATTAACATTTTTTTGCCTTCTATACTAATCTATATTAGACTCATTCATTCACTAAATATTTATTGGGTGCATGTTTGGTGTTAAAAGAAGATACAACTGTGAACAAAACAGCCATGTACCCTGTCTCTCCCTACAGCTTAGTAGTAACTCTACATTATAGTGTGGTTTACAGTGTGGAGATTTATAGGATGGAGGCTATCAGAGCACAGGAAAATATACTATATAGAGTGATTCACTTTCTTTTTTTCTTTCCTGTCTTTTGTTTAATCCATATGTATCAAGGTCCTACTCTATTCCAAATCCTATGGTAGGTGATTTTTCATATCTAGAGTTTCATCCTAAAGAAGATAGCAGTCTATGGGGAGAGATAAATAAGGAGATGATTAATCATTAAATAGGAAGCTATTGGTGTAGATTTCACTGCCAGCATCTCCTTCTGCAAATAATTTGTGGTCTCTGGGTACTGTTCCGTTTCTTCTCTTAATTTTCACTACAGATCATCATTGACTTATGATGGGATTACATGTCAATAAGCTTATCCTAAATCAAAAATATTTTAAGTCAAAATGCACTGAATACACCTAACCTACTGAACATCATAGCTTAGCCTAGAACACTTGTGTTAGCCTAGAGTTGAGCAAAATCACCTAACACAAAACTTTTTTTGTAATAAAGTGTTGAATACTACATGTAATTCACTGGCTATTGTATTGAAAGTGAAAAACAGGATGGCTATAAATTTATAGGTTGTTTACCCTCCTGATCACATGGTTGGTGGAACTAAGGCTCGCTCCTCTCGCCCAACATCACGAGTATCTTACCACATGTCCCTAGTCCAGGAAAATCTCAAAATTCAAAATTCAAAGTAAGATTTCTACTGAATGAATATTGATTTCACATCATCATAAAGTCAAAAGATCCTAAGTTGAACCATCCAGAGTTGGGGACCATCTGTAGTAACCTGAAAATTCTGATTTGGATTTATTTTTTCTTTTTGTACACCTTTATTGGAGTAAAATTGCTTTACAATGTTGTGTTAGTTTCTGCTGTACAACAAAGTGAATCAGCTATATGTATACTTATAAGCCCATATCCCCTCCCTCTTGAGCCTCCCTCCCACACTCACTAGTCTATCGCTCTAGGTCATGACAAAACATTGAGCTGATCTTCCTGTGCTGTGCAGCAGCTTCCCACTAGCTATCTATTTTACATTTGGTAGTGTATATTTGCTACTCTCTCACTGTGTCCCAGCCTCTCCTTCCCACCGTGTGTCCTCAAGTTCATTCTCTATGTCTGCATCTTTATTCCTGTCCTGTCACTAGGACCATCAGTATAAATTTTCTAGATTCCATATATATGCGTTAGCATACGGTATTTGTCTTTCTCTTTCTGACTTACTTCACTCTGTATGACAGACTTTAGGTCCATCCACCTCACTACAAATAACTCAGTTTCAATCCTTTTTATAGCTGGGTAATATTCCATTGTGTATATATATGCCACATCTTGTTTATCCATTCATCTTTCAATGGACATTTAGGTTGCTTCCATGTCCTCGCTATTGTGAACAGTGCTGTAATGAACATTGTGGTGCATGTATCTTTTTGAATTATGGTTTTCTCAAGGTATATTTCCCAGTAGTGGGATCGCTGGGTCATATAATATTTTAAGGAACCTCCTTACTCTTCTCCACAATGGCTGTATCAATTTGCATTCCTACCAACAGTGCAGAGAGGGTTCCCTTTCTCCACATCCTCTCCAGGATTTATTGTTTCTAGATTATTTGATGATGGCCATTCTGACCAGTGTGAGGTGATATGTCATTGTGGTTTTGATTTACATTTCTCTAATAATTAGTGATGTTGATCACCTTTTCATGTGTTTTTTGGCAATCTCTACCTCTTCTTTAGAGAAATGTCTATTAAGGTCTTCTGCCCATTTTTGGACAGGGTTGTTTTATTTTTTGATATTGAGCTGCATGAGTTGCTTGTATATTTTGGAGATTAATCCTTTGTCAATTGCTTCATTTGAAAATACTTTCTCCCATTCTGAGGCTTGTCATTTTCTCTTGTTTATGGTTTCCTTTTCTGTGAAAAAGGTTTTGAGTTTCATCAGGTCCCATTTATTTATTTTTGTTTTTATTTCCTTTTCTCTACAAGGAGGGTCAAAAAATATCTTGCTGTGATTTATGTCATAGAGTGTTCTGCCTGTGTTTTCCTCTAAGAGTTTATAGTGTCTGGCCTTACATTTAGGTCTTTAATCCATTTTGAGTTTATTTTTGTGTACAGTATTAGGAAGTGTTCTCATTTCCTTCTTTTACATGTAGCTGTTCAGTTTTTCCAGCACCACTTACTGAACAGGCTGTCTTTTCTCCATTTTACATTCTCCCCTCCTTTGTCAAAGATAATGTTACCATATGTGCATGTGTTTATTTCTGGGCTTTCTATCCTGTTCCATTGATCTACATTGCTGTTTTTTGTGCCAGTACCATTATGCCTGGATTACTGTAGCTTTGTAGAATAGTCTGAAGGCAGGGAGCCTGATTCCTCCAGCTCCATTTTTCTTTCTCAAGATTGCTTTTGGTATTTGGAGTCTTTGTGTTTCCATACAAATTGTAAATTTTTTGCTCTAATTCTGTGAAAAATGCCAGTGGTAGTTTGATAGGGATTGCACTGAGCCTGTAGATTGCCTTGGGTAGTATAATCATTTTCATAATGTTGATTCTTCCAATCAAAGAACATCATATATCTCTCCATCTGTTTGTATCATCTTTGATTTCTTTCATCAGTGTTTTATAATTTTCTGCATACAGGTCTTTTGCCTCCTTAGGTAGGTTTATTCCTAGGTATTTTATTCTTTTTTGTAATGGTAAATGGGAGTGTTTCCTTAATTTATCTTTCTGATTTTTCTTGTTAGTGTATAGGAATGCAAGGGATTATTGTGCATTACTTTTTTATACTGCTACTTTACCAAATTCATTTATTATCTCTAGTAGTTTTCTGGTGACCTCTTTAGGGTTTTCTATGTATAGTATCATGCCATCTGCAAACAGTGAGAGTTTTAGGTATTCTTTTACAACTTGGATTCCTTTTATTTCTTTTTCTTCTCTGATTGCCATGGCTAAAACTTCCAAAACCATATTGAATAGTAGTGGTGAGAGTGGGCACCCTTGTCTTATTCCTGAACTTAGAGGAAACACTTTCAGTTTTTCACCATTGAGAATGATTGGTTGTGGGTTTGTCATATATGGCTTTTTTTTATATTGAGGTAGGTTTCCTCTGTGCCCACTTTCTGGAGAGTTTTTATCATAAATGGGTGTTGAATTTTGTTGAAAGCTTTTTCTGCATCTGTTGAGATTAACATATGGTTTTTATTGTTCAGTTTGTTAATATGGTATATCACATTGATTGATATGTGTAAACTGAAGATTCCTTACATTCCTGGGATAAACCTCACTGGATCATGGTGTATGATCCATTTAATGTACTGTTTATTCTGCTTGCTAGTATTTTGTTGAGGATTTTTGCATCTATGTTCATCAGTGATATTGGTCTGTAATTTTCTTTTTTCATGACATCTTTGTCTGGTTTTGGTGTCAGGGTGATGGTGACCTCATAGTAAGAGTTTGGGAGTATTCCTCCTTGTGCTATATTTTGGAAGAGTTTGAGAAGGATAGGTGTTAGCTCTTCTCTAATTGTTTGATAGAATTCGCCTATGAAGCCATCTGGCCCTGGGCTTTTGTTTGTTGGAAGTTTTTAATCACAGTTTCAATTTCAGTGCTTGTGATTGGTCTGTTCATATTTTCTATTTCTTCCCGGTTCTGTCTTGGAAGTGTGTACTTTTCTCAGAATTTGTTCATTTCTTCCAGGTTGTCCATCTTATTGACATATAGTTGCTTGTAGTACTCTCTCATGATGTTTTGTATTTCTGTGGTGTCAGTTATTACTTCTTCTTTTTCATTTCTAATTCTGTTGATATGAGTCCTCTCCCATTTTTCCTGATGAGTCTGGCTAATGGTTTATCAATTTTGTTTATCTTCACAAAGAACCAGCTTTTAGTTTTATTGATTTTTGTTATTGTTTACTTCATTTCTTTTTCATTTATTTCTGATCTGATCTTTATCATTTCTTTCCTTTTG
Organism: Lipotes vexillifer; assembly: GCF_000442215.2. NCBI lineage: Eukaryota > Metazoa > Chordata > Mammalia > Artiodactyla > Lipotidae > Lipotes > Lipotes vexillifer. The sequence goes on along the minus strand of NW_006776934.1, from coordinate 1,132,130 downwards.
GTAAGTTTGGGTTTGTTTTTTGTTCTTCTTTCCATAATTGCATTAGGTGTAAACTTAGGTTGTTTATTTGAGGTTTTTCTTGTTTCTTGTGATAGGATTATATTGGTATAAACTTCCCTCTTAGAACTGTTTTTGCTACATCACATAGGTTTTGAGTCATCATGTTTTCATTGTATTTGTTTCTAGGTATGTTTTGATTTCCTGTTTGATTTATTCAGTGATCTCTTGGTTGTTTAGCAGTGTATTGTTTAGCCTCCATGTGTTTGAATTTTTTACAGTTTTTTGCCTGTAATGGATATCTAGTCTCATAAAGTTTTGGTTGGAAAAGATGCTTGATATGATGTCAATTTTCTTAACTTTACCTAGGCTTGATTTGTGACCCAAGATGTAACCTATCTTGGAGAATGTTCCATGCACACTTGAGAAGAAAGTGTATTCTGTTGTTTTGGATGGAATATCTTATAAATATCAATATGTTCATCTGGTCTAATGTGTCATTTAAAACTTGTGTTTCCTTTTTTTTTTCTTTTTGGATGATCTGTCCATTGGTGAAATTGGGGTGTTAAAGTCCCCTACTATCATTGTGTTACTGTCGATTTCCCCTTTATGGCTGTTAGCATTTGCCTTATATATTGAGGTGTTCTTATATTTGGTGCATAAATATTTACAATTGTTATATCTCTTCTTGGATTGATCCCTTGATCATTATAAACGTCCTTCCTTATCTCTTGTAATAGTCTTTATTATAAAGTCTATTTTGTCTGATATGAGTATTGCTACTCCAGCTTTCTTTAGATTTCCATTTGCATGGAATATCTTTTTACATTCCCTCACTTTCAGTTTGCATGTGTCCCTAGGTCTGAAATGGGTCTCTTGTAGACATAATATATACAGGTCTTGCTTTTGTATCCATTCAGCCAGTCTGTGTTTTTTGGTTGGAGCAATTAATCCATTTACATTTAAGGTAATTATCGATATGTATGTTCCTATTACCATTTTCTTAATTGTTTTGGGTTTGTACTTGCAGGTCTTTTCCTTCTGTTGTGTTTCCTTCCTAGAGGAATTCCTTTAGCATTTGTTTTAAAGCTGGTTTGGTGGTGTTAAATTATCTTAGCTTTTGCTTGTCTCTAAAGCCTTAGATATCTCCATTGAATTGGAATGAGACCCTTGCAGTAATCTTGGTTGTAGTATTTTCCCTTTTATCACTTCAAATATATCCTGCCATTCCCTTCTGGCTTGCAGAGTTTCTGCTGAAAGTTCAGCTGCTAATCTATGGGGATTCCGTTGCATGTTATTTGTTGGTTTTCTCTTGCCACTTTTAATATTTTTTCTTTGTATTTAATTTTTGTTAGTTTGATTATTATGTGCCTTGGCATGTTTCTCCTTCAGTTTATCCTGTAAGGGACTCTCTGCACTTCCTGGACTTGATTGAGTATTTCCTTTCCCATGCTGGTGAAGTTTTTGCCTATAATCACTTCAAATATTTTCTCAGACCCTTTCTTTTTTTCTTCTTCTTCTGGAACACCTATAATTCGAAAGTTGATGTGCTTAATGTTGTCCCAACCGTCTCTGAAACTGTCCTTAATTATTTTCGTTGTTTTTTCTTTATTCTACTCTGTGGCAGTTATCTATCTTCCAACTCACTTATCTGTTCTTCTGTCTCAGTTATTCTGCTATTGATTCTTTCTAGGGTATTTTTAATTTCACTTGTTGTGTTGTTCATTGCTGTTTGTTTGCTCTTTAGTTCTTTTAGGTCCTTGTTAAACATTTCTTGTATTTTCTCCCTTCTAGTTCTGAGATTTTAGATCATCTTTACTATCATTACTCTGAATTCTGTTGCCTGAATTCATTTGCATATTTCCTCTTCATTTATTTTTTCTTGTGGGTTTTTATTCTGCTCCTTTGTCTGCAAGATATTTCTCTGTCTTCTCATTTTACCTACTTTGCAGTATTTGAGGTCTCCTTTCCCTAGGCTGCAGGGTTGTAGTTCCTCTTGTTTCTGTTCTCTGCCCCCACTGGTGAGGTTGATCTAGTGTCTTGCATAGGCTTCCTGATGGGAGAGACTGGTGCCTGTGCTCTGGTGGTTGGAGCTGAGTCTTCTCTCTCTGATGAGCAGGGCCATGTCAGGTGGTGTGTTTTAGGGTTTCTGTGAGCTTAGTATGACTTTATGTAGTCTGTGATGACTGGTGGTTTTGTGTTCCTGTCTTGTTTGTTGTTTGGTGAGAGGCTTCCAGCTCTGGGAACTGCAGGCAGTTGGGTGGAGCTGGGTCTTGGATTCAGGTAGAGATCTCCATGAGAGCTCTCAGTGATTAATCTTCTCTAAGGCTGGGAATTCTCTATTGGTCCAGCATTCTGGACTTGGTGCTCTTACCTCAGGTCTGACTTCTGGTTGGGGAACCAAGACCCTGCAAGTCGCTGATCCTGGCAATAAAGGGGACTAAAAGAAATGAAAAAGGACTAACAAAACTCCAGACAAATGGTAAAAAGTAAAATAAAACAAACAAAAACAGAAACAAGGAAACATGCACACACACAAAAGAAAGAAATACAGAACCAAATTTAAAAAAAGCAAAAGAACAACCAGAGAAACAAACCAAAGAACAAAAACAATTAAAAAGAAAACTAACAAAAACAGAAAACCAAAAAACAAAACCAAAGCAGAATGCTGACTGAAGAATGAAGCAAAGAGACAAAACAAACTGACAAAAATGAAAAAAAAAGGAGAAGAAAAAGAGAAAGAGAAAGAAGACAGAAAACAGAAAAGCAAGGTAGAAATAGAAATATGAAAAAATAAAATAAAATATATTAAAGAAAAAGAAGAAGAAAAAAAAAGACAAACACAACCCCAGACAAATGGTAAAAATAAAATGAAACAAACTAAAACAGAAACAAGGAAACATACACACATGCAAAATAAACAAAAACAGAACAAAATAAAACAAAAAGCAAGAGAACAACCAAACAGAAGAACCCCAAAATTAAATCAAACAATTAGAATCAAAACTAACAAAAACACAAAAACTAAAAACAAAACAAAGCAGTGTGGCAACTGAAGAATAAAGCAAAGAAACAGAACAAACAAATAAAAATGATTTTTAAAAAAAGGGAAAATACACAGAACAACAGAAAAACAAATTAACAATGGAAATATAAAAAAACATTAAAAATATGTTAAAGAAGAAGAAAAAATAAGGGAAAAGAACACAGAACAACAGAAAATCAATCCAAAAGACTAAAAAAAAAAAAAAAAAAAGTAAAACAAAGACAAAGAAAAAATAGCCAGAACCAACAACAGAATGAATCAAAACAAAATAAAAATATTAGTAATAATTATGTTTCCCTGGGCTGTCAGCTATAAACATTCTTGCACAACCCACCTCCACCTCCCCAAGAGGCTCTCCTCTGCCTCTGGGCTGGTCCCTGGAACTGCTGTGGGCCCTGTGGGGACCTCTCAGACAATGACCTGGCACAATTCCTGCATGTGCTTTCCCCCAAAGTCCACAGCTGCCACAGCTAGACGTTTTCATTTGTGGGAACACTCATTATCTACTCAGATATTTCATAGACACAGGGTCTACCTAGCTGATCACGGGAATTTAATCTGCAGCTTGTGTAGCTGGTGGAAACATTTTTTTTTAATTTAATTTAATTTATTTTTTTACACAGCAAGTTCTTATTAGTCATAAATTTTATACAAAAAAAAAAAAAAAAAAAAAAAAAAAAGTAAAACAAAGACAAAGAAAAAATAGCCAGAACCAACAACAGAATGAATCAAAACAAAATAAAAATATTAGTAATAATTATGTTTCCCTGGGCTGTCAGCTATAAACATTCTTGCACAACCCACCTCCACCTCCCCAAGAGGCTCTCCTCTGCCTCTGGGCTGGTCCCTGGAACTGCTGTGGGCCCTGTGGGGACCTCTCAGACAATGACCTGGCACAATTCCTGCATGTGCTTTCCCCCAAAGTCCACAGCTGCCACAGCTAGACGTTTTCATTTGTGGGAACACTCATTATCTACTCAGATATTTCATAGACACAGGGTCTACCTAGCTGATCACGGGAATTTAATCTGCAGCTTGTGTAGCTGGTGGAAACATTTTTTTTTAATTTAATTTAATTTATTTTTTTACACAGCAAGTTCTTATTAGTCATAAATTTTATACACATCAGTGTATACATGTCAATCGCAATCACCCAATTCATCATACCATCACCCCCATCCCCCTGCCTCTTTGTTGATGGAAACATTTTTGATCCTCTTCCTTACTCTCCCTGTATCTGAGGTTCAGCTTGGTTTTATCCCCACCTCTGTGTGTGGTTTACCCACAGAAGCCTGCTCCTGGGGCCGCCCTAGAACATTTGGTTCTGCCCCAGTGAGGACAGGGCACAAAGTTGGTATGACTGCTTGGAACGTGGTAGCCCCAACAGCACACAATGCACAGGGAAGCTGGTGGCCACAGGCACAAGATATATGGCCCTAGTGGGGGGCTTTTCTGGTGCCTGGCATAAGGTACATAAGGGCCAGCCCTGGCTGGGCTTTTTCTGGTGCCTGGCAGCAGGCATGCAAAGGCCAGCTCTGAGAGGTCTTTTTCTATTGCTTTGGGCAGGTGTTTGATGGCCATCCCTGAGGTGGCTTTTTCTACTGCCTGTTGGCAGGTGGAGCATGTGGGGAGAGAGAGGTTACAATAGTGGCTCCTCCCCCTGTGTGTGACTCAGCTATAGAGCCCTGCTTCCATGGCAGTCTGGTCTTCCTCCATAGGCATTCCTTGCTGTGGATTTCCTCCCTCTCATCCCCTCAGTCCCTATCCCCACAGCCAGCAGCAGTTCTTCCCCAGGGCCTGTTCTCCAATCCCCATGCTCCAGCTCCCAGCCCCCTTGCCTTGCACACCTGTGAAGACATGTCCCAGTCTGGGTCATGTAGGGCTATAGTATGGACCATCTCTGTAGTTCTCACTCTGTCCTTTCTGCCACTGATTAGCCGCTTCACCCTCTTCTGACAGCCTCAAATGCTTCCCTTCTGTCCCAATCGATTTCCCCATCAGAGAGGGTTTTCCCCAAGTTCAAGAATCTCTCCTTTGCTTCAGCTCCCCTGCCCCAGGGTACAGGTTCTGTCCCACTTCCTCTCATCCTACCCAGTTATGCAGGGATCTTTGTAGTCCTTTCTGGTGTCCAAGGTCTTCTGTTAGTGTTCAGCCAGTGTTCTGTGAGAATTGTTGCATCTATAGATGTATTCCTGATGCATCTGTGGAGAGAGATGAACTCTATGTCTTCCTACTCCTTCACCATATTTACTCCCCACCCTTATACTGGATTTTTAAAGATGTATATTTTCTAATCCATATGTGCAAAGATTGACTGCTCAATAATTAAATGATTTATATACATATAGAACATGTACAGAATGCTCACACGGTGCTCGATTTCAGATCAGGTGGGTAGTTTGGAGTAAGGGAAAAAAGTGCACCATAATATAATCCTGGCTGTAGAATTTTTCAGAGACCTGAGCTGAGAGACTCTGTTAAAAGCAGAAGCTTAACTCTCTAAGACTAGTGATTGTAAAGCAAACATAAGGACAAGGAGCAATGCCAGGAATGGAACAGGTTGAAACAAAAAAGATGCTGAAGTAATAGCTTCATGGAACAATTTCCACCTTTGCACAGGGAGAAATTGTCTCAAGTTCACTGCATTTGACCATCAAGCCGTGACTAAGGAGGGGTCTGGAAGGAGTTGAGAAAGGGCCCTGGATGGTCTAAGAGGTAGCAATGCAAACTGAGATAAACTCTACTGTAGCAGTAAAGGGACAGGTTACTTTTGGTCTCAGAGCCACTAAAGAGTCTCTAGTTTGAAGAGGTACTGACTCTAGAATAGTTAGTATCTATAATGAGGAGAGTTAATCAAACATTAATAGGCATTAGATTGACATGGATCAGTTCCCACAAATGTAGAGCAATGACAAACTTCATAAATCAAAATGGGAAATATCTTTATGAGCTGCCAGAGAGATTTAAAAAGTGTCATGTTTTCCGAGAACTTCTTATTGTGACAGAAATGTATGCTAATACTTCTATTAAAACAGATTTAAATTTACTTTTTAATTAAAATTTGTTGTGTTTCAATGAACAGACTGTAAGTCTCACAAGACAGAAAGGGAGTTTTCTGCTTCTTTTAGGATCCATGAGAGTTTCACACTTGTTATACAGTCTTCTAACTCTTTTTCCTGTTTCTACCTTTTCCTCTTCTAACCTGTTCCCCATATGGCACATAGAATAATTCTTTTAACACAGGAAGCATCATTCTACTCTCTTTCTTAAAAAAGACTCTGACTTCTGGTTTCATGTATAATGATCTACACTTCCTATTGTGACCTCTATGTAGGACAACCTTATAATTTATCATTTATACCAGTGTACTCTTTTTTTTACAAAAATAACTTTTTATATTGGAGTATAGTTGATTAACAATATTGTGTTAGTTTCAGGTGTACAACAAAGTCATTCAGTTATATATATACATGTATCTATTCTTTTTCAAATTATTTTCCCATTTAGATTGTTACATAATATTGAGCAGAGTTCCCTGTGCTATACAGTAGGTCCTTGTTGGTTTTCATTTTAAATATGGTGTACACTGGTGTGTACACCAGTGCACATTTGAGAGTAAACAAACAAAATAAAAACACTGAACATTATGAAGATATAACATAATTAATGGATGTCCCAGGGACACTTGAATGTGTGTCCCTCTACAACCTTATCTCCTGAGAATTCCTGTCCTGCTGGCGTGTCCACAGCACTTACCTAGTAGTATCCAATTTTCTAGTAATATTGCTTAAGTTATATCTTAAGTACTTCCTCAACGTCTTTTTCATTTATTTTCATATTTTCCCTACTGGCCTGCATTTATCATTTATCTATATGCATATTAATTTCCTAGGACTGTCATAACCAGGTACACAAACTGGGAGGCTTAAGCAACAGAGATGAATTTTCTCACAGTTCAGAAGGATAATGTCGGAGATCAAGGTGTTGGCAAAATTGGCTTCTTCTGAGGGAGAATTCTGTTCCATGTCTGTCTCCTAGCTTCTGGAGATTTGTACCCTTTGGCATTTCTTGGCTTGTTGCTACATCACCCAATCTCTGCCTTCATCTTTATATGGTGTTCTGTATACTTATCTATCTCTATGTCTGAATTTTCCCTTTTTATAAGGACACCATCATATTGGATTAAGGTTCACCCTAATGAGGCCCACCTCCCCTCAAATTGATCATCTGCAAAGACCCTATTTCCAAATAGGGAACATTCACAGGGACTTCAAAATATTTTGGAGAGACACAATTCAACCCATAACAGTATGTATATATTTAGAATTTTTTTTAATAGTTAATCTTGATTATAAGAACACTTAGGGGTCAGGGAGAGGTTTATTAAATGCTATTTTGCACCCCAGTCCTTCATTTGCAAGCCACAGAAAGCAAGATAAGAGTAACTTAACATTTTAATAAACATGTGTGTGTGTATGTATGTATGCACTGAGTAAATGTATGTTGGGCCAGTGAATCTAGGTAGTAAAATTAGCTTCAAGTAAAGCCTTATCCTGAAATTGTTGATCTGCAGTAGTCAACACAGAGGTGAAACACAGAGGTGAAACAGAGGTGAAACACAGCCCTTGACTTTAAGGCAGACAGAGTATACTGTGTATTCTATGGTCCTAATTCTTTTGAGGAAGCTGTAGCTTACTTTTTTATTAGGAGATTTTCTGTATGTCCCCTTTTCCAACATAATTTGTGTGTTTGTGTGTGTGTGAGCACTTTAGTTTCAATAAGATACTTCCTGAATTAGCTTTAATTATGGCAGAAGAATTACTACCAAATTCTGATAGTAGACCTCAATAGTTTTAGAAGGACAAACTGGAAAACAAGACAATACAAATATTCCTTGAGTTACATTTTCCCATGAATGCTGGTCCAAGAAATACAGAGAATTTATGTTTGACCTCTGTGTATATTTTCATGTGATTATGCCAGAGATCAAATGTAGAGGTGAAATTTGATGATACTCTATGGTTTACTGGGTGTGACAAAATACGGAAAAGGAAAATAAGTAATATAAGGAGAAAAGGGAAATAAAATATGAGGTGGGGGTGCTTACATCAAACTTCATTGAAACAATTCCACTTTAGGGCTTTTTCACTGAAAGTGTATGTCCTGAGCATTGTTACATATGTATAGTGGGGTAAGATCATGCTTGCCATCTCTGTTTTGAAACACTTATAGAAATTGTAGCTGTTTATATTTCTTCTCCATACCATTTTCTTCCCTCCAAGTTCATGTCTGCCTCTGCTTTTGGAGAAAGAGATTATTTGAGGTTAAGGAGACTTTTATTTCTCTCCCTCTCTTCCCATTGCAACTGGAGTGTACCTTACAAAGGTTAGTGCCTGGTAATTACTTTTGGAACTGAATGGATTAATCATTATGTGCTTTCTTAAAAAGGAATTTAAATCTTAGAAACTCCTTAAAATTAAAATTTTATGTTACAGTATTTAGTTGTTTGTTTAAAACTCACTGACTAATAATCAAATGCAACACACACACACACACACACACACACACACACACACACACACATAAACACACACAGACTCCCAAGCTACTGTGATGTGCTGGAGCCAACTTTTACTCTTATTGGAACAAACTTTTACTCTTATTGGAACCAGAGCCTCTTGTCAAATTTTCAGATACTTTGTGGGCCAGTTGTGAAGCTCAGCTCTTAGTACAATTTAAATGACATAAGTTATATTAAAACTATGATGGTAAATACTTGACACTCATCACTTTCCAATTATTTCCCACACATTCCTAGCATGTGTTATCAGTGCTCTTGAAACTCTTACATGTGTTGCTCTCTAAGGAAATTGCATGATGCTCCAGGATGATACAGGAAGTGTCACGCTACTGTGCCATGGCCGCGGCTGAGGACGTGATGACTCGTTGAGGGTAGTCTTGGGGGAATGATTGTTTGTTGTTGTTGTTTGTTTTAAATAGACTACTTTCACTTTATATTTACAGGAAAATTGAGAAGAAAATACAGAAACTTCATATATATTCCATGCCCAGTTTCCCCATTACCATTTTACATTAGTATGGTACATTTGTGATTTTTAATAAAACAGCATTGATACATTATTATCAACTAAACTCTGTAGTTTATTTGTATTACTTTAATTTTAATCTGATGAGCTTTTTCGGTTCCAGAATCCCATCTAGGTTACCACACTACATTTAAGGGTCATGTCTCCTTAGCCCTCTCTTTTCTGTGACAGTTCCTCCAACTTTATTCTTTATAACCTTGACAATTTTGAAGTGTGCTGGTCAGTTATTTTGTAGGATATCCTCCACTGAAAACTTTCTAATGCTTTTCTTATGATACGACTGCAGGTATGGGTTATACGGGAGACCCCAGAGGTAAAGAATCATTTTCAAAATATCATATTAGGGGTGCATGCCATCAATAGGATTTGTGATTTGATGATGGCCTGGATCATCTGGCTGAGGGAGTGTTGGTCAGGTTTCTCCACTGCAAAGTTACTTCCTTTTCTCCCTTTGCACACTGTTAATTCTTTGCAAGGAGGCTGCAATGCACAGGCTACACCTAAGAACTGGAGGGTAACACTCCCACCTTCCTTGACCACAGATTTTCTACATCAATAATTTGGAATTCTTCAGTATGACATTGTCTCTTTTTTACCTTTGTTTATTCAATTGTTTATTTTATTAAGATGAGCTAATAGATATCTATTTATTTTATCCTTTGGGCTATAATACAATATTACTTCTTTTATTGTTATAGCTTTGGCCATTAGGAGCTCTTTCAGTTGGTTCCTATAGGCCTTTGACATACCCTATCAAGATTTGTGTGTGTGTGTGTGTTTTGAGCACTCTTTACTTTCTGACAGTACAAGACACTCCAGCCTCATCTTGTGTATTGCTTGGCCAAACACTAGAATTAGCCATTTCTCCAAGGAGGGCAATTCCTCTTATTGGAGAGTGGTATTAGAAACCAGTACTTTTATGTCATATGTGCTTGCTGCTATTGGACTGTTTATTTTAGGATCTCTCAACTGACAGAAAAAATATATGTATTTATACTAGCCAATGTATATACACATATCTGTAAGTATGTCTCTAAGTAACCACCTGTGTCTATATAAAGCTAAACATGAATTCAGACCAATGTTTCCAACTCTAATCCATTACCACATAAATAATTTTAGCCTTGTTCACTTGCTGAAATGATTTTCTCTGTAGTTCAGATCCAAAACAAGTTTTTCTCCAGTTTTATTGAGAAATAATTGACATATATCACTGTATAAGTTTAAGGCATATGCCATGATGGTTTGATTTACATATATTGTGAAATGATTATCACAATAGGTTCAGTTAACATCCATCTTCTCATATAGATACAATAAAAAGAAAAGAAAGAAAAAAGAGAAAATATTTTCTCTTTGATAAATCATAGGATTTACTTAAGTCTTTACAACTTTCCTATATATCATACAGTGGTGTCAGCTATAGTCATCATGTTGTACATTACTCCCTAGTGCTTATCTTATAACTAGAAATGTATATCTTTTGAATACATTCCTCCAATCCTCTTCATCCCTGGACCTTTTCTTATGAAAAGAATCTTATCTTTCTTATAACCACAAGTAGTCTGATCTCTCTTTTTATTTCTATAAGTTTGTAATTTTGTTATAAGTTTGCATATATAAGTGAGATGATACAGTATTTGTCTTTCTCTGTCTGACTTATTTCAATTACCATAATGTGTTCAAGGTCCACCCATTTTGCAAAACAAGTTTTGATTCTTATTTCTAAATGAGATATAAAGTACTTAACCATGGCAGAAATAGTTCAGGGGCTGGAAATGACGTAAAAACAGGTTAAAGAGACAGAAAACCTCAACATTACAAGTAGTAAATTTTTCTTTATAAGTACATAAAAAAGAGGCCAAGAAATACTTAACAGGTCACATTAAGTGCTTAAAAAAATATTCTAATAACCTCAGAATAGTGAGGGCAGACAGTTTAGGCAAGAACATGACAGAACACTCAAATAAGAATTCCAGAATCTTAGATTTTAGAGAATCAAGCTTTGAACACCACCTCACCTCTCAAATAAACAGCCTATTATTTGGAAATTTGTTAGGAAATCAGTATCACACCACATAGTAAATCTGTAAATAATAGACACAAATATATAAATTATTGTGTGTGTATGTATATATAAGTGTATGTTTATGTGTGTGAATGAATGTACATGTGGGTCATTACAGGGTGTGTGCCTTATTTCAATAATTCTTAATAATTTTTATCATTTTGATAAATATTATGAAGTTACTAATTAATACGCCACCCCAGTTATAATAGTATAGAAATGTATACTTTTAGCCTATTACAATATTTTGATGATCAGAATAAAAAAGGTAAAGTAAGTACCCTGGAGATCCTTAGATTAGAGAGGATTATATCTGCCCATATGTGCTACATACTTAATGAGCAGGATTTATTATAGGGAAGTAAAATATTTAGATTTGAAATTAAGAATTTAATTGCATTAACATTTTAGTTCCTCTTGGCTGTGGAGATTATTCTAATATGTAAAATATCAGAAACATCTGCACAATAAGCTTTCCCATGTCTGACTCAGAGTATTAGAGGATCACAGAGCTGGCATGTCTAAACAAGAGCCAACAAGTAAAAATTAGCAGCCTTGTTTATTTTTATCTTTGGGTGTTCACTGAAATAAGAAAATGGTGTATTAAAGTTCACTAACTAATAAAATGCAAAGTGACTGTAAGCAGCATATATTTGTAAAGGCAACAGAAACAATTAATTTTCATTAACTAAATCATATAATTAAATATAACAGTAGGTGCCTGATTGTGAAATAAAGAATGTATTTAATGAAGCATTTTAAAGTGAAATTTGCCAAAAAATTATTTGGATTTGTGAAAATCAACTAAAATAAAATAGACAAGAATGCATCACTCTCATAAGATCTGATCTTTGATATTATCATACAAAATTATATGTATAGATTATATTAGTAAAATATTGAATCACTATTTCTTTTAAATTCTTAAAACTATCCTCCAGCTCACCACTCCCCAACACACACACAGTCCTTCACCATTTAGGAGAATGACATATTATGGTATTACTTCCATTCTGTCTACAGACAGTAATATGGACAAAAATGTGAAATGGCCTACAGAACCAAAAAGTGGCAAACTGAGATATTTTGCCATGTATTTGAGAATCCCAAAGTGGACAAATGATGCTATAATGGGTCTCTATTTTAAATGCATATTAGCTTTACATACAAAGACAGAGAGGCCGCCTAGCTTCTGTATCTACTGCCCTTGCATAGCATCATGAAGCTTCCTGTGGAGCACCATAAATTTCCTTAACTAGAAATGCCTCGGGGATTTTCCATTCCATATGCAAATTTTAGAGGATTCTATTTAGGTTTTAGAATACAGGATACAGTAAAGGAGAAGAAAACAATGACCACAATCATGGCATACCAGAAAAATAGATATTGTGATAGTTTCATATCTAGAATTTTAATTTGTTTTCTGTCTCTTCTCCAATTAATATTCTCCTCTCTGTTAAATCAGAGTCATGGTTGTCTTGTTTAAGATGAGAAGCACAACTAGTACTGAACATAATGCATTACTGTATTCTGACATAAATTGGATGTCTAGATGTCTGCTTTAAAATGCTGACTTTTGTTGTGTTGATTTTTAGTTGCCCCATCATAATCGTACATTATAACGCAAGCTACATGAGTCCTTTGCCAAGTAAGAAAACAAACACCCACACATCATTATCAACACTATATTTATGTATATATAGTATTTCCATTTTGTCCTTTACAAAGGCGAATCTCAAAGTTTCTAAAGTCTACTAAGCTTTGACTGGATCAAGGCATCATGTGCCTCTTCCACTCAGTTTTCTACTGTCTGGATTGGACCTAGATTTAAAGGGTGTTAACTGGGAATGGGGTGGGGTCCAGGAGGTGTCTGTTTCTTCAAAAATTTGTTAAGTAGGTAGATCTCATGTTGTGTTCTTACCACAAACAAAACTAAACAAAAACAAACAAAACATGCACACACACACACACGAAGGGCACAAGAAAACTTTTGGGGATGATGAATGTTTCTTACATTGATTGTGGTGATGGTGTATCATGGATGCATGCATGTGTTAAATTCATGAAATTTTATCCATTAAACATGTACAGTTTTTATCATATATCAATTATATTTCAAAAAAGCTGTTAAAACAAAAAGATATGGATATGCAAAAGTGGGTTTCCTTTGTCCTTAGAATCTTCTGGGTTATTAAAATTTTATTGATATGAGGCTGCATTACAGGCAGGTCAAGGACTCAAGAAAATTCTGATGATAGTAGAATGTTATCTCAATACCAAGAGTCACCAGGTACTTCCCTGGAGGTCCAGTGGTTAAGACTTCGCTTTCCAATGCAGGGGGTGCGGGTTCAATCCCTGGTCAGGCAGCTACCTGGCCAAAAAACCAAAACATAAAACAAAAGTAATATTGTAACAAATTCAGTAAAGATTTTTAAAAAGGTCTATGTCAAAAAAAAAAGAAAAAAGTCTTTAAAAAGAGTTACTGTATCTTTTCTATTTCCTGTTCCAGAAACCCTTAGATATTTCATTTTTTGATAATATACAGCTGAATTTCCTTTAGGGAGCTACAGTTAAGTTTTTTTCTCTTGAAATGACAAAGAAATTGTTGTTCATGGTCTGGGCATAAGAGGTAGGGTAGGCCACTATAAATTTTTATTTAGGGAATTTAAATATCACAATATATAAGAATGAAAATGTGTAGATCTAAGTAATTTTAAAGGTAACACACCGAAAAAAAAAATGTTCATGGATTTTTGCTAACTAAATTAGACTAGGGAACTCCATTATCTTTATCCATCCTACACATTGGTGGTTCAAATTTTCCCTAAATTCTGTTAGTTAATTCATACTTCTGAGTAACATTCAATATATATTTTTTTGTTTGCAATTGATAAATAAAAACAAAAAATTGTTTCTGATATACAAGGCCCCTACTATCTTCTGCGTCACTCTCTGCACAAACTGTGTTAAAATTTTTTTCAAGTTTAAATAATGTAACTATGGAATTAATCACTAAATATTTAACCAAACTCCTTCTTTAAGCCATCTGCTTTACCTGAATTTTTGTTTTCAATTTTATTACCATTTCTCCCTGATGCTTGGCTTTACTTTGACACCTTTGGATTTTTCATGGACTCCTGAGCCCTTTACTGAACTTGACCTCTTCCCTTTTCAGTTTTTTATTCTATGGTTTTGTCTTTGAATTGGTATACCCCATCTTATCCCCTTGCCATTTTTCTGTGAACAGTTGCTTTATAGACTCTTTATGCTAATGCTTCACATTAATACCCGTCTTTTATTGTTATTGCTTATAGCCTTGTTCTATGCTCTCAAGTGGTATCTGGGACACAGGTGTCAATCTCACAGATTTATTATGACCCTTTTTGTGAAAATTTTAGAAAAGCTGAGCTCCCGGTTTATGGTTCTTTCTAAACTCTAAGGCCTGGGTTAATCAGGGGGAAAAAGAAATCAACTAATCTTATGGATGGATTTTAATAACAAATGGTGAAATAATCTCCTCATTTTATAAGGCATATTTTAAGAATTGTTATCATTTCTCATACTAAATGTGTTTTCAAAATTAAACTTCTATAAGCAAAGAGATTAGCATGCTTTCATGAATACCTATGCTGGAATGTATTTAGTGTAGTGGAAGACTCTTTGAGCCAGAATGGTCTTTGTCTCTTAATCACAGTGAGGCAGAAATTTCGAGACACTGAAAGACAGAAACTCATTTCTTATTAAAAGAAATGTAAAAACCATATACTTAAATTTTATTCATATTGCTTATTACTTTACTTCCTCTGTCTAAGAACAAAAAAGTGTTTATGTTGTTTGGACCACCAATCTAACAATGTTCATTTGTGGTTGGTACAGACAGTAGGAAGCTGGGTACACTCCACTGTTCAATTTACAACAGGTTGGAAAGAG
>NW_006776934.1:1044712-1116915 GCF_000442215.2 Lipotes vexillifer | reverse complement strand
AAGAGTGACCTAAATTTTGAGTGCTTTCACTTGGTCTTCCAGGATACTTCTAAAGCCAAATCTCATTAGTCCTTGCTCAGGCAAAGACAAATTTTAATGATCTTGAACAAAGGGTTAGGAAGAAGGGGATATCTGAGCAAAGATGAGGCCTTTGTGTCATTTGTACATGATTTAAATTCTTCCCAAATGCAAAAATACATAAGATAAGAGAATTACAAGATGAAATACAGTGGCTGATTTACTAAACAATAATCAAAAATTTATCAAGACTCTTGGTTCCTATAAGTGGTGAAAATCTTCATATGTAGGCTAACAAGGGATTCAGTTCCCCATGTTAATTTTTTAAGGTGTAAAATTATTAAAATGAAATGATATTTCTCAATTTCGTTCTTCATTCACTATTATACTGCTGTAACCTCATCTCCATTAATTCATCTATAATTCCACTGTTGAGTAGACATACGAAATAAAGAAGGAAAATATGCAAATCTTATATTAGAGCCTTAGAAGCAGCCCTAACTAGCCTCTATCTAGGTGAGATGGATAAAACTTCCATGCCCTTACCTTACCATATGCTAACCATCCCATATTATGAGGAAGAACCTAGAATATTTGCAGTTTTATAGCAAAGAAGTTAATAGAAAGAAAGCTGGATCTCTATCATAGAGGATCATAGTTTGGGAAGTCTAGGGGAGATGAGTATATGACAGCCCATCCATTGACTTCACTAATAAATGTGAGTAGAATCTATACAGAATCAATACTGACAGAGGAGACATGAGTTTTGTAGAACTTGGTAGTAAGCCGTACTCTCCCTTTATAATCTATTTAGTCCATCCAAGTTACTCCTCTGGGTCTCATAACAAACTTCAGAAGTGCTACACTTGGGTTCCCAGATCTGTTCTATGTGTTGGGTGTTAGTGGTGAAGTCCCAAACCTCCTTCCATATTGCAAAGGATGGATTGTCGGAGAGATAGTACAGTTTTGGGGAGATTGCTGTTTTCTAAGGTAATTAAAGAATTGTATTTTAAAATTCTCAAAACTAAATTTACAAAGTTAAAGCACAGAAAATATTCCAGAGAATATATAAACCAATAGAAGATATTTATAGCTAAAGGAATTAAGGCCAAAATAAGTTAAATGATTAACAACCTAGAAGGCATAGAGACCAGCACTGAAGTCCTAAAAATAGATCTCTACACATGTCTCATTACAGGGATAAAATAAGTCATTCTGGTGAAAGTTAAAACAAATTTTTATTCGGCTAATATCTATTAAATGACTATTAAAAGTTTAGCATTAAGCAAACTTTTTCTTCAAAAGGTCAGATAATAAATATTTTATAGACTTTGAGGACCATATGGTTTCAGTTGTAAGTACTTAAGTCTGTTTTGTAGCATGAAAGCAACAATAGACAACAGATAAAGAAACTTACAAATACAGGCCATGAGCCATATTTCCACATATGGCCCGAAGGTTGCTATGGTTTGTCACCACTTGACTAGTTTTGTTGATTATATATACATACATATATATATATGCACATATATATGTTTTTTTTTAATTGCTTGAGTGAGAGTAAGGTAATCATTGGATCAAATGATTTTGGAGTTTTATGCTACTTTAGAGCAGCTTAGAAGGGTCAAAGTCACTGATTATTATATTTTGTCTTCTCAAGCTAATTATGTTTCCAAAATCAGAATTTCTCCTTGTCTCCTATACTGTTAAGACTTGTCTTTTTCTTGACCTATTGGCACCTGACCAACTAACCACAAATCTATTAATGGGACTATATCTACCTGAAAATACCATTTCTGGCAGCAGCTCAGTAATGAATAAGTAAAAGTGAATAATAAGCTGAGGTTCACTTTATAGGCCCAAACACCAGAACATGTATGGACTGTGACAGAAATCTTTGAAAATGTATATACCTGATATTTCACTTTAAACATCAGTTCTATGAAAACAAGGAATAACCGAATTAAATTAGGTTTGATCCCTGCTGGTGTTATAATCTGGGCCCATTATCTCAGCTCATTAGATCTTGGTGTTAATGAAGCCAAGCTCAGGGTTCCATCCACCATATGAGATGGCACGCTTCATACAAAGATAGCCATTCTGTTCCATGAAGGTACACTGTACACCTTACTTTATCTATATGTTTCAAATAATTGCAACTGGCCACAAGCAGAACAAAGGAAGGAATATATAGGTTTCAGTTTATCCTCATGACTAATGGAAAAGACACTTTTCTGAAGGAAACTAAATCATCTTTATACAGAAAGAACACATTATATTATACTTCCTCTATATACTTAATAAGTAATTCATACAGAAGTTATAATATATTAATTTGACCTGAAGTAGAATAAATCTACTTCAATTCCAGTTGAATTTATTCATACATTTATCTGTCAGTCACTAGGGTACATATTGAGATATAGAAATCAGTAGAACCTCAAAAACCTGACGGGGGTATAACACAAGATGGGGACAAGTTCATATTGGGGTTATCATTGCATAGTAGGAGTGTTGGAAGTAATGGTGGAACTCAAATACTTTTTAGACTATATTTGGCCAAGGGATGCAGGGATTCACAAATCATATCTTTCCAATCAAGTTTTCTCCAATACTGTTTCCTTGAGGGAGATGTAAAGTTAAGGCACACTGGCAAAGAAAATCTGCATGTTAGTGTATCATTAAGGAGATTTGACTTCCAAGCAAAGTAATATAGAAGTGCAGGAAGCTCAGGTAATCTTGACTGGATTTTATTATTAAAGAGCTAAGAGACCTCTTGCATCTTCCTCACATTTCTATTAGAAGACTTCATTTCAAATCTGACCATAACCTTTATCTGCTGAGTCCAAGGTGGTCTAAAGGGAACAGTAATGGAAGCACTCTCTTGTCATCTTCTTAAAAAGTACAAAATCAGCTTAACCTCCCAGTTTTAAGGGTTGGAGAAAAGAGAGAGACAGACAGACAGACAGACAGAGAGAAGCCTATAAATAACCCTTTACCCAGCAGACAGTATAAGAGCAAAGCAGGCTCAGTTAGTAACCTGAAATTTGGCTAAATAAATTGAAACTACCGTCTTGTATATATGAGGAGCACAAACTTGCTCTATTTTCTATCAATTCACATCACATTTTAGCCCTGCTCTTTCCTCTCTGTGTCACCATGGGCAAGTTAACTAACCACATGAAATTCAGGAGCTTCAGGTATAAGAAGGATAACGTTATCAGATAGTGAGGTACAGAGTAAGTAAGAGTACGCTAGTTCCTTTTCCTTCTTGTGATTGAAAATGTAACAATTTTTGGCTGTTAGAAATTAGAAGTTGGAGATAAGTTTGGTGAGAAGGAAACCCACAGTGAATAGATGATGTTTGATCTAGATCATGGTAGAATTTTGCCAGATGGAAAGGCTATTCCGTAAGGTAAATAAAAGCATAAGTAAAGGTACAATGCTAATGTGCATGAGATGTTTAGGGAATATCAAGAAATTTAAATTGTCATAAAATGCTGATATGGAATACACATTGAAATTGAATATCCAATTCCAAAGATAGAAATGATCTTGTTCAGTGTTTGACCTGAAATAGGAAGCTTGCCATTGATGGCTCATATAGTTCTTACCTTCTAATATGCAGTTAAGTGATGATTAATTATCCAATGCCAATTTTCAAATGGATAAAAATCTTTGTAACATATACCAAAATAGGTCTAAAATTATGACTGTATGAACTTTGCCCCAAATGACCAAATTAATAAATAAGCATTTATAAAATCTAGAACTAGATCAGACCATGAAAAAAAAAAGTTTATTTACCTTTATATGTGTCTATTTTAGTTAACATAAAAATATGGTTTGGCAGTAACAACATAGAGTGCTCTCAAAATATAATATAAATCATGAAAAATGACTTCTAGTGGCTTTAGTACTATCACACCCATCATTGAACTGGTGTTGAAAATTTCATTTTCTCTACATTGTTACAATCCATGGTTAAAAGTCATGGAAAAGAATGTTTAAAGAGAATGGATAACACAGAATAATCAAGGCTCAGGATGAAAAGGTAGGAAGGAACAAGGCAGGAAAAGCTGGGGCTTTATCTTGTTGCCTGTGTCCTGGAAGCATTCTCAGAGGGGAAGCATCAATTTCAGTCTCTGAGTGAGAATCTTTGTTTCTTACAATGTAGTTTAAATCTCAGGAACAAACTAAGCCTTTCAAAAGACATCTGAAAACATGTTCTGAGCTCTAAAGACAACCTCTCTATATATATTTTTTTAATTATTGATTTTTGATTTAAAATGGTACTGTTATGTAATCTCACATTCTTTTCACTTACATATAGTCTAGATGCTGT
Organism: Lipotes vexillifer; assembly: GCF_000442215.2. Lineage (NCBI taxonomy): Eukaryota > Metazoa > Chordata > Mammalia > Artiodactyla > Lipotidae > Lipotes > Lipotes vexillifer. The sequence continues at coordinate 1,112,552 of NW_006776934.1, read as the reverse complement.
GAAATGAAATGAGCACAAAACATTGATTTGATTGGCACTTACACTGCGTCCTTAGCTGGTAAAAGTGCAAGCATGACAGCAATTTTTAATCATATTAATGTTAGGTATTCCCCACCATCCCCACTGATATGTTATCAGTTTACTCTCAAAGGAAATCTTACCCTTTCTCTCAGGGGTCTTGCCAGCTGTCTGGCTCTTGGAACATTCTCAGTTTTTGTACTGATCTCTGATAAACATGCATTTGTACTTCAAAGCTGCATAATGCATTCTTTCTCAGCATAGGGGTATGCAGCTGTTATAAGCCAAGGGCATTATTTATGTTAACAATTTTGAAAACAAAAAACAACAACAACAAAAAAAACACTTTCCTTCTAGGGCTCAAATTATCCCTCAAAAGTATTCAAATCCTAGATTTTCTTTTTAGTTGAGAAAGGATTCCCTTCTTTACATCTTTTGCAAGGCAGTGTTGGTGTCGTTGTTAAAAGAATTCTAAGAAGGTGCAACAAAGTTGCTTTTCTGCAGAACCCTTTCATGTCTTAAGTAGCTAAAACGAATCTTATGGTCCTTTTCAAAAATGACTGTGTTATGCTTCCAGTGATCACTTATGTTTGGTATATGATGTCCTTTTACCCATAAAGCCTGTCCCTCTGCAGAAGCTGACAAGACAGTAAAGCTAAAGCTGTCAGAATACAAAGCAGAATGCCAAGAGGAGGCTCCTTCAGCAGTTAGGAAAAAAAAAAAAAACTCATTGTTTAAGGTACTAGCCTGTGAATGGTTCTCCCCAAAGCGGAACTCTTTTGGCAGGTTAAAACTCCCAAGTCTGTTTTCTAAATCGATAATGTAAACTGTTTAACTTTGTCCATATATTTATGAAACAAATGCTTTTCTCTGACCTAAGCAAAAAACATCTTTTTAGAGCAAGCCTGCACATTGATGTGAGGTTGAACAGCTCCCAAGCTAGGGATCTCAGTATTATCCTTAAATAAATCTGTCTTGAATTTATGATTCTTTTTCTTAAATGTCTCTGGTTTTAGCCTCTTCTTTTGATGCCCCTTGGTAATGCCTTGTGATCTCACTTTAATTGTACTAACTTTAATTCTACTAATTTGGAGGTATGCCACCAGTCTCCCCAGTCTACTCCAACTTCCAGGGTGCTAATCATGTCACAACTCTACTTGGCAATACCTCTCACTCACCAATTATCTCTTCCTTTAACTAGTATTGATTTTTATGTTCTATAATAAAAGTAATTCCAAGTACAGCACTTTCCTGAGTTCTGTGAGTCATTTTAGAGAATTATCAAACCTGAAAGGGTCACTGAAGCAGCCAATCTGTAGCCAGTTTTTCAGAAGTGTGGGTGACCTGTGGATCCCTGAACTTGTGACTGCTGTCTGAAGTGCAGGCAGTCCTGCTGGGACTGTGCCCTTAAATCTGCAGTCAGTGTTGATGGTTAGCATTAGAATGTTGCATTGCAGTACTGCCCTTACTAAACATCTAGCTGATCCTCAGATATGCTCATCCCTGGGACTCAGTCTCTTAGCACATAATGTTTCTTTGTTTTATTAAAGCCATATAGACCTTTCCTACTTTTTTAAAAGAAGGTTTAAGAATTCAGTGAACCCTTCTCTAAGTCACAAGTACATTATGGTTTTTAGCTCCCACAGCTCTAGGGCTTTACCTTCAGCTTTGGTTTTGATTTGGGATTTAGCTTCAAGTCTTTGGACTGAAGTGCACACAATTGATGTAATCATAATTGACACAAATCATCTATCTAGCCAAACTTTTATTCCTTTTCCTATTCATAGATGTCCATTTCAATATATGGATTGTATGTGCTGCCAATTCAACTTCAATATACCCTTAAAAAATATATAAGGTGGTGTTTGTATGTTTTAAATTTATATAAATGGTAAGGTGCTATGCATCTATTAAATTGTACTTTCTTCTTTAAAAGTTACTTTTAAGACACATTGATCGCCCTATATGTAATTCTAAGGCTTTACTTTTATCTATCTATCTATCTATCTATCTATCTCTCTACCTACATATCTATACTCCTAAGTATATAGATAACCTATGACTAAACATTAAGAACATAAATAAATACAATATAATGTATGTATATACTGTATATATGTGTATACACACCTCCAATTTTCTGTTGCTACAAAAAAATATAATAATGAATACCCTGTACATTTTTCCATTGTGAACTGTTTGAAACAAACAATGAGTAAGATGCTATTTCACAGGATATACATATCCTTAATTACACCAATTAGTTCTAGATTCCTCTCCAAAAATAGCTCCATTAGCTTGCAGTCCCACCAAGAGTACAATTTTTTTTTTTTCATTTTCCAGACTCCTCACCAGCACTTGATATTGTTTGGCATGATTTTACTTTCCCATCATAGAAAGTTATCTAGTTTTTTTTTTTTTTTTTTCCTTTGATTGTGCTGAAAAAGTTCATTTTGGTGTAAAGAGCATATACTGCTATTATCTGGAGTCAATCAACTTCTAGTTTGTGCCATCACTCTGAGAAGTCTACCTTCTAGGAAACCATTGCACTTTCCCAATGGTTGTCACTCTCTTTTGATTTGCCTAGCCTAGACCTGGAAAGAAGTAGAGGAAGAGAAAATTCTTGAGGATAAATAGGTCTTTATAAGCTTAATGCTTGCTTTCCACCCCTGGCACAACCTTGATGATTTTTCACCACATTCTGCAGATCTTGCTGCTTTAATATGCAGAAGAAAAAACTGAATGATCTCCAGTGCACCCAGGGAAAAGCTGGGAGAACTCCTTCACTGAATGCGTCCCCCATCTGTGGCCCTGGTACACCTCAATTTAGGCTCCACATTCATTCCACTACAAGATTCCATTTCCTTCTCTTTTCCCAAGGTTTTCTCTGGTTTTCTGAGTTGATTTCTGGTACCTATTGAACTACCTCTCCATCTGTAGAATCTCTGAGGTTGGGTTCAAGGGAAGGAATCACAACTTTGTGTTAGACATCTTGTCTGAAACACTCTGTTCTTATTAAAATAATTGTCATGAATTTGTACTTATATCTATTCATTATTGGATCTGTCTCCTTAAAATTACTTTCTGTAGTTGGAACCTAGTGTACAGTGGATTATCTTTAACATTCTGAACTAAAATTAAAACTACTGGGGTCTTAAAAGCCTCACAAGAAAAATCCTATTGGAAAGGCAATTTTGGATCAAAACAATAACTCTTATGAAAAGCCAGGATCACCAGTTCTGACATGTTTGAACAACAGAACATGGAGACAATATTCAAATAGTTTTAAGGCTTCCCTGGGCTTTAATTTATGTGTGTCTCTGTGTTTGTGTATATTATGTATGTTACATGAATATTTATGGTCATCCAGTGGTTTTACACTACTTTAAGAAGTTTCTGTGAAGTGGATTTCTTTATTCAGTGCAGTCACTAGAAAGAAATTCACTAGTGAAAATATTTGAGCTAATAAGATAATATTTGTATATATATTTATTCACAAACTCAAGATTTGACTATTATATATTCAGACAGCTGACCCAAATATTTTAAATCTCGAAATTGAATATTGAATTAGTATACTGTTGGTCTATCTTGTCCATGAACTCCTAATAGCTCAAGATTATGGCAATACTTAAAAAATAAATATGGAACTTTATTTACAAGAAAATAACTCACAGAATGTCTCAAAGAAATGTCAAGCTTCAGACACAGTTTGATGAAGCCTTTGACTCAGTTTTTAAGCAGTCCTCATGATCCTGAGCTCATCTGGGTATAAGATTCATACTCAGGCTGAAGGATTGCATATTTCATTTTTCACATCAAGAGAGAGAGGAAAAAAAAGAAAACTTCTTCACCCAATAATTGTGCAAAATTCCTGAGTTTCTTTGGATTTTATCATGAAGAACTAATCACTGAGGTTAGGAAAGTGCCATGCACTTACTAACTTATGCTTGGGAATAGCCTTTCTCAGAAACATTGCAGTGCAAAGGAATATGGGGCTTACACTAGTCAGAGCCCACTGCTGGCATCAGGCAGAGAGGAATTCCATATAGATTACCTGTTTGTTCCACAATGGAGGAGAGGTGATTCCTCAGTGTGCAACAACAGGGTACTATTAGGAAGGGGGAAGCAGGATATGCTGTATGGGCAAGAAACATGTTCACTTCACTTATTAATTGTCACACTTCTTTGGTTTTCCTCTCCAACCCAGTTGATTTCCAGTTAAACCTACTACACTTTATCTTTCTTAAACACTGATTTGATCATGTCACTGTCTGAAAGTCTGCATAATTTCACATTGTGGATGGATTAAAATTCAAAAGATCTTTCATTCTAAGGATTCACTATTTTTAGGGCTTTATATCTTATAACTGTTCCTGTACAACTTCTTGTATAACTTTTACTTTTCTTTACCAAACCTGGTTATGAACTCTCACATACTCTTGTTTTATTCATGCCGTATCTTCATGCTGCTTTCTCTTTCCCATCTAGTCTCTTCCACCTGTATTTTTTATGTCTTTCAGTATCACCACTTCTGTGAAGTCCCCTTTAACTTTTCTACGATATCACTCCCCCTTTTGTGCATCCAAATTTTTGTGGTTCCCTGATTTATTTTCCAAATATTGGTTTGTTTGAACATAATTTTTATTCATGTATTCTAATCACTTTAAACATATCATTAATATTTCTGCTTGGCATGTATAATAAACATAGAAAATACATGTGATTAAATAAGTAGACATTAAATTTTCTAGGTAACTTATAATCCCCATATTTTAGTCTCTGCAGACTTACAGAGATGATAGGTGTTTTAGGTAATATACTAGACCATGGATGAAAGGCTATCTATTAGCATTTAATTGATGCTTTTGTGAACTTACAAGGAACCACTATAGACCAAGGGGTTAAAACTTTCAAGCTGGCTGAAGCCAAATGATTTATAATCATTATAAATAAGTCCAATCAATTAATGTAGGAGAAAGATAATGCTGCAGTGGTTAGAACATTCTCCAGGTTTGTTAACATATATCAAATATCCACAGTAGTGCCTGGCACATTTGAATGTTTAAAAAATTCAAGCTGTAACATTTATACTTTTATTATTAGATAAACTAGCAGACATAACCACTTAAAAGACAAAAGCTATATTTAATTTACCTTTCTACAAAACAATATCACACTATAATAGGTGCTTAACCAAGTATCTCTTGAAAAAAAATACAGGGACAATTTTTTTAATAAATGAGTAACAATGGCTCAAAATTATCTTAGCTATAAAATCATACAAAGACATAAAATGGACTTTTGGAGATAACTATATCTAAATAAAAATTAAGAGAAAAACAAATTAGTGAATTATTTAATGCTAAACAAAATTGCTTTAAAAGTAGGTTGGTTGTTTTAGCCATCCTAAGGAAGTTTTTCAATTAAATTTGAAAAAGATAAAGGCAAGGACTATAAAAATATTAAGAGATAGTCGACAAATATTATAAACTATACTATCTTAATGATATGGTTAGCCACACACTGCTAGAAGAATTATTAGGAAGGAGAAAACATAAATAAACAGCATGAATTTACCTGCCTAAAGTTAAGCTAGGATAAGAAGGGCAATCTTTGAGAGAATACACTGTACAAGAGAAATCTTTTTCAGTTATCATCAGAAGACACACAAAAAATCTTTTCCTTAAGATTTCATTCAACTGAAGAAAAGGAAAATAGGTCTATAGAAAAATAAAGAGTTCATAGCTGTTAACTTTTGCAGTAGAAGTACAATTTCAAAATAAAGCATTATATTGTGCAGCTATATTTTACATTTTTATATGAGAAAATGTGAGCTATTCATTCATTTTTTTCTTATCCCCTAAACAAACTAAAGAAATTAAGACCTCATCGAAGACATATAGTTCTATAATTTTTTACTTGCAAGCTTAAAATAAACTGATAACACTTCCCTCTGGAGTATGTTTTATAATCTTGATAAAATGATTTGACTCACCCCACAGTGATGCTGTGAGTTTCACTATAAAAGAGGTTAACATACCTATAACAGTATACTCCTACATTCTCTAATGACATGAGTATGACCAATCTATTTTTATTAAAATTATTTAATTTTGGAGGCCTGAGTTAATAACTCCTTGCCTCAGGAGGATAATATGATGTTTATGCTTAGGAACAAAGAGATGATAAATTTAGCCATTATATTCAGCCTTTATATAACCATGCATTACCTCTCAGTTGCTGTGCTACTTATCAGAGTCTTAAGCTATTTCTCTGTAAAACAAATATGCATATTCTACATTTACAAGCTATTTTGTCCATGCTGTGTTCTTAATTTTTGTACTTGAACTTATTACATATGGCAAAGAATGTAATTAATTCACTAAATACATATTTACTGCTTATTGCTTAAGTCCTATGTGCCAAGCCCTATGTTGTCCTTGTGGAATCCATAATCAACAATGGAGATATTGAGTCTGGCTTTGCAGTCCTTATGTCTAGGTGAGGCAGCACACTAGGAAGTTGGTAATCACAACATGGTGTGATAAGTTAAATGTGCTTATAAAATTAGCCATATTAGAGTCTTGGCAAAGTCAGCAGCAGTACTTACGATTGGGATGTCAGAAAAAATAGCTCAATAAAACTGATCTCCTAGGACACTAAAACCAGTGGTTTCTCAACAGAGGGAAATTTTGTGCCCCCTCACCCTCCCCCCACCATCCAAAAGCTATTTGACAATATCTGCAGACACTTTATACTACTGGCATCTAACGGGAAAAGACCAGAGATTTTGCTAAACATCCTGCACTCTATAGGAGAGCCTCCAAATCCCCCATGCCCCAACAATTATTTGTCTCAAAATGTCAGCAAAATCTAGATTGAGAAATCTTGCACTAAAGCAAGTATACTAAAGTCTAAGGGCCATGCCATTGATTTGCTCTTTTGGATAGTTTTGAATTTAAGTTGCTCAATTTAGGTCTGTAAAACAGAAGTATATTCTTTGTCACCAATAAAATGCACAATTACTAAGTGTTATCTGGGGAGAATACTTGATTTAATAGATGCCCTTAACCATACTGTTTTGTCTCTAAATGTAAATAAAGGCATAGGCAGTGTTTTTTTTGTCTTTTTTGGTTTGCTGTACTTAAAATCTCCAGCTTTTGTACCAGAAAAACTTTAGAGCGGTCATAACAATTTCTAGGTGATTCGTTTACTTTTTACTCTCTCTCTGACCAAAAAAAAAAAAAAAAAAAAAGAGCTTTGGAAGTTTTTCTTCTATTTGTTTCTCTTGAGAATCTCCTGATGTTATTTGCATAGTTCAACTGAAATGATCATTGAACAAACATCCCAAGGTGAGGTCTCATGTATGGACTAGTTTACATCTTTTTCTCCAAATCAGCAACCCAAAGATGTTCTGTTCTTTTCAATCAAATCAGTATGATTCACGTTTTCCCCTATTTAGCTTTCAGTTGTTTGCTTGGTATTGCTAGCTGTTTCATTCAGTCACTGTACAGTCTTGTAAAGTATTACTTTGAGAGATGTCTTTGAATGATAAAGTACTGTACGTGGAAAAGTGATTGTTGATTTTGTTGCCTGCTTCCTGCAGGGGCTCTGACATGATGGAATGCCTGGCTTGGAGCTGCCAGCTATCCCTGCCAATCATTGGCCACACGATATCTCTGTCGTCTTCCAATACCATCAAATTATTGTAGGATCAACAGTTATTTTTAATAAAACCCCTTTGAGGCTGATTATAATTGTCATTCATATTTCTTTCAGTTACCAAAAAGCATAAATCTATAGAACCATTACTAAACTGAAGTATATTTTAAAAACTTGAAGCCATATTACTGACCTTGAGATTTCAATTTTTTCATCCATTTTTTAGTCTACCAAATAATAGGATAGGGGGAATATCTGTTTTAGAAAAAATAAAAACCGTTAAAATCAGTATGTATTTTTAAAATACTCACTATATGCAAAACATTGCATTGGATATTGAGAAATATTTAAAAATAAGTAAGTTAGTCTCTTGTCACCCTGAATTGGCTGTGATCTAGACATGAGAAAGCCACTTCCTTCAGAAGTCTTTTGACAGCTACAAAGAAGCCTGTATACTGAAATGCTGCTGCAAGAAAACTCCTACGCTTTTCTGTTTGCTTTTTTTACATCTTTATTGGAGTATGATTGCTTTACAATGGTGTGTTAGTTCCTGCTTTATAACAAAGTGAGTCAGTTATACATATACATATGTTCCCATATCTCTTCCCTCTTGCATCACCCTACCTCCCACCCTCCCTATCCCACCCCTCTAGGTGGTCAAAAAGCACCGAGCTGATCTCCTTGTGCTATGCAGCTGCTTCCCACTAGCTATCTATTTTACGTTTGGTAGTGTATATATGTCCATGCCACTCTCTCACTTTATCACAGCTTATCCTTCCTCCTCCCCATATCCTCAAGTCCATTCTCCAGTAGGTCTGTGTCTTTATTCCCATCTTACCCCTAGGTTCTTCATGATAATTTTTTTCTCTTAGATTCCATATATATGTGTTAGCATACGGTAATTGTCTTTCCCTTTCTGACTTACTTCACTCTGTATGACAGACTCTAGGTCCATCCATCTCATTACAAATAACTCAATTTTGTTTCTTTTCATGGCTGACTAATATTACATTGTATATATGTGCCACATCTTCTTTATCCATTCATCTGATGATGGACAGTTAGGTTACTTCCATGTCCTGGCTTTTGTAAATAGAGCTGCAATGAATATTTTGGTACATGATTCTTTTTGAATTATGGTTTTCTCAGGGTATATGTCCAGTAGTGGGATTGCTGGGTCATATGATAGTTCTATTTGTAGCTTTTTAAGGAACCTCCATACTGTTCTCCATAAGGCTGCAACAATTCACATTCCCACCAGCAGTGCAAGAGTGTTCCCTTTTCTCCATACCCTCTCCAGCATTTATCGTTTCTAGATTTTTTGATGATGACCATTCTGACTGGTGTGAGATGATATCTCATTATAGTTTTGATTTGCATTTCTCTAATGATTAATAATGTTGAGCACTCTTTCATGTGTTTGTTGGCAATCTGTATATCTTCTCTGGAGAAATGTCTATTTGGGTCTTCTATCCATTTTTGGATTGGGTTGTTTGTTTTTTTTTGTTATTGAGCTGCATGAGCTGCTTGTAAATTTTGGAAATTAATCCTTTGTCAGTTGCTTCATTTGCAAATATTTTCTCCCATTCCAAGGGTTGCCTTTTGTTCTTGTTTTTGGTTTCCTTTGCTGTGCAAAAGCTTTTAAGTTTCATTAGGTCCCATTTGTTTATTTTTGTTTTTATTTCCTTTTCTGTAGGAAGTGGGTCAAAAAGGATCTTGCTGTAATTTATGTCATAAAGTGTTCTGACTATGTTTTCCTCTAAGAGTTTGATAGTTTCTGGCCTTACATTTAGGTCTTTAATCCATTTTGAGCTTACTTTTGTGTATGGTGTTAGGGATTGTTCTAATCTCATACTTTTACATGTACCTGTCCAGTTTTCACAGCACCATTTATTGAAGAGGCTGTCCTTTCTCCAGTGTACATTCCTGCCTCCTTTATCAAATATAAGCTGACCATATGTGCATGGGTTTATCTCTGGCCTTTCTATCCTGTTCCATTGATCTATATTTCTGTTTTTGTTTTTTTTTTTGTCAGTACCATACTGTCTTGATTCCTGTAACTTTGTAGTATAGTCTGAAGTCAGGGAGCCTGATTCCTCCAGCTCTGATTTTGTTCTCAAGATTGCTTTGGCTATTCAGGGTCATTTGTGTTTCCATACAGATTGTGAATTTTTTTGTTCTAGTACTGTGAAAAATGCCAGTGGTAGTTTGACAGGTATTGCATTGAATCTGCAGATTGCTTTGGGTAGTAGAGTCATTTTCACAATGTTGATTCTTGCAATCCAAGAACATGGTTTATCTCTCCATCTTTTTGTATCATCTTTAATTTCTTTCATCAGTGCCTTATAATTTTCTGCATACAGGACTTTTGTCTCCTTAGGTAGTTTATTCCTAGATATTTTATTCTTTTTGTGGCAATGGTAAATGGGAGTGTTTTCTTAATTTCACTTTCAGATTTTTCATCATTAGTGTATAGGAATGCCAGATATTTCTGTGCACTAATTTTGTATCCTGCTACTTTACCAAATTCATTGATTAGCTCTAGTAGTTTTCTGGGAGCATCTTTGGGATCCTCTATGTATAGTACCATGTCATCTTCAAACAGTGACAGCTTTACTTCTTATTTTCCAATTTGGATTCCTTTTATTTCTTTTTGTTCTCTGATTGCTGTTGCTAAAACTTCCAAAATTATGTTGAATAATAGTGGTGAGAGTGGGCAACCTTGTCTTGTTCCTTATCTAAGTGGAAATGGTTTCAGTTTTTCACCATTGAAGATGATGCTGGCTGTGGGTTTGTCATATATGGCTGTTATTATGTTTAAGAAAGTTCCCTCTATACCTACTTCCTGCAGGGTTTTCATCATAAATGGGGGTTGAATTTTGTCAAAAGCTTTCTCTGCATCTATTGAGATGATCATATGGTTTTTCTCCTTCAATTTGTTAATATGGTGTATCACGTTGATTGATTTGAATATATTGTAGAATCCTTGCATTCCTAGAATAACCCCCTCCTCATCATAGTGTATGATCCTTTTAATGTGCCGCTGGATTCTGTTTGCTAGTATTTTGTTGAGAATGTCTGCATGTATGTTCATGAGTGATATTGGCCTGTAGTTTTCTTTCTTTGTGACATCTTTGTCTGGTTTTGTTATCAGGGTGATGGTGGCCTTGTAGACTGAGTTTGGGTGTGTTCCTCCCTCTGATATATTTTGGAAGAGTATGAGAAGGATAGGTGTTAGCTCCTCTCTAAATGTTTGATAGAATTCGCCTGTGAAGCCATCTGGGCCTGGGCTTTTGTTTGTTGGAAGATTTTAAATCACAGTTTCAATTTCACTGCATGTGATTGGTGTACTCATATTTTCTATCTCTTCCTGACTCAGTCTTGGCAGTTTGTGCATTTCTAAGAATTTGTCCATTTCTTCCACAGTGGCCATTTTTTTGGCATAGAGTTGCTTGTAGTAATCTCTCATGATCTTTTGTATTTCTGCAGTGTCAGTTGTTACTTCTCCTTTTTCATTTCTAATTCTATTGATTTGAATGTTCTCCCTTTTTTACTTGATGAGTCTGGCTAATGGTTTATCAATTTACTATATCTTCTCAAAGAACCAGCTTTAGTATTATTGATATTTGCTATAATTTCCTTCATTTCTTTTTCATTTATTTGTGATCTGATCATTATGATTTCTTTCATTCTGCTAACTCTGGGGTTTTTTTTGTTTGTTTGTTTGTTGTTGTTCTTCTTCTTTCTCTAATTGCTCTAGGTGCAAGGTTAGGTTGTTTATTTGAGATGTATCCTGTTTCTTAAAGTAGGATTGTATTGCTATAAACTTCCCTCTTAGAACTGCTTTTGCTGCATCCCATAGGTTTTGGGTCATCGTATTTCCATTGTCATTTGTTTCTAGGTATTTTTTGATTTCCTCTTTGATTTCTTCAGTGATCACTTCGTTATTAAGTACTGTATTGTTTAGCCTCTATGTGTTTGTATTTTTTAAAGATCTTTTCCTGTAATTGATATGTAGTCTCATAGCATTGTGGTCAGAAAAGATACTTGAAAAAATTTCAATTTTCTTAAATTTACCAAGGTTTGATTTGTGGCCCAAGTTATGATCTATCCTGGTGAATGTTCCATGATCATTTGAAAAAAAAAAAAAAGTGTATTCTGTTGTTTTTGGATGAAATGTCCTATAAATATCAATTAACTCCATCTTGTTTAATGTATCATTTAAAGCTTGTGTTTTCTTATTTATTTTCACTTTGGATAATCTGTCCATTGGTGAAAGCAGGGTGTTAAAGTTCCTTACTATGAATGTGTTACTGTCAATTCCCCTTTAATGGATGTTAGTATTTGCCTTATGTATTGAGGTGCTCCTATGTTGGGTTCATAAATATTTACAATTGTTATATCTTCTTCTTAGCTCAATCCCTTGATAATTATGTAGTGTTGTTCTTTGTCTCTTGTAATACTCTTTATTTTAAAGTCTATTTTGTCTGATATAAGAATTGCTACTCCAGATTTCTTTTGATTTCCATTTGCATGGAATACCTTTTTCCATCCCCTCACTTTCAGTCTGTATGTGTCCCTAGGTCTGAAGTGGGTCTCTTGTAGACAGCATATATATGGGTCTTGTTTTTGTATCCATTCAGCCAGTCTGTGTCTTTTGGTGGGAGCATTTATTCCATTTACATTTAAGGTAATTATCAATATGTATGTTCCTATTCCCATTTTCTTAATTGTTTTGGGTTTGTTATTGTAGGTTTTTTCCTTCTCTTGTGTTTCTTGCCTAGAGAAGTTCCTTTAGCATTTGTTGTAAAGCTGGTTTGGTGGTGATGAACTCTCTCAGCTTTTGCTTGTCTGTAAAGTTTTTAATTTCTCTATCAAATCTAAATGAGATCCTTTCTGGGTAGAGTAATCTTGGGTGTATCTTTTTCTCCTTCATCACTTTAAATATATCTTGCCAGTCCCTTTTGGCTTGCAGACTTTCTGCTGAAAGATAAGCTGTTAACCTTATGGGGATTCCCTTGTGTATTATTTGTTGTTTTCCCCTTGCTGCTTTTAATATGTTTTCTTTGTATTTAATTTTTGACAGTTTGATTAATATGTGTCTTGACGTGTTTCTCCTTGGAGTTATCCTGTAAGGGACTCTCTGTGCTTCCTGGACTTGATTAACTATTTCCTTTCCTATATTCAGGAAGTTTTCAACTATAATCTCTTCAAATATTTTCTCAGTCCCTTTCTTTTTCTCTTCTTCTTCTGGGACCCCTATAATTCGAATGTTGGTGTGTTTAATGTTGTCCCAGAGTTCTCTGAGAGTGTCCTCAGTTCTTTTCATTCCTTTTTCTTTATTCTGCTCTGCAGTAGTTATTTCCACTATTTTATCTTTCAGGTCACTTATCGATTCTTCTGTCTCAGTTATTCTGCTTGATCCCTTCTAGAGTCTTTTTAATTTCATTTATTGTGCTGTTCATCATTGCTTGTTTCCTCTTTAGTTCTTCTAGGTCCTTGTTAAATGTTTCTTGCATTTTCTCTATTCTATTTCCAAGATTTGGATCATCTTTACTATCATTATTCTGAATTATTTTTCAGGTAGACTGCCTATTTCCTCTTCATTTGTTAGGTCTGGTAAGTTTTTATCTTGCTCCTTCATCTGCTGTGTGTTTTTCTGTTTTCTCATTTTGCTTATCTTACTGTGTTTGGGGTCTGCTTTCTGTAGGCTGCAGGTTCCTAGTTCCCATTGTTTTTTGGTGTCTGCCCTCAGTGGCTATGGTTGGTTCAGTAGGTTGTGTAGGCTTCCTGGTGGAGGGGACTAGTGCCTCTGTTCTGGTGGATGAGGCTGGATCTTGTTTTCTGGTGGGCAGGTCCACATCTGATGGTGTGTTTTGGGGTTTCTGTGGCCTTATTATGATTTTAGGCAGCCTCTCTGCTAATGGGTGGGGTTGTGTTCCTGTCTTGCTAGTTGTTTGGCATAGGTTGTCCAGCACTGTAGCTTGCTGGTCATTGAGTTATGCTGGGTGTTGGTGTTGAGATGGAGATCTCTGGTAGATTTTCACCATTTGATATTACATGGAGCTGGGAGGTCTCTTGTGGACCAGTGTCCTGAAGTTGGCTCTCCCACATCAGAGGCATAGCACTGACTCCTGGCTGCAGCCCCAAGAGACTTTCATCCACACGGCTCAGAATAACAGGGAGAAAATGTAGAAAGAAAGAAAGAAAGAAAGAAAGAAAGAAAGAAAGAAAGAAAGAAAGAAAGGAAGAAAGGAAGAAAGAAAGAAATAGGATAAAATAAAATAAAGTAAGATAAAATAAAATAAAGTTATTAAAATAAAAAATAATTATTAAGAAATAAAACTTTTTAAGTAAAAACAAACAAACAACAAACAAACAAGAAAAAAACGGATGGAGAGAACCCTAGGACAAATGGTGAAAGCAAAGTTATACAGATAAAATCTCACACAGAAGCATACACATACACACTCACAGAAAGAGGAAAAGGGGAAAATATAATATATCTTGCCCCCAAAGTCCACCCCGGCAATTTGGGATGATTTCTTGTCTATTCAGGTATTCCACAGATGCAGGGTACATCAAGTTGATTGTGGAGATTTAATCCACTGCTCCTGAGGCTGCTGGGAGAGATTTCCCTTTCTCTTCTTTGTTCGCACATCTCCCAGGGTTCAGCTTTGGATTTGGCCCCACCTCCGCATGTAGGTTGCTGTAGGGCGTCTGTTTTTCGCTCAGACAGGACGGGATTAAAGGAGCAGCTGATTCGGGGGCTCTGGCTCACTCAGGCTGGGGGGGAGGGAGGGGCATGGAGTGTGGGGCGAGCCTGCGGCGGCAAAGCCTCTCTTGATGTTGCACCAGCCTGAAGTGTGCAGTGTGTTCTCCCGGGGAAGTTGTCCCTGGATCACAGGACCCTGGCAGTGGCAGGCTGCACAGGGTCCTGGGAGGGGTGGTGTGGATAGTGACCTGTGCTTGAACAAAGGCTTCTTGGTAGCGGCAGCAGCAGCCTTAGCGTCTCATGCCCATCTCTGGGGTCCGTGCTGATAGCCTCAACTCATGCCCATTTCTGGAGCTCCTTTAAGCAGCACTCTTAATCTACTCTCCTCGCGCACCAGGAAATAAATAGGGAAGAAAAAGTCTCTTGTCTCTTCGGCAGGTCCGGACTTTTTCCCGGACTCCCTCCCGGCTAGCCGTGGTGCACTATGGCTGCAGTGCCATTTTCACGCCACCAGCCCCAGTCCTCTCCCTGCGCTCTGACCAAAGCCCAAACCTCAGTTCCCAGCCCCCGCTTGCCCTGGTGGGTGAGCAGACAAGCCTCTCAGGCTGGTGAGTGCTGGTCGGCACCAATCCTCTGTGCGGGAATCTCTCCGCTTTGCCCTCCGCACCCCTGTTGCTGCACTCTTCGTGGCTCCACCACCCACAGTCTCTGCCCAGGAAGGGGCTTCCTAGTGTGTGGAAACCTTTCCTCCTTCACAGCTCCCTCCCACTGGTGCAGGTCCTGTCCCTATTCTTTTGTCTCTGTTTATTCTTTTTTCTTTTGCCCTACCCAGGCACGTGGGGAGTTTATTGCCTTTTGGGAGGTCTGAGGTCTTCTGTCAGCTTTCAATGGGTGTTCTGTAGGAGTTGTTCCACGTATAGATGTATTTCTGATGTATCTGTGGGGAGCAAGGGGATATCTATGTCTTACTCTTCCGCCATCTTCCAATAATTCTTCCTCCTACATTTTTATTTCATTGTGTGCCAGCAGAAAATTGTCAAAATCAGCAGGATTTAGGGGAAGATTAATGGAGGAAAAGAGGGAGTTAGAAAAATGACGTTGAAAATGTAGGTTTAACTGATATCACACAGAACATTGAAACTCATGCTAAGGAGTTTGGTCCTCTCTCGGAAAATGTAATGGTCTCATTTAAAAAATTGAGCAAGAAGGAAGGATGATAGTTGTCCAAATAGGTCTGTGACCACTTTTTGTCATGGTCTTTAGTGGGTTCTTATAACTTTTTCTTACCTAGAAATGACTTAAGACAACTACAATTAAAGTTGCTTAGTATGAATATTTGAGATTAGGCACAGAAAAATTGTATGTGTGGGAAGAGAAATTATAATTTCACTATGAAACATGATTTTATTTTCACAGGGTTTGGCTCATTGAATCAGCTATGAATCTTCCTATCTATATAGTTATTCAGTACATACTTCTTTGGGCACTTTGAAAAAATGGGGTTTAGATTTGAATTAGTGATAAGGATATCACTAATTAATGCTCCAAAGTAAGAGACATGCCGTCTTAGCTATAATATCACAGAGCTATAATATTTAAACAATTATAAGGAATATAAGTATGCCATTTGATTTAATAAGACAGGTGTAAATACATATATTTAGAAGATGATATTTATTCATTCACTCTATAAATATTTACTGAACACAGACATTATTTTAGGTATTAGGTCTGCAGTAAACCAAGCTGGAAAAACTATTGCCATTATTGAGCTTTCATTCAGGTGAGTGAGAAGGACAAGAGCCAATTTGGATAAATGTAACATACAAATTTGTAAAAGATGAATAAGTATGTTGTATTGATATATAAATGAATGATAATAAGTGTTAAGAGGAAAAACTAAGGCAAGAAGGGAGAGAGGCCCCATGGGAGCTGAGGGTTCCAGTTTATATATTTAATAAAGTATAATTACTGAGAAGTTAGCATTTGATCAAGCCCTAAATGTAGAAAGGGAGAAAGTGTTATCTGCAGGAAAAGTGTTGTAAGTGGAGAAAAGAACAACTGTAAATCAATGAAGTGAGAGCATATCTGGCCAGTTAGGAACAGGAAGTGTTACCAAAGACAAGTTCCTGTGTCCTATGCACAGTGTGGCCAAACAAACTAAAACGTCAGAGTTTGGAACAGAGAAAGGTTTATTGCAGGGCCATGCAAGGAAATGGGTGACCACTGCCTAAAAACCTCCGAGCTCCTCAAAGTGTTTCAGCAAAGCACTTTTAAAGGCAAGGTGAGGGAGGGGTATGGTTAGTTGTTGCAGACTTCTTGGTGTCAGAATCCTTTGTTCTTGCAGGTGACCACCTAGGTCAGGTCATGATGTTCCTGTAAACCTCCAACAAAACAAATGTTATTCTCTGTTCTGCAACATTTTATCTCTATATTAATGGACTTTTAGAGTCCAGAGCCCTTAGCATAGGCTACCTTGTATATTGCAGGCTATAGGCAACATTGTTTTACAAAAGGTACAAAGCCAGGATGACTAAGCACAGGCAACGAAGCACAAAGGTTAAAACTAAAGGAACAAATCTAATCTGGAGTCAGATATGTTCTTCCCTATTACAGAAGAAGGCCTTCTTGACTGGATAGAACAACAAAAGAGGAAAGTGCAAAAAAATGAGACCCAAAATGTACACATGGCCGTGGTTGTCAAAAGAGATGGTTTAAGATGTTAGATGCCATTTTACAAAGTTTAGGATTTACATTGATGAGATGAAAAGCTATTGGAGGTATTGAAGAAGGTAAATGAAATGACTGGACCCATACAGTGCCAGAATTACTCTACTTTTTTGTTAAGAATAGAATGAAGGCAGCAAATACAGAAGTAAGGAAACCAATTAAGAGGCTACTACAATGATCCAGACAAGAGAAAATGTTAACTTGGATCAGAGAGATGGTGAGAAGAGGTCAGATTGCTAATGATCAGATGTGGATTTATGGGAAAAGAAGGTAAATAAGATTAATAATAGTGTCAAAGTGATTAGTGTTAACAACTCCAATAATGGAATTGCCATCTATCAGTATGGAGAAGACTGAAGAAGGGCGTTTTGAGGGGTTGACCAGGAGTACAGCTAATGTTGAGATTTCTCTTAAATATTATTAATAATCATCTAAATAACAATAAGCTTTAATGCCAAATAAGCAGATGGATCCAGAAGTCTGAATTTCAGGGGAATGAGATGTCAGTGAAGAGATAGCATTTGCACACATGTTAATAAGAGATTACAGCAGAGGTGAGTGTAAATGGTAAAGATTAGAGGAGACACAAACAAATTCTGGGGCACTCTGACAAGCATAGAAGATGACAAAGGAATTGCTGCAATATAAAATAAATGGTCTACAGAGGAGGCAAACATAGAAAAGAAAACAACTCTTAGAGGATTCCCACTAAATAATTTGAGTAAATGAATAAATACATGATTGAATATGATTAATAATAGTGTTATTTGATTTAGAAACCATAAAATACTTGTTTTTTTTCCCTTCTTGTCACTGTCATATTCTGACCTCCAGGTTATTAAAGTTTAGTCATTAAAAAATTGTTGCCTCACTTATTGTTTCCCTCTTCATCCACATTTCTGTCATCATCGTGAGCAAATCCATCATTGTCAGAGATAATGCATCCAACAGTCTAGTCTCCTTACTCCCTGACCTCATTACTGTTAGAAGATTTTGCTTTCATTCTGCTACATCCATCCATTGCCAGAGTCACAATTTGGATCTTGCCATACAAGGAACTATTCCACTTAAGAAATCCTTAACTTTAATATTCTATCCTGGGATAACAGTTCATGTAATACTAGCTGAAAATGAAATGAACCAAAAGTGTTCCTATAAAAATAAAAATAACTAAAGCAGATTTGGATTCCCTTATGAATATCTTTATTTCCAGATTAATATAACACAGTCCTGTGCTTTTAACAACTCATAACTATTGTTGTTACTCTTATTTGTTATTATTGTTGCTAGGCGGCTAGAGTACTGTGGCTAATTCTGTGTGAAAGTCTCTATCATTAACCTCCTAATTTTCTAGTATTATCTTGTATTATGAATTTACAGTTCCTTCTGCCTAGCTGTTAGGGCTCCCAGTTTAGGACCAGAACCACATCTTATAAAAGCACTTTGGGACTCGGGCCACAGTTGATGTGATATTGCAATAAAGGGCCTGGAGCAGTGGGTGACCTGGCTCAATTATTCATTGTAAAATCATATTTGTGTCATTGCAGTTTGGCAGTTGCTTATCCAAGGCAATAACTTTTTTCAGCTTCTTTTCTTCAAATAGTGGGCTGTGACCTATCCCCCACCTAGCATCATTACACGGAGACCAAACTGCCTAATCTTGAGCCAAGCAGGCTTGTGGATTTACCTCCTCACTATTTTGCATTTCTTTCACTTTACATTTGACAGAGATGTTTCTCTTGCATTTTAGCTGAATTTACCCTTTTTAACCATCCTATAGTTTTACAGAATACCTATCCTTGCTATTTCTTTGGGGTTCTAAAGGCACTTTATACCTGTTTCATCCACAGAATTGAAAGTATAAAAACAAAATAAGTTTCTCAGCAGAAAAAAACTCTTCTTGATTCTTAAAGAAATAAATTCCCATGGTTTTTAATGAAAATGATGCTATGTAATGTAATGGAAAATAACATCAGTAATAGCTAAACATTAAATGAAGGAAGAATTCTCAGAGAACTTTTCTTATTACATCCATTAGTGTCAGTCACCACCATCACGTTTAAACACAACTGAGGAAAAATAATAGCTTAAGAGGCCTCTAGGATGGCTTTCAGGTCTGTGGTTTTCACAATTCTTAGAAATATATTACAGTAAAACTACCAAAAGAACAACTTAGTGAATTTGAACTATTTAATTCCAAAGAAATGCAAGCTTATTTTAAGACTATGTTTCTTTCTTTCTTTTTTTTTTTTTAACATCTTTATTGGAGTATAATTGCTTTACAATGGTGTGTTAGTTTCTGCTTTATAACAAAGTGAATCAGCTATAGATATACATATATCCCCATATCTCTTCCTTCTTCCATCTCTCTCCCACCCTCTATATTCCATGCCTCTAAGTGGTCACAAAGCACTGAGCTGATCTCCCGGTGCTATGTGGCTGCTTCCCACTAGCTACCTATTTTACATTTGGTAGTGTATATATGTCCATGCCACTCTCTCACTTTGTCCCAACTTACCCTGGCCCCTCCCCGTGTCCTCAAGTCCATTCTCTACATCTATATCTTTCTTCCTGTCCTTCCCCTATGTTCTTCAAAACTTTTTTTTTTTTTTTTTTTTGGGTTCCATATATATCTGTTAGCATACGATAGTAGTTTTTCTCTTTCTAACTTACTTCATTCTGTATGACAGACTCTAGGTCCATCCACCTCACTACAAATAACTCAGTTTCATTTCTTTTTATGGCTGAGTAATATTCCATTGTATATATGTGCCACATCTTCTTTATCCATTCATCTGTCAACAAACAGCTTGCTTCCATATCCTGGCTATTGTAAATAGTGCTGTAATGAACATTGTGATACATGACATTTTTGATTTATGTTTTTCTCAGGGTATACCGTTCTACATAGTAGCTGTATCAATTTACATTCCTACCAACAGTGCTAGAGGGTTCCCCTTTCTCTACACCCTCTCCAGCATTTATTGTTTGTAGATTTTTTGATGATGGTCATTCTGACCATATTGAGGTGATACATCATTGTAATTTTGATTTAAATTTCTCTAATGATTAGTGATGTTGAGCATCCTTTCATGTATTTGTTGGCAATCTGTATCTCTTCTTTGGAGAAATGTCTATTTAAGTTTTCTGCCCATTTTTGGATTGGGTTTTTTGTTTTTTTGATATTGAGTTTCATGAGCTGCTTGTATATTTTGGGGATTAATCCTTTGTCCATTGATTCATTTAAAAATATTATCTCCCATTCTAAGGGTTGTCTTTTCATCTTGCTTATGGTTTCCTTTGCTATGCAAAAGCTTTTAAGTTTCATTAAGCCCATTTGTTTATTTTTGTTTTTATTTCCATTTATCTAGGAGGTGGGTCAAAAAGGATCTTGCTGTGATTTATGTCATAGAGTGTTCTGTCTATGATTTCCTCTAAGAGTTTTATAGTGCCTGCTCTTACATTTGGGTCTTTAATCCATTTTGAGTTTATTTTTGTGTATGGTGTTAAGGAGTGTTCTAATTTCATCCTTTTACATCTAGGTGTTCAAATTTCCCAGCACCACTTATTGAGGAGGCTGTCTTTTCTCCATTGTATATTCTCCTTGATCGAAAATAAGGTGACCATATGTGTGTGGGTTGATCTCTGGGCTTTCTATCCTGTTCCACTGATCTATATTTCTGTTTTTGTGCAAGTATCATACTGTCTTGATTACTGTAGCTTTGTGGTATAGTCTGAAGTCAGTGAGGCTGATTCCTTCAGCTCCATTTTTCTATCTCAAGATTGCTTTGGTTATTCAGGGTCTTTTGTGTTTCCATAAAAACTGTGACATTTTTGTTCTAATTCTGTGAAAAGTGTCATTGGTAGTTTTACAGGGATTGCACTGAATCTGTAGATTGCTTTGCATAGAATGGTCATTTTCAGAATGTTGATTCTTCCAATCCAAGAACATGGTATATCTTTCCATCTGTTTGTATCATCTTTTATTTCTTTCATCAGTGTCTTATAGTTTTCTGCATACAGGTCATTTTTCTCCTTAGGTAGGTTTATTCCCAGGTATTTTATGCTTTTTGTTTCAAGGGTATATGGGAGTGTTTCCTTAATTTCTCCTTCAGATTTTTCATCAGTAGTGTATAGGAATGCAAGAGATTTCTGTGCATTAATTTTGTATCCTGCTACTTCACCAAATTCATTGTTTAGCTCTAGTAGTTTTCTTGTAGAGTCTTTAGGATACTCTATGTATAGTATCATGTCATCTGCAAACAGTGACAACTTTACTTCTTCTTTTCGGATATGGATTCCTTTTATTTCTTTTTTTTGTTTTTTGGCTGTGTTGGGTCTTTGTTTCTGTGTGAGGGTTTTCTCTAGTTGTGGCATGCGGGTGCCACTCTTCATTGTGGTGTGCGTGCCTTTCATTACTGTGGCCTTTAATGTTGTGGAGCACAGGCTCCAGAAGTGCAGGCTCAGTAATTGTGGCTCACGAGCCCTGTTGCTTCACAGCATGTGGGATCCTCCCTGACCAGGGCTCAAACCCACATACCCCACACTAGCAGGCAGATTCTCAGCCACTGAGCCACTAGCGAAGCCCTCCTTTTATTTATTTTTCTTCACTGATTTCTGTGGTTAAAACTTCCAAAAATTTGTGGAATAATAGTGATGAGATTGGACATCCTTGTCTTTTCCTGATCTTAGTGGAAATTGTTTCAGTTTTTCACCATTGAAAAATTTGTTGCCTATGGATTTGTAATATATGGCCTTTATTAGGTTGAGGTAAGTTCTCTGTATGCCTACTTTCTGGAGAGTTTTTATCATAAATGGGTGTTGAATTTGTTGAAATCCTTTTCTGCATCTATTGAGATGACCATATGGTTTTTATCCTTCAGTTTATTAACATGGTGTATCACATTGATTGGTTTGTTTATATTGAAGAATCCTTGCATTCATGTGATAAACCCCACTTGATTATGGTTTATGGTTCTTTTAATGTGCTGTTGGATTCTGTTTGCTTGTATTTTGTTGAAGGTTTTTACATCTATGTTAATCAGTGATATTGGCTTGTAGTTTTCTTTCTTTGTGACATCTTTTACTGCTTTTGATATCAGGGTGATGGTGGTCTCATAGAATGAGTTTTGGAGTGATCCTCCTGCTGCTACATTTTGGAAGAGTTTGAAAAGAATAGGTGTTAGCACTTCTCTAAATGTTTGATAGAATTCACCTGTGAAGCCATCTGGTTCTGGGCTTTTGTTTGTTGGAAGATTTTTAATCACAGTCTCAATTTCAGTGCTTGTGATTGGTCTGTTTATATTTTCTATTTCTTCCTGGTTCTGTCTTGGAAGGTTGTGCTTTTCTAAGAATGTGTCCATTTCTTCCACAGTGTCCATTTTATTGGCATATATTTGCTTGTAATAATCTCTCATGATCCTTTTGTATTTCTGCAGTGTCAGTTTTTACTTCTCCTTTTTCATTTCTAATTCTATTGATTTGAGTCTTCTTCCTTTTTTTCTTGATGAGTCTGTCTAATGGTTTACCAATTTTGTCTATTTTCGCAAAGAACCAGCTTTTAGTTTTATTGATCTTTGCTATTTTTTCCTTCATTTCTTTTTCATTTATTTCTGATCTGATCTTTATGATTTCTTTCCTTCTTATAACTTTGGGATGTTTTTGCTCTTCTTTCTCTAATTACTTTAGGTGTAAGGTTAGCTTGTTTGTTTGAGATGTTTCTTGTATATTGCTGTAGTATTGTAGTGGTATAAACTTCCCTCTTAGAACTGCTTTTGCTGCATGCCATAGGTTTTGTGTCATCGTATTTTCATTGTCATTTGTTTCTAGGTATTTTTTAAATTTCCTCTTTGATTTCTTCAATGATGTCTTGGTTATTTAGTAGTGTATTGTTTAACTTCCATGTGTTTGTATATTTACAGATTTTTTCCTGCAGTTCATGTCTAGTCTCATAGTGCTGTGGTCAGCAAGGATACTTGATATGATTTCAATTTTCTTAAATTTACCAAGAGTTGATTTGTGACCCAAGGTATGATCTATCCTGGAGAATAAAGAGCACTTGAGAGGAATGTGTATTCTGTTGTTTTTTAATGGAATATCCTATAAATATCAATTAAGTCCACCTTGTTTAATGTACAATTTAAAACTTGTGTTTCCTTATTTATTTTCATTTTGGAGGATCTGTCCATTGGTGAAACTATGGTGTTAAAGTTCCCTAGTATGATTGTGTTACTTTTGATTTCCCCTTTTATGGCTGTTAGCATTTTCCATATGCATTCAGGTGCATCTATGTTGGGTGCATAAATATTTACAATTGTTATATCTTCTTCTTGGATTGATTCCTTGATCATTATGTAGTGTCCTTCTTTGTCTCTTGTGATAGCCTTTTTTTTTTAAGTCTATTTTGTCTGATATGAGAATTGCTACCCCAGCTTGCTTTTGATTTCCATTTGCATGGAACATCTTTTTTCCATCCCCTCACTTTCAGTCTGTATGTGTCCCTAGGTCTAAAGTCGGTCTCTTGTAGACAGCATATGTATAGGTTTTCTTTTGTATACATTCATCCAGTCTATGTCTTTTGGTTGGAGCAGTTAATCCATTCACATTTAAGGTAATTATCAATATGTTTGTTCCTATTACCATTTTCTTAATTGTTTGGGTTGTTACTGTAGGTCTTTCCCTTCTCTTGTGTTTCCTGCCTGGAGAAGTTCCTTTAGAATTTGTTGTAAAGCTGTTTTGGTGGTGCTGAATGCTCTTAGCTTTTGGTTGTCTGTAAAGGTTTTAATTTCTCTTTTGAATCTGAATGACATTTTTACTGGGTAGAGTAATCTTGGTTGTAGGTTTTTTCCTTTCATCACTTTAAATATGCCCTGCCAGTCCCTTCTGGTTTGCAGAGTTTCTGATGAAAGTTCAGCTGTTAACCTTATGGGGATTCCCTTGTATGTTATTGGGGTTTTTTTGTTTGTTTTTTTGTTTTTGTTTGTTTGTTTTTTTCCCTTGCTGATTTTAATATATTTTCTTTGTATTTAATTTTAGATAGTTTGACTAATATGTGTCTTGGCATGTTTCTTCTTGGATTTATCCTGTATGGGACTCTCTGTGCTTCTTGGACTTGATTGACTATTACCTTTCCCATATTAAGGAAGTTTTCAACTATAATCTCTTCAAATATTTTCTTACTCTCTTTATTTTTCTCTACTTCTTCTGGGACCCCTATAGTTCGAATTTTGGTGCATTTAATGTTGTCCCAGAGGTCTCTGAGACTGTTCTCAATTCTTCTCATTCTTTTTTCTTTATTCTGTTCTGCAGTAGTTATTTCCTCCCTTTTATCTTCCAAGTTACTTACCTGTTCTTCTGCTCCATTTATTCTGCTATTGATTCCTTCTAGAGAATTTTTAATTTCATTTATTGTGTTGTTCATCATTGTTTGTTTGCTCTTTATTTCTTATAGTTCTTTGTTAAATGTTTCTTGTATTTTCTCCATTCTAGTTCGAAGATTTTGGGTCATCTTTACTACCATTACTCTGAATTCTTTTTCAGGTAGACTGCCTATTTTGTCTTCATTTGTTTGGTCTGGTAGGTTTTTACCTTGATCCTTCATCTGCTGTGTGTTTCTCTGTCTTCTCATTTTGCTTAGCTTACTGTGTTTTTGATATCCTTTTCATATGCTGCAGGTTAGTAATTCCCGTTGTTTTTGGTGTCTGCCTGCAGTGGCTAAGGTTGATTCAGTGGGTTTTGTAGGCTTCCTGGTGGAGGGGACTTGTGCCTGTGTTCTGGTAGATGAGGCTGGATCTTGTCTTTCTGGTGGGCAGGACTGCATCCAGTTGTGTGTTTTTGGGTGTCTGTGACCTTATTATGATTTAAAGGCAACCTTTCTGCTAATGGGTGGGGTTGTGTTCCTGTCTTTCTAGTTGTTTGGCAAAGGTTTTCCAACACTGTTTGTTGTTGGTTGTTGATTGGAACTAGTTCTTAGAGTTGAGGTTGAGATCTCTGGGAGAGTTTTTGCCATTTGATATTATGTGGAGCCAGGAGGTCTCTGGTGGATCAATATCCTCAACTCAGCTCTCCCACCTCAGAGGCACAGGCCTGACACCTGGCCAGAGCACCATGACCCTGTCAGCACCATGGCCAAGTACGTGGGCATTTTCTTGCCTTTTGGGAAGTCTGAGGTCTTCTGCCAATGTTCAGTAGGTGTTCTGTATGAGTTGTTCCACATGTAGATGTATTTCTGATGTATCTGCGGGGAGGAAGGTGATCTCCAAGTCTTACTCCTCTGTCATCTTGAAACTCTTGCTACATGTTGTTTTTGAAAAGGCTCCTGACAGAAGATAGGGATGCAGCCAAAGGTGCTGCATGCAGTGCTAACTCTCTAGTTCCATGGGGTCCCAAATCTATATGTTTCTTAAAGATAAAATATTCTTATATTGCAGGGAAACCTATTAATTCAATAAGTTATGTAAGATGGTTTTTTTCCTATAGAGTATCTGAGTTCTTTCCACATCACTTGGTGCAAATTTCAGTTAATTACACCTTGATTAGTGTATCCATTCTTATTGTAAATTAGTCATGTTTCTCTAGAATTCACTTGGAGCTTTCATCTCACAACAGACAAGCAAAATTTCATTTGGGCATTATTTTTGTTGGTACCATACTTTACTGATAACATTTGTTTGCCTATAAATAATATTTTGTCCAGTATTGCAGTTTCACATTAGTAGCCTTTCACTTTATCAAACACAGAAAACCTTGATGGTTTTTTTTTAAAAAACAAGCAGTAGATTAAAAATGGAGTATTTGAAATGAGATGAAAATTCCTATGAATCTCAAATATTTCTAGATATATTGCTGTCACACAAGATCACTTCTATAAACATCCATCTATTTGTTTTCTCCAGAAGTAGTTTCTATATAAATTACATATTGTCAGGCTTATATCATATTTCATGCCTTAAGAGCTTTTGCCAGATCTTGTAGCTGTAATAAATAACAATCAGGAGAAGCTGTTAAAAATTGCCCAACTACAAACTTAACTGTTTAACTAATAGACTCCCACTTAAAGACAAATGTTCTGCTTTTCTTGGGTTTAAAGCTTAAACAAACTTAAGGATATTTCTATAGCAGTTATTATTTTTGTCAAGAGCACTTCATTTTTTCCTGAACTGAGAATAATCTGAGATTTATTCATGCATAGTTTCTATGATCCTATTCCTCTCAGGATAAGTATAAAAATCTTTAGTATTTAGGATTACTATTAGAATAATAAATTCAGTCTCTTTAAAAAAAAAAAAAAAAACCTAACTCTTATTGGTTGACATTTAGCAATTTCCAAAACTTTACCTGTAAAATATTTATCAGTCTTAGGGTTTCCAGAACTATTTTATTGCATGTTGCCACTTCATTTTCCTAATGTTTTAACCAAATTGACCACTACCAAGTTTAGCTAAAAAAAGTAACACAAAAATGTGGGGAGGGATAGTATGAAAAAGATGGCATTTTTCTCTTTCTTTATCTTATGTCATCAACTGTTTATTGATGATAAACAACTACTACTCACTTGCCAGCTTTTCATCTGTTGGGTTATGTAGAATGAGTTCTCCATGTCTTTAGTTTTTCTGAAGCAGCTGTTTCTAGTATATTTTCCAAGGGCATCTAAATTCAGGGTACATTCAACACCCCCAGATTTATTTAAATACCAAAATACTCTTTGGAAGAAAATCATTAGCCAGTAGTTATTCTCAGACTATAATTTTGTAAACATGTATTAAGGTAGTAGTTAGATTTAGTTCTTTCTCCTTTTATTTCCCTAAATGCCAAATGATAGGTTGTATTCAACCAGTTTGGTTTTGGTCAAGAACACAGGCTTCCTCATCAATTCATCAATTTTTATGGTAAGAGTAGATATTTAATATCTCAAATCTCAATTTGAGCTAAAATATAATTCTAAAAAAACAGGGATATACAAATAATAAAGTATTGCTATAGGATTTATTTATTAACTACTGGCTAATTTTACTTTTCCCTCCTTGTCTCTGATGAAATTCCATGATATCTACAGTTTTGTTCCATATGTGTTCATTCAGCAAACATTCATTGAGCAGGTTTTATATATAAGGCACTGTGCAAAATGATAATGATGTGGGACACAAAGGTGATTCACCCTAGCTCATAAGAACCCCTATGCTTGTGGGAAAGACAAACTTCTAAATAAACACAGAAATAAAACAAAATTTTAAGTGCAACTCAGTGAGTGCTTTAATAGGGTTGTGAAAGAGTCTATGAGAATATGAGAGAATGGCTAAATTAGGCCTAATGTGAAAATAAGACCATGTTTTAGGGTTATAGTGTCTACTTCACCTTAGAAACCTAGATCACCTTCATCATTATGTATGCAGATTCTGAACAGGGCAAAAAGAAGGTGGAACTTAAGCAGAGTCATCCAACTAAGTAGTACACTCCAAATTGTACTAATTTAAATTTAAACCCAGTACAAATTGTACAAATTATAAATTTAAGGTCAGCGTTAAATTTCTTCCTCTCTAGCAATTTTTGCTATATTTATATCCTTTTAAAAGTTGTTTTAAATTCAGTTTTTGTTTTCACCAATGGAGAGGCTCTTCCAATTTACCTATGGACAGACTTATTTTTTTTCTTTCCACTAAAAGTTAGTATCAAACTTTTATTTTAAAACAAGTAGTAGGTTTTGTTCTATAATGGAAGTAAATTAGTATTAAAAACATAATCAGCATTGTATCAACTTACCCTGAAAGTATAATGTCCTGAAATGTAATCAGTAATTTATTTGTTTGTCTGTTTAAAAAATAAATTACCCACAGAAAAAAGAACTAAATTACTTACAAAATACTGATTGACTGGAAGACTATAAATGTACTTTCTATATATATATTTTTTTCTTTCTGCTATTAGATTGGAGCAGAAGTGTGGATAAAGTGATATTTGCATTCAGGCTTAAAATATACCTCAAGGTTTATATTCAGATATAAGTATATCTGAAGTTTGTAATTTAGACAGCTTTTAAAATATAATGAAAATTTCTAGTCCGGACAAAATAACATAGATGTCCTTTCCCCTGCTAATTCAAACTAAGCAGAAGTATAAACTCTGAATATGGTGCAAATGGCAACAAAAAGAGAGCTGTGAAAGATAGTAAGAGGAAAGCAAACTGATTTGGGGATCTAGGACCAGGAAAACAGCACAAGAGCAGGAGGTCTTACATTCTTCCACCTTACAGAAGAAGGGCTTACAGATCCAGCCTTCCCTGGCCCCAAACTTAGCAGTAGAAGACAGCAGTAGAAGACAGCCCATATAAGATAATTGTTCCCCTTAACAGAGAAGGAATTCCTCTGTCAACCTCAAGAAACCTGACACTGACAAGTCAGATAGTTGAGACCCTGCCAAAAATAAGCAGCCAGAGGAACACTCAGCAAAGTAATAGAAGCTGTAATTAGGTACTAAGTGGAAATTATACAACTGAAAACTAAAATAAATAAGGTCTCACTGGGTGGGCTTGCTAGTAGAGAGATGTCAGAAACTTGAGATTAGACAATGCAATTCAGCCAACTGTAATAACAAAGAGTAAATAGACTGAAAAAAAAAAAAAAAGAAGAATCTCAGGGTTGTAAAAAGAACAAAAGTCCTAACAGTTCTATGATGAGAATCCCATAAAAAAGAAATAAAAGAGTGAGGCTGAATTTTCTTCATTATTGAAGAAATAATGGCTGTAAACTTACCAAATTCGGTGACAGTCACAAACCCAAAGATCTAAGAAACTGAGCAAATTTCACACAAGATAAACCCAAATAAATCTATGTCAAGATATATCTTGCACTTTAAAAAATTAAAGACAAACAAAAAATTTGAAAGCTTCCAAACAGAAATAATGCTATCCTTATAGGAGAATACCACTTGCTATGACAGTTGATTTCTCATCAGAAATCATGGAGGTCAGAAAGAAGTGACACGCTATCTTTCAAATGTTGGAAAAAAAAAAAAACTGTCAATCACAAAATCTATATCCATTAATGAAGAGTCTTTCTCATATGAAGAAAAACTAAAATAATTTGTCACTAGCAGACCTATCTTTAAAGAATGGCTGAAGGAAGTTCTTCAAATGAAAAGTAATGGTAAAAGAAAAATCTTAGAACATCATAACAGAAGAAGTTGTGAAAAGAACTACATCAGGAATGACTGAGATGTGACCTAAAGACCTCCAATGTTGCTGCTTGTGCTGAACTTTCGCTAAACATTCTAAATTAAAATTGCTGAAAGCTTGCTGAGTTGCCAAAAGGAAAAATAATGCTGAGATCTGGAATTTTTCTGGACTAAAGAAAATATAGTAACGGATGAGATGCATTCCATAACCCAAATGTATATATAGAACAATTTTACCCTCTAATCCAAATTCTTGGTAAGCAACTTGCATAAAGCTGCATTAACTTTCCCCTTTCCCCATAAAACTCTCTACCCATCTTCCTCTGGTAGGATACTGTTCTGGGTTTCTCCATAATCTATAACCCTCAAATTGAAATTCTAAGAATCCAGATAAACTGTCTTTTTGCCTATTTATAGTCTGTAATTCTTTCTGTTGATGAAAGAAATATCAAAAGAACCTAAACTAGACTGTTCTTTTCCACATATTTCATAAATTATATTGGATGACTGAAAAAAATTAGACCTTGATGCTCAAAATAATATTTAAAAAGGAAGATGTTAAAGGGCATATATGGAAGTGAGAGTTCCGTGCATCTTCAAAGTGGTAAAAATTTAATATAAATCAGTGGCTATATGTCATATATGTATATTGTGATAATCAGAGCATTCACTATATAATCTATACAATGAGATACATCAGAAACACTATAAACATAGATAGAATTCTAGAAAAGATCAAATAACTATAGAAAGACAAGAAAAGAAAAATAGAGAATGAGGCCACATAAAACAAATAAAAAATAAACAATAAAATGGCAGACTTAAGTGCTAACATATCCATAATTAACTTAAATGTAAGTTCTCTGGCAGTAACAAAATCAAACTAGAAATAAATGACAGAATACAATAGGAGAATCTCAAGACATTTAGAAATTAAACAGTACACTACTAGTCAATTTGTAAAGAAAAGTTTCAAAGGAAATTTAAAACCACATAAACTGAACAAAAAAGAAAATAAAAAGTAATGTGCAATGCAGCTAAAGTCGTTCTAAAGAGGGAGATCTATAGCAATAAATGCTTACATTAGAAACAAATACATACTTTAAATCAATAATCTAAGTTTCAACATTAAAAAAAATAGAAAAGGAAGAGCAAAATAAATCCAAGGCAAGCAGAAGAAAAGAAATAATAAAGATTAAAAACAATAAAATTAAAAATAAGAAAATAGAAAAATTGATAAAAAACAAAAAGCTAATTCTTTTAGAAAAAATCAATAAAATTGACAAGACTCTGTCAAGACAGACAATAATAGAAAGAAGATGTGATATTAAGAGCGATGTGGGTCACCAGTATTGAGTGAAATAGAAGATATAACTACAAATCCTGCAGCCATTGCACAAATAGTGAAGGAATACTGGGAAAAATTTTATACTCATAAATTTGACAGCTTAGGAAAAAATGATTATTTCCTCAAAATCCACAAACTACCAAATTCAATAAAGATGATATAAGCAATATAAGTAGCCCTATAACCATTAAAAATTTTAATCTGTAATTTAAATACTCCTAAAAATAAATCCCAGATTCATTCATTTAAAACAGAAATTATCAATACAATTATTTTATGCAATCCCTTCAAGAAAATAGAAGAGGATGGAAAACTCCCCAATTCATTTTATGAGGTCAGTATTACTGTTATACTAAAACCAGACAAAGGCAGCACACAAAAAAATACAGAACAATATATCTTATGAATTTATATGCAAAATCCTCAACAAAATACTAGCAAACAGAATCTAGCAATGTATAAAAGAGAATAATACAGATGATCAGAAATGCAATGCTTATTTAACATTCAAAAATCAAACATAATATATTGTATCAATAAGACAAAGAAGAAAGATCATGTGATTTTATTAATTTATATAGAAAAAAACAGACAAATTGCAATACCCATTCATTAAAAAAAAAAAACAAAAAACGACAATTACCAATAGAAGGGAATTACCTAAATTCAATAAAAAACATTAAAAAAAAAAAGTCCTGCCGCTAATAACATACTTAATGGTAAAATTTTGCATGCTTTCCTCCTAAGATCAGGAATAAACTAAGAATGTCCACTCTCATCACTTTTATTCAAACTTTTACCCACTTCGGTAGGACAAAAATAAAATAAAAGGCATACAGATTGAAAAGGAAGAAATTAAACTCTTTGTATTTGAAAATGACATGATTGTGTACATAGAAAATCCACAAAAAAATTTCAAAAATTATCCTAGAACTTTTAATAAGTGAGTTTAGCAGGGTTTTGGGATATAAAATCAACACACAAATATCAATTGCATTTTTACCTACTAAGAATGAACTAAGAATTTTTAAAACAAAATTTTATTTGCTATCACTCCAATAAAATAAAAGGCTTAGGTATTCACTTAGGAAAACATTTAATAATCTCTCTGCATGCTGAAAATTACAAAATGGAGATGAAAGAAATACAGGAAACCTAAATAAATGGAGGGACACATTGTGGCCATAGATTAGAAGTTTCAACATAGTAAACATGTCACTTGATCTATGTGTCTAATGCAATTTCTACCAATACCCCCATAAGATTTTTTCATCAACATGTGTAAGCTTATTTCAAAATTTACATAGAAAGGCACAGGCCATAATACAGTTCAATCAGTTTTGGCAAAGAAGAATAAGGTGGGGGGACTCACTCTACCTGATATTAAGCCTTTCTATATAACTACAGTGTCATTTGTAATGACAAAATTATAGACGTGGTAAACAAATTTGTGGTTGCTAGGAATTAAGGATGTGGTATGTGGTTGGGAGGTGAGGTGGAAGTAGTTACAAAAGGGCAACAGGAAGGATTCTGTGATGTTACCACTGTTTAGAATATTGACTCTAGCAGTGAATACATGAACCTAAACATGTGATTCAATTCTATAGAATTCAGTTAACATGCACATGATTGCAAGTGAAACTGGAGAAATCTGAATAACATTGTTGGATTGTATTTATGTCTGTACACTGATTGTGATATTATATTACAGATATGTAAAATATTACCTTTGGAGAAATTGGGTAATTTGTGCAAGAGATCTCTCTGCATTATTTTTTACAACTGTGTGTGAATCTATAGTTATCTTGATTAAAAATTCAATTAAAAATATAATAAAACCTCACTGTAAGACCTGGAACAAGAAGGAATTCAAAAGAGCTTCTTGTATTACCTGCTTAGCTCCATCTTGTTCACTGTTTTAGAGTGAATATTCACTGAATTAAAACCTCTTGAGGGTAAGTCCATACCTAATTCCTCTCTGTACCCCTAAATCTGGCATAGAGTTTGTCACACAGCAAGTGCTCAAGAAATGTTTAATAAATAAATGAATGAAGCAGAAAAGCAAACCTGTGAACATTCATTCACTTTACCCTCATTTTATTGTTGGCCTCTCCCGTTGCAGAGCACAGGCTCCGGATGCGCAGGCTCAGTGGCCATGGCTCACGGGCCCAGCCGCTCCGTGGCATGTGGGATCTTCCCAGACCGGGGCACGAACCCGTGTCCCCTGCATCAGCAGGCGGACTCTCAACCCCTGCGCCACCAGGGAAGCCCAAAATATTGAAATTTAACTTAACTTCTTAGAACTCATGTGCCAATAAGTAAACCTTAAAATTCCTTTTCATTTAGCTCAAAGAAGATGAAATTGTGAATAAAGGAATTGACTCCAAATCCACACACATTTCTCTAGTGTTTATTTCATCAGTAAATATTTACCAAGGGTAGTCTGCAAATTTGCTACCTGATAATTAACCACGTCTTAATTCAGGCACTTGTTAATTTATTATCCCATTTGAACTCATTTAAGGGAGAGGAATCAAAAAATAATTATAATTTAGTATTTGATAACTAATGGATCCTTGTCTTGGTGATTCACACCTTAACTTGAGACTCTAAAAAAGAATATTTTGACGAATATGCATAATTGTCTGTGTGAAACAGGAAAAAGATGGGGAGGGGCATATTTTGCTCCTTTTTTGTCCACTCTCCTATTAAAAAGGTGAAATAGAATGATTGAATTGTTCCATTCAGATAAAGATGACATAACTGAAAAAAAAAAAGGCAAATCATAATCAGTATCTCAGAATTCCTGGCTGATAAGAAGTATAAGGTACCCTATATCAGTTGACAGAGAAGATAGTATTAGTTGGCCCTACTTAGTTCTGCTACTCTGAAGCTGGCCTTTGTGGACCAGGAGATATTTTATTTGCTATAATAATGACCCTTTCTTAATCTTCATTAAGAGACAAAATCTAAATCTTCTGGCCAAATGAAATGAGGAACTTGCCTTACTTCACCCAGCAGATCACTCTCTTGGCGAGAAATAGGTAAACTGGATTTGTTGAGAAAGAATCATGTGTATACAGTTGCTCATAAAGTGTTTGTAACCAATTTACTTAGAATACTTTCAAGCCACAAATAAAAGTAAGCCTAGAAGGACATTTAAGGTGTAGAAATATATGTATTTTCCCAAAGAAAAAGAAATTAGTGATTAAGATACTTCAATCCCACTGGTCTAACTCCATTCTTACGCTATATATATGACAACCTTATATTTAAAATAAAATTTTAATCAATTACATTAAAATCACCTGTTACACTTATTTTAATACACTGATTCTGAGTCACCTTAAGACTCACTGAAGTTGAATTTGTGCTTTGGCTTTGTGTTGTTTTGCTCTCATGGTATGTGTTGATAGTACGTGTGGTTTCAGAAACTTGCAAGACACAAGCCCAGCCAGAAAGAATCTTGAGAACTAACCTCAGAACCACTGCTATTTTATTTTTTGCTATGATGTTTCCTTAGCAAGATATCTCTCTTCTAGAAAGGCAAGTTACATGCTCATACATACCACTCGTATTGCCCATAATTACATCTTCTGTATGTTCACTAGCCTCTAAAGTTGCCCTAATAATTTTTAGGGAGAAGAGAAGAAAGGAAGGTAGAGACATCTTTGCTCTTTCCAGATATTGGAGCCCTTTCATCTCACTCCCCTCTTCTTCAACAAAAAACAGACAAAGATGTCTCTCTGCTGCTATCAGATTCTGCCATGAAGTTTCTATTTCAGCGGCTTTTTATTACACACTAATATAGATACTTTCTAGTATGATGTCCAAATATATACTTCAAGACACCCTTGAGGTTCTGAAGTACTTAAATCTTGTTTTTGCAAGATTTATACACTGTGCATAAGGCAACAGTTTATCCAGTGCATTTTGAGGATGTTTATAAAGAGGTCTGTGTTAGAGAGATGTCCACAGCTCCCTGCACCACTTGGGTGAC
Organism: Lipotes vexillifer; assembly: GCF_000442215.2. Lineage (NCBI taxonomy): Eukaryota > Metazoa > Chordata > Mammalia > Artiodactyla > Lipotidae > Lipotes > Lipotes vexillifer. The sequence goes on along the minus strand of NW_006776934.1, from coordinate 1,077,908 downwards.
TCGTGGGAGTGAGGTTCCATTCAATTATCCAGCAAATAGTATTGAGTGCCTACAGTGTGCCTGGGAATATATTAAGGACTTACAATGAAAGGATACATAAAACACTGCTGTTGTCCTCAAGGACCTGGCAGGTTTTATTGAGGAGACAAACAAGAAGACAAGGAAAATACAGTGTAGAAATATGGGGAAACAAATAGCACTATGGGCATAAAAAGAAAGAGAAACAGAAAAGTCAGCTTCTAGGAGCAATAGCCAGAGGTTGGAATATAATTGGGGGCATGATAATAAATAAGGAAGAGAGCACTGGGGTCTGAATGCTGTGCTAAATAGTATATACTTTATCTTGAGGTTAACATGAGCAATTTGAGGAGCTTTGTGATCTTATTTGCATATTTGCTAAAGAGTAGAAGCTGAAGAGACCAGTTAGGAGGATGTAGCCATGAGGATAAGAAACATCAGTCATTTCAAGAGCAATTAGTGAGGTACAATAAAAAGAACCTAATAATTAATAAGATTTGGTATATATGAGCAGAAAGAGCTAAGAAAAGAAACCCTAATTTTCTCTTGGGAATCTGAGGGGATGGTTGTGCCTTTTACTCATATATGTAAACCTAGAAAAGACAGGTGACACTGGAAAGAGAGCAGTCCTACAAAATGCCAGAGTACCCTGACCCAAATTCCAGACGGTCCCTGTATAATCAGGAACATGCTTCACTAAACTGCCCAATAAGAAAATGCAAGCTGGGAAGAATGCTTACTTTATAAAAACTCTAAGTAAAGAAGTTTAGAAAAATGGCCCAAAACAACCCATAACATAAAATTACTGATTTTGCTTCTTTTTATCTACTGAAGTCACCAAATGACTTTTGAATAACTAACATGAAACATATTCTAAGATTCCTTCATGGGAATGACTGCTATTGTTCACTGATATCCATTTTATTTTTCTTTTTCGTCCAATGCACAGAGACCAGTTGCATTGCCCATTCTTCCTAAATAAGATCAAGGTCATAGGACTGAGTACTGGTCAGTGAAATGTTAGCAAAAATGAATCCAGGCCTGGGCCCATGAAAATCTGCTGTACACTATTCCCTTTCTCTCTTCACATCCCATAATGATCTTGAGCATCATGTACTAAAGATAGTGGTCCCACAGTATAGAAGGACCTGGAATACCTAAAAGACTACAGGAGTGGAGCCCCCCTGCAAATCACAGCCCCCCTGCCAATCACAATGAGCAAATGACTGGGTTAAACCATTGAGATTTGTGGGTTGCTTTAAACATTTTTAACATACCCCAACTGATAGTTTTGATACCAGGAATAGTGTCCTACTGAACAAAATTGTTGACTACATGACATCCACTTTGTGATCAGAGACTGGACAGAGGGGAAACTGATTTTCAAAACTGGAAAATTGATAATCCATGTTACATTGGGGCGAAACTTTTCATGACACCATCACCTGCAACAGCCTGGAAGAAAGTCCATGCCAAGAGCTCTAGGGGAAATGGTTGAAATAATTAGAACCTTAGTTTGTGTTGACAATTATTAGCTATACTTGGCAGGAAGGAGGTAAGTTCAGAGACTGTTAGACACAGTGAAATAGGAAAGAGAAAGGAAACCAGAGTAGAAAGTAGTGTGGGGATTTGTGGCCTTAAAGTCTTAGAAAAGTGTATGTGTTTAAGTAAAAGAAAAGGGAAATGCATTTGAGAAAACAGCATAAGCATATTAAAATCCAGATTTTTAGTTTTCCACTCAAACTATAAAGCCTCAATGTAGCAGCTATTAAATTAATAGAGATAAATGTTGGGCAAGGATGCAAAGAAGTGATGCAGATTTAAGTATTATGGCAATAGAAGAATTTATGTATGGTTATTGGTGCTGAGAACTTATTAAGAGTAGATCAGAAGCCCATTAAGTTCTGCAACAGGGGGAATTACATTCTCAAAGGAACTATGAGTCCTGTTGCTAAAATTCTAACTATTAAAAAAAATTGACATCATCCAAGAACCATTTCAAATGTGGTCAAAGAAGACTCACTGCTTTTCCTAAATATCAGAGCTAGCGTCCATGAAAAAAATGGAAAAGTGTTCCTTTCAAAGATTAGAAACAGAACTAATCAGAAAATATCCCCCACTTCCAGTTCAGGGACCCAGTGCTCACCCCTCAAGATCCTGGCAATTCTACCGAACTGCTGAAAATCTTCCCAATGCCTTCTCTCTAATTGTAAGATTTTATCCGTTGTCCTATCCCTATTTATCATAGTATATTAGTGAGAATTGATAGAGGGGGTATGTTTTAGATCATAGGTTGATCACACCAAGAAGAATTGCATTCTGACTTAGTAGTAAAACGTATTGCACATTTTCCTAGAGATCTTGGACCACGGCTGAATGCAGCTACTAAGTGGTGGTATTTTAGGTTTTCTCCCTTGTGGAGGGGTGAATGCACTCTACAGATGGAATAAAAAATGAGATGTATATGTGTTTGCTCCAGAGTAGACTGCCAGAGACTGCTGGTGCTTGATCAAACCCATTTCCTCCTCTGATACGTGGACTGCTATTTGCCTGCTGTTTTCTCTTCCACTTTATGGTTAATTTTAGAGGCTGGTGGTGCCAGAAGCTGGATAGTATCTTGTCCTTGACTGCAAGGAGCTGAAATTCTTTTTAATCTACCTTGTAACATTAGTGAAGTTACTGTGAAGTTGCAATTGTATGTTATAGATATTAACCTATCCTGATGAATGCATTCCTTTTTAGCAGCTTCCAGATCTCAACAACTAGACTGTGGTTTAACTATAAACTTTTTACAAATGTTATTATCTTTTCATTTTCTGTTACAGATTTCACTGATATGTTTGGTTAATCAATATTCAGAGATTTTCCCAAAAGAAAAGACATTGAAGAATGAGGTTAGTAATTTTTACATAATTATACATTAAATACCTAATTTGCCATTAATTACAAGAATAAGAATTGGCCAAATTAATATATGCCTTTAATTACACTAGGTAATTAAATTTCACAGTTTAAAATGATAATTGGTACATTATTCATGCAACACCCTTTTTGAAACTTGATCTTTTTAACTCAGAAGAAGTATGGTATAGTTACAACAGAAAAACTTAACAGTGGCCTTCATCTTTGTCTTTGTCACTGAAAAATTTTGCCACTTGTGACAAGTAATTCCTCTTTAAGTATCTGGTTCTCACATATTAAAAAAAAGAAGTTAGAAATACCTATCTTTCATTTTTTTGTACAGGTCAGATAATTTAAGCAATAAAAATCTCTTAGCCTGATAAACACTCAGGGGAAATATCTATATTCTTTCTATTATTCATTTTCCCAGTAATAGTTAGTTATGAACCAAATTAACTTTTATAACAGCCATGCCCGCAAAATCAGAAGAAGTGATGTTGACAAGTGTAAAATCACAGATAACAATCTGTCTGTTTAAAATATGAGCTTTTGAGATTGGAAGAAAATGATTCACTCAGAATAAATTCTACCTATGGCATCAATGCTATATTTTGAATTAGCCCTAATACCCATAGACTTCACTAATTTGTATTCATTAAAATTTTAATTTATTCTGCAATATTATTGAACACTTCTCTGTACTAGGGATTTTAGTAAGGTTTTAAATATACATATGGGAGTCATCTTCCTAGAAGTGATGATCATCAAAAAAGAGAAAGGATGAGATCACTGAAGCAAGAAATGTATAAAGAAGAAAACAAAATAAAAATAGGCCATTTAGAGTTTAGTAATGAAAACAAGATTAAAGTTGGCAAAAAAAAAAAAGTGGGAGAAGTACAAAATAATACATTCTTACCAAAGCCAGAGCTTTAAGAGATTGGAATAAACAATATATTAAATATGGCAGAGATTTTATGGAGCATAAAAACTAAGAAAGATATTGAGAAGACCGATTGTATGAATGTTTCACAAATAAAATGACCTTTTTGAATAACAAAAAAATACATTTTAAAGTATGATACATCTTATCCTTTTCAAAACTTCTACTTTATCCTGAGATTTTCCCTAGCTCTTCCAGCTTACATTAAAAGTTCCATCTCAGCTAGAGTTTGTATTACTCCTAAAATAAGCCTACACTCCTGTTTCAGGATATTACAAACTTGGACTTTTTTTTTTACTCTCCTTTGTTTTCTTACCACTTGTACGTCTCTTGATTATTGCCCTAATAATTATTACTTTACAATTGCTAGAGTAATCTTACATTTGGACATGATAAAATCTGAACATATTTCAATTGTTTCTGAAATCAGGGTTATTTCTTCTTTGGTATGGACTTTATAAATAACTTTTATAATCTGTCCTTCCTTTTCAAAATACAGATTCACATACTATCTCAGAATCATTTTATTGTTTCCCTTTCAAAGATAAGATAAACAAGGAAGGCAAAAAACATTTCTCCTCTTATGATTAAGAAAAATCACCAATTATTAATTAAGATTATATTTATGTGAACATTGAAACCTTTTTATTGATTTTTTGATCAAATGTATATAAAAAGTAAAAAATTAAATCTAAGCTAAACTTATGAAAAGGGACATTCTTTATCCTATATCTTCTTTTCCAATTCCTACTCCCAAGAAACAACTACTTTGAATGACATTTAGTTGATTGTTATGTTATTTACCTAATATTTTAAAATAACATGCTATTGCTAGGTATTTTTTTTTCTTTTAGTTTTAATTGTCATCGTAGTACTTCACATTATAGAAGATGAGGATTTAGCTTTCTCATATTATTACTCTTATACCCAGGAAAGTGAGGCTCTTGCCTTGGCCCTGTCCCTCAATGGGCTTTGGTGTTTAAGTGCTTTGCTTCTGCCTAGGACTTACCTGATCTGGCAGTGCCTCCCAGGTGGAGCACTTCAAGCTAGGACCAGGTCTCAAGTGGACACAGGTCCCAGTTTTTCATCTTCAGGATTCTTTCTCATCTAAATCTGTGTCTAGGGTCAATCAGATGTCCTAAAGTTTCAGGATTCATGTCTACAAGAATTTCCCAGGCCCCTAAGGCCATACCTCGTGGCACAGGGTACCCTGGAGTGTAGGTCATTCTTGCCAGATGACGTGCTATTTCTTTCTGAAAATCATGGGAATTTGGGCTGCGACACTACTATGATACACTGAATTTTGATGACTCTCACGTAAAACACAGGATGCCCTCAGGATTCTGGACAACCAGTGCTAGAACCCTAGACTGGAGGATTGAAGGCAGCTTTGCTCTTGAGCTGTGTGTGAGGACCCATTTATCAGCTCTGGCCTATCTATGCTTAGACCCCAGTTCAACCTCTGGTTTAGAGCTCCTGAAAGAGTGCATGAATTATTTACCCTGTGGACCCCAGCAGTGAAACACAGGGCAGTCACCCCACACTCTCTTCATACTCTGCACCACAGGTCAGACATTCAGTTAGGAGTGGCCATGCTATATCTTCTGACAGTCTTTAAGAATGTCACTTGGCAATGTCAGCAGACTCTTCTGATCAATTTCTTTTCTTGTCTCCAAGCTATTGTGCTCTCATGAGTTGATTGTAAAATTTACTAAAAATGAAAAGCACAATCATTGCACCAAGAGGCCCACTCCTCCCTACGTTCATTGTCCCTTTGCCAGTCCTCCATACTGGTGGTAAGGTGGAAAACAATGGTGTCATCAATATTTAAAGAGATCTCATTCTAGGAATGCAGTGATAGCTGAAAGAGTTCAAAAGAAGACTGGCAAGATCTGAGAAGGGTCAACATTTTATTCACTTTCAAGCTAATCATTTAGTCTTTTACTATTTCAAGGATTGTGGAAAATAAAATAAGGTGCCTGGGTCAGAGATAAAAGTCTTTGTTTGTATATGGTTCAAAAAATGGCAAGCCAGATGATGGGTCAAAAAGTCAGCCAAGTAGTCTTCAACATAGCAATTTCCTTAGCACAGTTGATGAACTTTTCTAAGAGCATTTCTTTTTCATTTTCTACCTCCTCACTAGTCATATCATTCTTAGTTTTCTGTGTTACAGTCAAAATCATTAGTTTGTTTGTGGCTACTTCTGGAAATAGTGGTTCAAAATCTCTCCGCAGCAATTCCAGACATGTCTGGATTGCACACTCTACTCTGGCACTTTCAAAGTAAGTTTCTGCTCTGTTAATTTATTGATAAAAGGTGCATCATTACCCTGAAATTCATTCATATATTGTGCCATAACAAACTCATGTCTTTCACTGGATAAAGGTTCTGCTAGAACATCAGGTAAAGTTTATGAACTTGGCTTTTCTTCTGTGATGTAGTCCCATTGAAGTGACAATCAAAACCTATGTTCCCAGGAACCTGGAATCACTTATCCTGAGATCCAAATTGTCCCATAGTTTCATCAGACAAAATTGTTCGATAGAAGATATCTGTAGCTGCATTGGCCACAGAGACTCAACAGAACCTGAAGATCTTGCAGTTGAAAAGTCTCTGGGATTGACAACCCTTTTAACTAAAGAGCAAAATCCTGGGTGATAGGAAACGAGTCTGGCTCTGTTACAGAGCACTTTACTCTTTATGACAGTCTCTAGGTCCATCCACATCTCTGTAAAGGGCACAGTTTCATCCCTTTTTATGGCTGAGTAGTATTGCATTGTATATATGTACCACGTCTTCTTTATCCGTTCCTCTGTTGATGGACATTTAGGTTGCTTCCATGTCCTGGCTATTGTAAATAGTGCTGCAGTGAACATTGGGGTGCATGTGTCTTTTGGAATTGTGGTTTTCTCAGGGTATATGCCTGGTAGTGGGATTGCTGGGTCATACAATAGTTCTAGTTTTAGGTTTTTAAGGAACCTCCATACTGTTCTCCATAGTGGCTGTATCGATTTACTTTCCCGCCAACAGTGTGTAAGAGGGTTCCTTCTTCTTCACTCCCTCTCCAGCATTTATTGTTTGTAGATTTTTTGAAAATGTCCATTCTGATTGGTGTGAGGTGTTATCTCAGAAAGACAGATGAATGCTATCGACATTTAGGATCTTCTATTGATGATCTTCACTGCTGTAAACTGATTCATCACAGTCTCTGGGGTACCCATGTGGTTGTAGGAAGCAACTTCACTAATGCAACACCAGACAACCATATTATGAAGAAATTAAGTGGAAACTAGCAGTAATGTCAACTTATTTGTTCTGCTATTTGTAACATTTGGGATGATCTATAAACATTTTCAAAGGCTTCAGTTTTTAAAATTTATTTCCCTGTAGGTATTTATTTCAACATTTATGAATTTACAATATTGGCAAGTGGTTTGTGATTTTTAAATTTCAAATGTTCATTCATATTATCATTAAATACAGCATGAGCACATCCACATTGTAGAGAATGTGGTAACTAACATGTAATCAGGGTATGATTTCATATTGTTATTTTTCCCCTTAACTGGAAAAACCTCTCCAAAAATAAATCATACCTTTGGTTATCAAAAAAAAAAAAAAAATCTTTGTTACTCATAGCAGAGCAAGCAGCATGAGTATACAAATATTTATGTCAGTTCCCTGACTGATCTCCAATTTCTACTGGTTGTGCAAAGAAGAGCAGATGACACCTGCACACACAAGGATACAGACCTTTAATAATAGGCAATAAGCATCCATGCCCTTTGTCTTAAGAAATACTATATTTGTATCTTAAGAGGTAGCAGAATAGTGGATTCTATTTCTATGCTATAAAATTTCAAACCATAAATTTAATATAAACAGAAAACAGAATATCACTTAGGTTTTCCTTCTGGATGAAACTTGCATTTGTGATCAACATTAAACAAGCTCAGTTATCATCTTTGGGAGAGTTATTGAAAGGCAGTGTTCCCTGGCAGAACCATAGATGACATAGTATCATGAGTAACAATAAGTCTGAAGACTTATTTTGGGGGAGGGAGGAGGTTCTCACTGATAATTGAATCTGTGGCTTCATGTTGTTCATTGTTTTTTTTTAACTTTCTCAGATAATATTTCTTCAAACTTGACTTCTGCCCCATTCTCTCCTCTTCTTGCACATCATTACATGTATATAAGGCCTTCTCCTGAGTATTTTCTGTTACTTTGTTTTCTGTGTTTTACACTCTTATTTTTCTTATTGCCTTAGTATAGATATTTCATTCTGACCTAGTTTTGTTCACTAGTTTACTTTTATTGTATTAATCTAAACTGAAATATATCCTTTGAGTTCTTAGGTTCAGTTATAATTTATTTTTTTAGTTGGGATTTTTTCTTGAATACACAAATTTGTCCTTTGATAAAATGATCAGAGCTATTTTAATGTCAGTCTGATAATTCTAGCATTGTATTTTCCCATGTTGTTCATCTATTTTTATTATTTTTTCTATTTTTATTTATGTCTTAAGTTGCATTGTACCACTAGTTATTTTTAATCTTGGTGGGACATTATGGCCCAACGTTGTAGGAATGATTGAGGCCTCAGATAACATAATCTCTCTCTGAGAAGAATTTACATTGATTGTGATAGATAATTCTCATGATTTTTTTTTTAATTGAAGTATAGTTGATTTACAATATTGTGTTAGTTTAAGGTATCTAGCACAGTGATTCAGTTATTTATTTATTTTTTTGCAGATTACATTTCATTACAGGTTATTAAAAGATACTGAATATAATTTGCTGTGCTATAGAGTAAATCCTTGCTGCTTATCTATTTTACATATAGTAGTTTGTATCTGCTAATCCCATACTCCTAATTTGTCCCTTTCCCTCTCTCTCCCCACTTTGGTAAACATAAATGTGTTTTCTATGTCTGTTAGTCTGTTTCTATTTTGTGTATAGATTCATTTGCACAGCTGTTAACGCTTCTAGACTTCAGACTCTACTACAAAGCTACAGTAAGCAAAACAGAATGGTACTGGCACAAAAATAGACACACAAATCAATGGAACAGATTAAAGAGCCCAGAAATAAACCCACACATCTGATGACTTTCCCATACACCTCTTCTGCCTCTTCTCAGTCATAAAACTTTCTAATTCAGAAGAGGAGATGTGTACATACACAAACACACACACATACACCTATTTCATTAAAAATAAACCTGCCTGGAAAAACCTAAAAAAAAAAAAAAATAGAAAACTAATATAAAGAATATTCTAAGCTTCCAAATGAGCAAAAGATCTTTTAAAAAGGTTGGAGAGGCAATAGAACATTTTACCACTACAAGAGAAAGTTAGAAAAGAAAGAAATAATATAGAAAGTGGTGAATTATAAACACAAAATTTTATGATAGAAATAAGTGGATAAATTAGATATCAACAAATACGGCCTCTACTTATACACATATACACAATGCAAAAAAGTCATAATTTCATTATAAATTGAACCAATCCACTTATATAGTCATATTTTAATACATATTTCAGAACATGATAGTTGAATATAACAAGGTTATGTGAGATTTCATCTAGTTAATATAAAACCCTTTTTTTTTTTTTTTTTTTTTTGCGGTACGCGGGCCTCTCATTGTTGTGGCCTCTCCCATTGCAGAGCACAGGCTCTGGACGCACAGGCTCAGAGGCCATGGCTCACAGGCCCAGCTGCTCTGCAACATATGGGATCCTTCTGGACCAGGGCACGATCCCGTGTCCCCTGCATCGGCAGACAGACTCTCAATCACTGTGCCACCAGGGAAGCTCCATAAAACCTGTTTAATATTCTACACCTATAAGAGCAAATTCACATGTAATTAAATATAATTTATTAGTTTACAAACTGAATTTCACATTCTTTCAAGATAACAATATAATATAATCTATGTTCTTTTAATCACAATCAAATTACAAGCATTGTAATAGATTTTATCATTGCTGTGCAATGTTATTTGTCTTTTCACGCAGGAGAGACTGAATCTCCTGGACTTTTTATTTATTTATTTATTTATTTATTTATTTATTTATTGTGGTAAGCAGGCCTCTCACTATTGTGGCCTCTCCCATTGCAAAGCACAAGCTCCGGATGCGCAGGCTCATCGGCCATGGCTCACAGGCCCAGCCGCTCCACGGCATGTGGGATCTTCCCAGACTGGGGCACGAACCCATGTCCCCTGCATTGGCAGGCGGACTCTAAACCACTGGGCCACCAGGGAAGCCCTCTCCTGGACTTCTGAATTCCACGTTTTGCCATTTGATTTACTTGGGTGAATTAAATGTGAGTGGAAGAAATATGCAGACTGCAAACTTTGAGCATTGTTTTTAGCTTTATTGAAATCTACTTGACAGCAAACATGTAAATTTAAGGGGTACAATGTGATAATTCGACACACCATATATTGCAAAATTATTACCAAAATAAGGTTTGTTAACACATCCATTACCTCACAAAAGTACCTTTTTTAATGTGTAGTGTTTAGTCTCATACAAAAACATTTCTACAACCTTCAATTGTTGACTTTATCTTTTTGGAATAAGTTGAATAATTTTTTTTAACATCAGTACCAAGGAATTTAAGAAAGAGAGATTTGTCCCAGGCTTTAGCAGATATTTAAAAGTATAATACTCATTTAATATAAAAATATAATATTTTTCAGAGAAGAAGACACATTTCCAGAACCACAATCCCTTTTAAGTACTTATCAACCCATGATTGTTCCTAAGTTTTGCAGAAGGCTTATCAAATTCAACACCAAAGCACATGCCACTTATTGATCTCAATGTAATAATAAAGTCAAACAACTCTTTTTTTTTCCCCAAACAGTCATATTTATTTCCAGATTTCTCAGATGCTTTCTTGTCTGGAGGAGAAAAAAAAAAAAAAAAAAAAAAAAACTCCAAAGAAACAACTATCTCTTAGAGAAACAGATATTCATCAGCTTTGCTTTTTTTCCTATTAAACAGTAATGGTCACAGGGTTTTAGTCAATTATTAAAAATATTGCCAACAGTTTTCTAGTTACAATGTGTTCTGTTTTGTAAACCAAAATGGTTGTTACACTCTATCAAATTGTAAACTGAAAACAGAAAATATGCTTTGAAAGTGAGGAACACCAAAATATTGGGTGATTCCTAAAGGGTATAAATAGTGTGATTTAAATTGCTTCATGAATGAAAGGTAATTTACTGATAAATATCAACATTTTGAGTAATTTTAAAAGCACTGCACTGAAATTTAAATTATGTATTTACTGAATAGTAAATTCAACTTGTAAAAAATAAAATCTAAAGGAAGTTAAAGGAGAGAAATATAAGAACACATGAAAACAATTCATGTCATTGTTCAACATTAATACATATATTTTCAATAATCAATTAACTAATAATGAATTAAGTTAGTGACCCAGATTAGCTGTTCTTGCAAGTCAATTTTAGGAGTACTAACAACCTCAATTAAGATTTTTCAGATAATTAAAGGATTAACCAAGATCTAATAACACACTTTCAATTTATTTCACTCAACAGGAGGGTTGGGTTACAGTTGGTTTTAAAGAAACTATTAGAGGCTGTTCTTGCCTCATCTATTTACAACCACAAAAATAATAAAATATTTGATAGTAAAGATAGTTATAAAGTGTAAGAAATAGATGAAATACAGAACATTAATTGAATCCTGGATAAGGGAAAAGATTTTAAATTGTAATTTAAAAATGGATTTCTTATAATGTGTCAGACTTCTTATTCTTAAATAAATGGAAAGTTTTAGAATAAAAAAATGTTACCAAAAGGAATGATCATACTAAAGAATCTTCATTTACAGATTCAAAATTAGGGTGTATATGGCCAGTATTATCCAAGGGAAAGAACTTATGAACTTGAGATTCAAAAACTCTCTTCTTATTAAAGAAGTTCTCTTTGGTATGATTTTATCATATTCTTCAAAATATTCCCCTAGTCCCCACTTCAGTCTTGGATTCTCAACCAGCTTGATACTGGTGTCTAGACAATGCATTTAAAAAAAAAAATTGGAGTATAGTTGATTTACAGTGTTGTGCTAGTTTCAGGTGTACAGCAAAGCAAATCAGTTACACATATAATTATATCCACTCTTTTTTTTTTTTTTTTTAGATTATTTTCCCATATAGGTCATTACAGAGTACTGAGTAGAATTCCTCATGCTATAGAGCAGGTTCTTATTAGTTACCTTTCTATATAAAATAGTGTGTATATGTCACTCCCAGTCTCACAATTTATCCCTCTCCCTGCCTTATCCCCTGGTTAGTTTTTTTTTTTTTTCTACAACCATGACTCTACCTCTGTTTTGTAAATGAGTTCATTTGTACTCCTTTTTTAAACTCCTCATATAAGCAATATCATATGATATTGGTCTTTCTGTGTATGACTAACTTCATTCAGTATGACAATCTCTAGGTCCATCCATGTTGCTGCAAATGGCATTATTTCATTCTTTTTTATGATTGAGTAATATTTTGTTGTGTATTTGTAACATATCTTCTTTATCTATTCTTCTATTGATGGACATTTAGGTGGCTTCCATGTCCTGACTATTGTAAATAGCACTGTAATGAACATTGGGGTGAATGTATCTTTTCAAATGATGGCTTTGTCCAGGTATATGCCTAGGGTTGCTGGGTCATGTGGTAGTTCTATTTTTAGTTTTTAAGGAACCTCCATACTGTTCTCCATAGTAGCTGAAGGAATTTACATTCCCACCAACAGTGTAGGAGGGTTCCCTTTTCTCCACACACTCTCCAGCATTTATTGTTTGTAGATTTTTTTGATGATAGCCCTTCTGACCAGTGTGAAATGATACCTCATTTAGATTTGGTGTGCATTTCTCTAATAATTAGTGATGTTGAACATCTTTTCACGTGCTTTTTGACCATCTGTATGTCTTTTTTGGAGAAACGTCTATTTAGATCTTTCCCCCCACCCCAACATTTTGATTGTTTTTTTTTCTTGATATTGAGCTAAATGAGCTGTTTGTATATTTTGGAGATTAATCCTTTGCCCATGCTTCGTTTGCAAATGTTTTCTCCCATTCTGAGGGTTGTCTTTTTAATGAATGGAATGAGGCATTTGTTTCATTAATTGGAGAAAAAACATTACATTTTTTTACTTGTATGACATCTCTTCTTTTGCTAGTGTCCTTTTTGATTACTTTTTAATAGTTTATCAGTCCTAATTCAAGATTGAATTATTGAAGTAGTTATATTGATCAAGGTTTAAATATCTATATTATTCTGGTATTGATTTGACTATGCTGAAAAATTGATACTTTTGCTTCATTATAGCAAGAGAGTTGAAATCTATCAATGATCTAAATATTGGGAACTCTTCTGGGATAACATGGATTATATATGGAAAACAAATTTTACAATAATTGTCCAGATGAAATATGGAAAGTATTAAAATATCTTATATTGCTCAAACTTGTCACCTTGACAATAACGAATTAGAGTATACCTATTTTCAAAGACATATCAACAAAGGATATGAAATACTATGGAGCTTTAAAATTAAATATCTTGGCATGCCTCTTGGATAGACTCATCCACCAGAGGACAGACAGCAAAAGCAAGAACTACACTCCTGCAATCTGAAGAACAAAAACCACAATCACAGATCATTAGACAAAATGAAAAGGAAAAGGAAAAGGATTATGTCCCAGATGAAGGAACAAGATAACCCCCCAGGAAAACAGCTAAATGAAGTGGAGATAGGTAACCTTCCAGAAAAAGAATTCAGAATAATGATAGTGAAGATGATCCAGGATCTCAGAAAAAGAATGCAGGTGAATATTGAGAAGATGCAGGAAATGTTTAACAAAGAGTTAGAAGAGCTACAGAATAAACAGAGATGAACAATACAAGAACTAAAATGAAACATACACTAAAAAGGAATCAATAGAAGAATAACTAAGGAAGAAGAATGGATAAGTGACCCAGAAGACAGAATGGTGGAAATCACTGCCATGGAACAGAATAAAGAAAGAAGTATGGTAAATGAAGACAGCCTAAGAGACCTCTGTGACAACACTAAATGCACCAATATTCACATTATAGGGGTCCCAGAAGAAGAAAGGTCTCAAGAAAATATTTTCAGAGATAATAGCTGAAAACTTCCCTAACATGAGACAGAAAACAGTCAACCAAGTCCAAGAAGCACAGAGTCGCAGGCAGGATAAACCAAAGAAGAAACACACTGAGACACATAGTAATCAAACTGACAAAAATTAAAGACAATGAGGGGTTCCCTGGTGGTGCAGTGGTTGAGAGCCCACCTGCCAATGCAGGGGACATGGGTTCATGTCCCGGTCCAGGAAGATCCCACATGCTGTGGAGTGGCTGGGCCCGTGAGCCATGGCTGCTGAGCCTGTGTGTCCAGAGCCTGTGCTCTGCAATGGGAGAGGCCACAACAGTGAGAGGCTTGTGTACCACAAAAAAAAAAAAAAAAGAAAAAAGAAAAAGAAAAAAGAAAAAAAGAAAATATATTAAAAGCAACAAGGGAAAAACAGCAAATAACATACAATGGGACTCCCATAAGGTTATTAGGTGATTTCTCAGCAGAAACTCTGCAATCCAGAAGAGAGTGGCACAATATATTTCAAGCGGTGAAAGGGAAGAAACTACAACTAAGATTACTCTACCCAGCAAGGCTCTCATTCAGCTTTGATGGAGAAATCAAAAGCTTTACAAACAGGGAAAAGTTAAGAGAATTCAGCACCACCAGACCAGCTTTGCAACAAGTACTAAGACAACTTCCCTTGGAAGGAAACACAAGAGAAGCAAAAGACCTACAAGAACAAACCCAAAACAATTAAGAAAATGGTAATAGGAACATACATATCAATAATTGCCTTAAAAGTAAATGGATTAAACACAGCAAGCAAAATACATGGACTGGCTAAGTAGATACAAAAACAAGATCCGCATATATGCTGTCTACAAGAGACCCACCTCAGACCTAGGGACACATACAGACTGAAAATAAGGGGATGGAAGAAGGTATTCCATGCAAATGGAAATCAAAAGAAAGCTAGAGTAGCAGTACTTATATCACACACAATAGAATTTAAAATAAAGACTGTTATGAGATGAAGAAGGACACACATAATGATCAAGGGATCAATCCAAGAAGAAGATATAACAATTGTAAATATAAATGTACCCAACATAGGAGCACCTCAATATATAAGACAAGTACTAACAGCCATAAAGGGAAAAATTAACAGTAACACAATAATAGTAGAGAATTTTAACACCCCGCTTTTATCAATGTACAGATCATCCAGATAGAAAATCAATAAGGAAACACAGGCTTTAAATAGCACATTAGACCAGATGGACTTAATTGGTATTTATAGAGCATTTAATCTAAAAGCAGTAGAATACACATTCTACTCAAGTGCACATGGAACATTCTCCAGGACTGACCACATGCTGGGCCACAAGGTGGCCTCAGTAAATTTAAGAAAATTGAAATCATATCAAGCATATTTTCTGATCACAACACTATGAGACACGAACAAAAACTAAAAAAAAACACAAAGTCATGGAAGCTAAACAATATGCTACTAAACAACCAATGAATAACTGAGGAAATAAAAAAATTCCTAGAGACAAATGAAAATGAAAGCATAAGAATCCAAAACCTATGGGACACAGCAAAAGCAGTTCTAAGAGGCAAGTTTATAGCAATACAATCTTACCTCAGGAAACAAGAAAATTCTCAAATAAACAACCTAAATATACACCTAAAGCAACTAGAGAAAGAAGAACAAACAAAACCTAAGTTAGTAGAAAAAAAGAAATCATAAAGATCAGAGTAGAAATAAATGAAATAGAGACAAAGAAAACAATAGCAAATATCAATGAAAGTAAATGCTAGTCCTTTGAAAAGAAAAAAAATGATAAAATTTTAGTCAGACTCATCAAGAAAATAACAGGAGTGGACTCAAACCGATAAAATTAGAAATGAAAAAGGAGAAGTTACAACTGACACCACAGAAATACAAAGGATAATAAGAGACTACTACAGCCAACTGTATGCCAATAAAATGGACAACCAAAAAGAAATGGACAATTTCTTAGAAAGGTACAGTCTCCCAGGGCTCAATCAGGAAGAAATAGAAAATATGAACAGACCAAACACAAGCACTGAAATTGAAATTGTGATTAAAAAACTCCCAACGAACAGAAGTCCAGGACCTGATGGCTTGACAGGCGAATTCTATCAAACATTTAGAGAAGAGCTAACACCTATCATTCTCAAACTGTTCCAAAACGTTGTACAGGAAGGAAAATTCACTAACTAATTCTATGAGACCACCATCACCCTGATACCAAAACCAGACAAAGACACCACAAAAATAAAATATTACAGTCCAATATCACTGATGAACATAGATGCAAAAATCCTCAACAAAATATTGGCAATCCAAATCCAACAATACATTAAAAGGATCCTACACCATGATCAAGTGGGATTTATTCCAGGGTTGCAAGGATTCTCCAATATCCACAAATCAATCAGTGCGATACACCACTTCAACAAATTGAAGAATAAAAATCATATGATCATTTCAATAGATGCAGAAAAGGCTTTTTACAAAATTCAGTACCCATTTATGATAAAAGCACTCCAGAAAGTGGGCATAGAGGGAACATACCTCAACATAATAAAGGCCATATATGACAGAACAGCAGCTAACATCATTCTCAATGGTGAAATGCTGAAAGCTTTTCCTCAAAGATCAGGGACAAGACAAACATGTCCACTCTCACCACTTTTATTCAAATTAGTTTTAGAAGTCCTAGCTAAAGCAATCAGAGAAGAAAAGGAAATAAAAAGAATCAAAACTGAAAAAGAATTTAAACTGTCACTGTTTGCAGATGGCATGATACTATACATAGAAGATCCTAAAGATGTTACCAAAAAAGTACTAGAGGGCTTCCCTGGTGGCGCAGTGCTTGAGAGTCCGCCTGCCGATGCAGGAGACGCGGGTTCGTGCCCCGTTTCGGGAAGATCCCACATGCCGCGGAGCGGCTGGGCCCGTGAGCCATGGCCACTGAGCCTGCGCGTCCGGAGCCTGTGCTCCGCAAATGGGAGAGGCCACAACAGTGAGAGGCCCGCATAACGCAAGGAAAAAAAAAAAAAAAGTACTAGAGCTCATCAATAAATTTGATAAAGTCGCAGGTTACAAAATTAATGCACAGAAATCTCTTGCATCTCTCTACACTAACAGCAAAAGATCAGAAAGAGAAATTAAGGAAACAATCCCATTTATCATCACAAAAAAAATGAATAAAATACTGAGGAATAAACCTACCTAAGGAGGTAAAAGACCTGTAATCAGAAACTATAAGACACTGATGAAAGAAATCAAAGATGACACAAACAGATGGACAGATATACCATGTTCAGGGATTGGAAGAATCAATACTGTCAAAATGACTGTACTACCCAAGGCAATCTACAGATTCAGTGTAATCCCTATCAAATTATTGATGACATTTTTCACAGAACTAGGACAAAAAATCTTAAAATTTATATAGAGACACAAAAGACTCCAAATAGCAAAGCAATCTTGAGAAAAAAAAACGGAGCTGGAGGAATGAGGCTCCCTGACTTCAGGTTATACTACAATGCAATAGTCATCAAAACAGTATGGTGCTGGCACAAAAACAGAAACATAGATCAATGGAACAGTATAGACAGCCCAGAAATAAACCGACGCAGCCATGGCCAATTAATCTATGACAAAGGATGCAAGGCTACACAGTGATGGAAAGGTATCCTCTTCAACAAATGGTGCTGGGAAAACAGGACAGCTACAAGTAAAAAAATGGAATTAGATCATTCTTTAACACCATACACAAAAATAAGCTCAAAATGGATTAAAGACCTAAATGTGAGACTGGACATTATAAAACGCCTAGAGGCAAACATAGGCAGAACACTCTGTGACATATTTCACAGCAATACCTTTCTTGTTCTGTTTCCCAGACTAATAGAAATAAAAACAAAAATTAAAAAGTGGGACCTAATTGAACTCAAAAGCTTCTTCACAGCAAAGGAAACCATAAACAAAACAAATAGACAACCTACAGAATGGGAGAAAATATTTGAAAATGATATGATGGACAAGGGACTAGTCTCCAAAATTTATAAACAGCTCATGAGGCTTACTATCATCAAAAGAAACAACCCAATCAAAAAATGGGCAGGAGCTTCCCTGGTGGCACAGTGGTTGAGAGTCTGCCTGCCGATGCAGGGGACATGGGTTCGTGCCCTGGTCCGGGAAGATCCCACATGCCATGGAGTGTCTGGGCCTGTGAGCCATGGCTGCTGAGCCTGCACGTCTGGAGCCTGTGCTCTGCAATGGGAGAGGCCACAACAGTAAGAGGCCCGTGTACTGAAAAAAAAAAAAAAAAAGGGCAGAAGACCTAAATAGACATTTCTCCAAAGAAGACATACAGATGGCCAAGAGGCACATGAAAAGATGTTCAACACTGATAATTTTCAGAGAAATGCAAATCAAAACTTCAATGAGCTATTGCCTCACACCAGTCAGAATGGCTTTCATCAAAAAAAACACAAATAGGGCTTCCCTAGTGGTGCAGTGGTTGAGAGTCCACCTGCCAATGCAGGAGACGCGGGTTCATGCCCTGGTCCAGGAAGATCCCACATGCTACGGAGTGGCTAGGCCCGTGAGCCATGACCTCTGAGCCTGCGTGTCCGAAGCCTGTGCTCCACAATGGGAGAGGCCGCAGCAGTGGGAGGCCCGCATACTGAAAAATAATAATAATAATAATAAAAAATCCACAAATAATAAATGCTAGAGAGGGTGTAGAGAGAAGAGAATTTTCCTACACTGTTGGTGGGAATGTAAATTGATAAAACCACTATGGAGAAAAGTACAGATGTTCCTTTAAAAACTAAAAGTAGAACTACCATATGACCCAGCAATCCCACTACTGGGCATATACCCTGAGAAAAACATAATTCAAAAAGAGACAGCTACCATAATGTTCATTGCCCCACTATTTACAATAGCAAGGACATGGAACTAACTTAAATGTCCATCAACAGATGAATGGATAAAGAAGATGTGAATATACAATGGAATATGAAATGTCCATCAACAGATGAATGGATAAAGAATATGTGTGTATATACAATGGACTATTACCCAGCCATAAAAAGAAATGAAATTGAGTTATTTGTAGTAAGGTGGATGGACCTAGAGTCTGTCATACAGAGTGAAGTAAGTCAAACAGAGAAAGAGAAATATCATATGATATCCCTTATATGCAGAATCTAAAAAGAAATGATATAATGATATTATTTTCTCTCATTCCTTTAGGTTTAAGGTGAGGTTGCTTTTTGGAGATTTTTCTTGTTTTCTGAGGTAAGCTTGTATTGCTATAAACTTCCTTCTTAGAACTTCTTTTGCTGCATCTCATAGAATTTGGATTGATGTGTTTTTGTTTTCATTTTTCTCCAGGTACTTTTTGATGTCCTTTCTGATTTCTTCACTGACCGATTGGTCATTTATTAGCAGGTTGTTTAGCTTCCAAGTGTTTGCACTTTTTTGTATTCTTTTTCTAGTAGTTGGTTTCTAGTCTCATAGCATTATCATTGGAAAAGACATTTGATGCAGTTTTAGTTTTCTTATATATACTGAGACTTGTTTTGTGGTCCAGCATGTGATCTATACTGGAGAATGTTCCATGTGCACTTGAAAAGAATGTGTATTCTGCTGCTTTTGGATGGAATGTCCTATATATATCTACTAAGTACATCTAATCTAATGTGTCATTTAAAACTTGTATTTCCTTATTGATATTCATTCTGGATGATCTCTTTATTAATGTCACTATAGTGCTAAAGACCTGTACTACTATTGTGTCACTGTCAATTTCTCTGTTTATGTCTACTAATTTTTGCTTTATGTATTTAGGTGTGCCTGCATTGGGTGCATATATATTTACAATGATTCCTCAATTATTATGTAATGTCCTTCTTTGTCACTTGTTACAGTCCTTGATTTTACCTAAGTATTGATACCCTGGCTTTCTTTTCTGTTCCATTTGCATGTAAGAGTTTTTTCCTTCCCTGGGAGGTGCTGGCCCACTGGTGGGTGGAGCTGGGTCTCACGGTAGCCAGCTGAGGGGTGTGGGGTTTCATAGCTAATAACTAATGAGTGGAGCCAACTATTCCCATGGCTGGCTGCATGCTCTGAGGACACCTGGAACTAATGCTGGCTCACTGGTAGTCAGGGCCAGGTCCTGAAGTCAATAAGCTAGAGGGAGGATTTCAAAATGGGTCTTACCAGCACCAGTGTCCTCATCAACCAAAAATGGCTGCTGCCAGCATCTATGTCCCAAGAGTGAGTTTCAATTGTCTCCTGCCTCTCTAGGAGCCACTCCAAGGTCAGCAAGTGGGTCTGACCCAGGCTTCTTTCAAATTACTGCTTCTGCCCTAGGTCTTGTAGTGTTAGATCTTGTGTGTCCCCTTTGAGAGTGCAATGTCTACTTCCTAGAGTGCTCTATATTTTATACAGGTGTTAGTCTCATAAAATGACCATAAACTAAAGAGGCTATCATTCTATTTACTTAAGTGTATTTTAAAATGAGATAAAATATATAATTGAATAAGCTTTTTTCATAGAATATTTTGTCTTATTTTGTTTAATGTATTTATTATACATGCATTAACATGCTAAAAACTAAGGAAAGTTTATATACTAGTATAGGTTCCTTGAAGTTGAAATTATGCCCAGAGCATATTAAATAATATTTTCTGGTAAAAAAGTAACGTGTTTTTAAATCTAAAGTTGAGAATATATGTTTTCTTTTGAAGCCAATTACTTGAAAAAAATGGCAATTTACTGCATAAAATGTATAGCCTTCGGTTTTCAGATTATTCTTTGATATATATATATACTACCTAATCTGATAAAATGTTATATTTGATACATATTATCATCATAGAAAAATGTCTGTTAATAAAATAAGCTAAAGTCTAGACTCTTAAGAAGTGCATCAGAATACTCACTCATGGATATTATCTAAGCTGAGTTTTAAAGGCTTCTGAGATTTGAGACACTTCTGAGAACTTTTCTTTTGGTAAGTGGTCTGCACTGTAGACTTCGCAAGAACTTCATGGAATCCTATTTATCAGATCCCATGGCACAGCAGAGCCTAAGGCAAAGTACTCTTAATAAGGACACTTGACCCCAAAAGATGTTTAAAGATGTACAGAAAATGTTCTTTCCTAGTGTTGCAAATTCTTTCTGAGACTATAATAAACTAAATGGAACAAAACGTAATTAGAATTCTTCCATTTAGAATGATAAAGTTTGTAGGGAATGTGGTAAGGTTTTAGCAATCCAAAGATTGAATTAGGGTGAATAGAAATGTGTTTATCAATCTAGGAAGACTGAATTTTGTAATAGCTCTTCATAGCAAGTAAGAAACTTAGAAAAGATAGAATAGGGTAGATGCAAACTGTGATTAAAACATGTGTTCATGAGTCTATATGAGGCTCAAACAACTTCCTACAAATTAAATTCGTTTACTAGTGCAGAATTTTAAAAAGTATTAGCCATGCATGTTATGTTTAATTTACTATTTAGAATTTAGGTAATTATACTTGTTTGGTATCTATTTCATATATATATATATATATATATATATTATATGAGAGAGAGTATGAAATTTGCTAAATGCAGGTTTGAATCTCAGCTCTGCTTTTTGTTGGCTATGTGATCACGGACAAGATATTTATTCTCCACACATTTGTTGGGTGGTTGTAAGAATTTAATGGAATATACTCTGAAAATAGTTTCTATAAGTTCTGGCCCTTATTCTTTACCTGGTAAATAATAGTTCTATTTTTTTGTATTGACTTCTTTTCCACCTTGATTTTGCTATCTTGGGTTCTGTATCTCATTAACGTGCACTGGGTGATTGATAAAATTCATCACCCTTTAGATGAATTAGTGATATGATACTATATGGCATCTTTTATATTTATTAATGGATGAGAAAAGTGTACATAAAGTAATTACTTACTCAAGAGAAATTGATAGTTAAGAAGCATGAATTGTTTGCTGTAGAGTTTGTACTATTTTAAATGCAAAATATCCTTTTGTCCTTACAGATTTGCATTTTAAGAAAGAAAAGACTGATGGGTTATAAACCCCATCTAAAAGAAAAGAAATGTGTGTAAATGAGTCCCATAGTATGATCTTTAGTTATTTTGTTGCTGTGGTTGTTTAATTTTTTAGTTGTATTATTGTATCCAAACTTAGACATTTGCTTGCATAATGTACTAATATTGTGACCTTGGAGAATTTTAAGAACTTCTTCTATAAGTTTTAAGTAAATGAAAATTGTATCAAATTTTTGGAAGACTGGTTAGTGGAAATAACTAGCTGAAATAAAATATTAGGTAATGCACTTCTAAGAAGAAAACAATGGATGTATTTTTCACATATCATTAATATTCAGGTGGAAACGCTGCTAATTGGTAGAATAATGTTCAAGGAAACCAACATAAGATAGTATAAGAAAATGTTTGCTAATGAACACTGACCTAGATTTATTTGTTGCTCAGAGTTTTTCAAGAAATATATATTTTTAAAGCAATTTTGGACCAAGTCATTATATTCCTTTAATTATTAATGCCCTTGGATTGCTCCTCTGACAATCACATGAAGCTTGAAATTTACTTTAAAGTAAAACTATGTTTTATATTAACTCAAACGGTTTCTCCCCAAGAGCTAAATAATGAGATGTTCTGATACAAATTGTAACTCATCTATATGCCTATTTGAGAGAACATTATACCTATTTATACAAAACCTCCATGCTTCCTTGCTAAAAAGCAAAGATAACACCCTCTGACTGGTTGGTAGAGTTACTAGTGTTACTAGTGTTAAAACGGAGCCGAATTCACTAGTATTCTTAGTGTTCTTATGCTGTTATTAAAACTATGCCCACCTTTTCCCCACCTGTGCCCCTCTTATTCCCTCCTGCCCTTCTTCAGTCATCTATTTATTCATCAAATACAATTGAATTGGGAGCACAGTAGATGGATTTTTTAAGAAGTGTTAATATATGAACCTCTAACTTGAATGGTAGTATTAGCCTGTATTAGCTCTCTGTTCCGAGTGAAAACAAATTGCTATTACCTGATCATATTTCTATATTTTTTAATGTCCTTTCTAAAAGCAACAAAATTCATCCCCACTTGGCCTTAAGTATAGACAGATAGGTTTTTCAGACAACGGTTTTGGGTCTTGTAAGCCATTGGACATTTCCTAGTATTTTTATACAACCAAATATAAAATAGCTGGTGGGAAGCAGCTGCATAGCACAAGGAGATAAGCTCAGTGCTTTGTGACTGCATAGAGGGGTCAGATAGGAAGGGTGGGAGGGAGACACAAGAGGGAAGAGATATGGGGATATATGTATATGGATAGCTGATTCACTTTGTTACAAAGCAGAAATTAACACACCTTTGTAAAGCAATTATACTCCAATAAAGATGTTAAAAAAAATCAACCATTTCACTCCAAGAAAAACTTTTCTATTGATAATATGAACATAATAATTTCAATATCAACTTTACAAATTCATTAATTTCAGCTATATCCTAGTTTTTAGACATTTTTAGCAGGAAAAGATGTCTTGCAGGCAAGTAAAATTTCCTATTCTATAAATCTGTTTGACACGAAGTTATTTTACGATCTTTATTGACCTAGCTTAAATATGAAGACTCTTAATACAGTGGTGGGAAAATAACAAGATTCTATACAAACTGATATCTTTTAACATGCCAGGAGATTTAAAAAAACATCCAGAGAAATACTAAGTGCTAGATGGTAAAATACAATATATGCAATGCCAATTTTATTTATGTAAAAAAGTATATATTTTATGTAGCAGAGACTGTGAACACATTTAACATTTTGCTTTTTTTCTCTAAAAACAATGAAACACTCTTGAAGTTCTTTCTATTTCTAATATTGTATGACTTTTTTAAACTTAAACTCCAATTCGTCCAGGTAATCATAAAACCGTACTTATCATTTCCTCTCTGTTCAAACAATATTATTACATGATCCTCAGTGTGAGATATTTGTTTATTGCCAAATAAATATTATAGGAGAATGGTCAAAACATGTTCTTGACCTTACTGTAAATGATGATTTCTATATGTACAATGGGGTATAGAGGGATTATGCTTCCTTTTATATGTTTTAATAAAATGATCATCTATAATGTAAATATATTAGTGATTGCTGGGACACTTGTATTTTCAGTCTCTTAATTTTGCATATGATTTTAAATAATAAGTTATTTGTGTATATATATATATATATATATATATATATATATAACCCCTTCTGTCTATTTAAAATTGAAAAAATGTATCCTCTCTTGATAGCTGAAGAATATTTGCTATCTTTATCTTGTTTGTGTTGTGTTTTATGTTTAACTTTTTAACTACCTGAATTTAGTTGGTGTATGATATGATATATAAACTCAACTTTCTTGTTTTAGCAAATAGCTTAGTTTAAAAGCACCATTTTATATAATAAACATCTCACTCCATTTGTATGTGGCTGTCTTTATCATATATTAAAGTTCTGAGTTAACATATCATTGTTTGTCACACTATATTAATCAGGATACCATATCAAATTACACAGGCCAAATAATAGTGATTTTTAAAATAGAGAAATGCATTGCTGTCTCATATAATAGTCCTTGCACAAGCAGCTCAGGGCTGATATGATGTCTCTTTGACACTGGACATGCAGTCTCCTTATTTTATTGCTCTCCCATCCTAAGCAAACAGCTTCATACTGAAAGTCTCAGACAACTATTTCAAAGAAGAGCTGCCAAGCTTCCAGCGTTTCAAGAGCACAACCCAGGAACCATATATTTCACTTCTGCTTAAAACTCATTGGCTGAATCTCGTCACAGAGACAAGTCTAGCCACAGGAGATGTGAAATGCAAGTTAAGCTGAACAACTATGTACCTAAGTAAAATTCCTTATGCTAAAGAAGAATCAGAGAATAAGTTTTGGAAGGAAAAATAGTAGTCTCCTCCAGACAGACCTAATTAACTACTGGGGCTTTGTGTTTTGGCATATGGTAAGGAAAATCTCTGCTAATTCTCAATACCATATTTATTTTGGCTAGTCTCCCCCATATATTCTTGCAGAGGAAATTTAGTATCAGCTTAAAATAAAACAGATGGATATTTATTAGATTTTCATCAACATATAAATTATTGTGGAAATAACATATCTTTACAGTATATTTCCACTCATTAACTAATTATGATTTTCTATTAATTGAAAATATTTATATGTAGACTTTGGCAGTATACTTTTTTTTTATTTCCCTTCTTTTTATCCTTAGTTTATTCATCAGGCTTTCTTACCTTTCTTCTAAAATCTTTCTGATATATTAATTTTTTGTTACTTTGAGGAATGAATGTAGTTATTGTCAAAATTTAGGACAGCTATTGATATATCTATATTTAATTTATATATAGCTACTATTGAATATTCATTTATCCTAAAATACTTCCATTTTAATTCTTATAACTTATCCACAAGTAATAATATTTTTTTCCTATTTAGATCCAATTTTTTCTCTGGTTTATATCTCCTCATTATTTAACTGGCAATCATGACAAAAGTTATGTTAAGTATTAAATGAGAAGGGAGGTTTTACTTCTCATTCTTAATATTATGGAATTGCCTCTATTTTTTCAACTTTCATTATGTTAGAACCATTTCGTTTAGGATAAGTGTTATCTATATTATCTAAGAAAGTAATCTGCTATTTCTAACAAATAAATTTATCAGGAAATACATATTGAATCTTATGTCTAACTTACAACTAACAATAGGATCAATCTAAATATTTTTATTGTTCTCATAATTGTAAAAAATTTCCTAATAAAAATAATTTTTCCAATATGGGAGAAATGTTACTGAAAATATTTGATAGATCTTTTGTCATATGGTCGAACTGTACTTGATAGCATTTTATTAAAGATTTTTCAAAGAATTGTAACTGAATTTGGTCTATAGTCTTAAATTGAAACTTTGATTTGTACTTCATCACTAGGGAATAATGGATAGATATTGTTTAGAACTGATACAAATTGCACAATTATTAGCTTAGTCAATAACCTACATCCTGATAATTAAAGTTGAAAATCAGAGTAAAGTTTTAAAAGGTAGTCTATTTAGGGTATGCAGACAAGATGTAGATGAGGGGACAGGGAAGCTGGAGAAACTTGACCAACCCTGAGGAAATCTTCAATTTAGAGACAAATGCCTCTAAGACACTGCTGCTGAATAGAAATATATTGAGAGCCACTTATGTAATTTTAATTTGCCTAGAAAGGTATAAATAAGTGAAGTTAATACTAGAAATGTGCTTTGTTTAATTTGATATAGCCAAAATACTATCATTTTAATATGTAATCAGTGCACAAATTATTACTGAAATATTCTTTATCTCTTTCTTCCTCCAATCTCTCTTCCTCCGTCCCTCCCTCCCTTTATTCCTTTCTTTTTCTTTTTCTCCATAGTAATCCTGCAAATGCAGGTGTGTATTTTAAGCCATTACACATCCTAATGTGGACTAGCTGCATTTCAAATGCTTGATAGCCATTTGTAGCTAGTGGCTACTGTATCATTTCAGATTGACTCATTAAGTTACTTATGTAATGACTGACCTCTGGATGCATTCACATTGCTGTATATATTTAATCTTATTTATACCTATGATCATGTTCCTTTAGTGATTCAGAGTCTGAATATAACCTCCACATGAACCCTCTGATCTACTACTTAATCTATAGATTACCTACAGTCTGGCAGTCATTGTTGGTCTTGATGGATAACTGGGGGTTATTTTCATGTTCCATTAAATATTTTATAAATTATTCAGCCATTGGGAAAGTGGATGTGGATGTCAATGACTTCTTCACTTAAAAGCAGTTAATTTCACTGAAGCTGTTTACTTACCAGCTGTTTATCACAAAAATATAAGAAGGCAGCCTCTAATAGGATCTTTCCTGGGACTTGTACCTCTGTAACAAGACAGAACACATTCACTGTGGCAAGATGCTAATTCATGTTAGCTTTGATCATCTGAACACATGAAACTTACCTGTATGACTCTATCTTGGGGACTCATAGTCCAGACATATCCTCCATGTGAACACACCAGTAAGTCTCCTCAAAAAAGGTTTTCATCATTTTCTGTACACCAAAATAAATTGCATAACATGGGGATAATTCATTTTATTAAGCAGCTTGGCAGAATTTTCCAAGAAAATAAGTAGGCATGATATTTGGTTAGGATTCATTTTCTTTTCTCTCCTGTTTTGGTTGATTTGTGTGGTTCACTATCTCTTGTTTCAATTATTACATTTTTATAATATATTATGATAGGGAACATTTTATGACATGACAATTATGCCAAGTTATGAAAAATTGCATTTTTAAAACTGTCCTTTTTATCCATATTTTCAAATCTACTGCAATAGGCCTGGTATTTAATAATTTATTTACTTTTTAAGTAAATATTCTAATTTAATTTTTAACATTTTGTTTTAATTATCAATTCTACCTTTGTACATTTTTAAATCAATACTGATCATATTTTTAATTTCTCAATTTTTTCAGATACAATTTTTCTACTTCTTGATTAGAATTTTTCCTTTTATTAATCAGAGATTTTTATTTTTTTACATATGTTGAACTTAATATATGATATTGTTAAATTTGTCAGTGTTTAGCCTCATTGCTTTAATTCTTTTATAAATCTCTTTGTTATTTTTGTAGACTATCTGCCTTTTCTTGGAGACTAGCTTGGGGCAACATGTTGTAGTACTCTATGACTACCTGGAGATAGAATTTGTCTATACAAGTAAAAAATTAATATTTATCAATAATTTTGCATTTTGGTTCAGTTGAATATTGACTTTTAATTCTCTGTACTCTCTTTTATTTACTTACTTAAACCTGATACCTAATACCTGTATATTAAGTTAATAAAACCAGATAATTTGTTTTATTAAGTTATTTTTGGCACTACAGTTTTCACACTATGATCAACAGTAGTTAAATTACATTTGTAATAAAAAAAAACAAAAACAAAAACAAAACAAAACATTCCAGCAAATGAAAGTCCAGGACTGGACAACTTCATAGGGGAATTCTACCAAACATATAAAGAGGTGCTAATATATATCCTTCTCAAATGTTCCATAAAAGTATAGATGGTGGAACATTCCCAAATTCATTTTATGAGACCACCATTACCCTGATGCCAAAACCAGACAAAAACACTACAGAAAAGAAAACTACAGGCCAATATCTCTGATAAACACAGATGCAAAAAATTCTCAACAAAATATTAGCAAACCAAATTCAACAATATATAAAAAGGATCATACACCATGATCAAGAGAGATTTATTCCAGTTATGTAGGATGGTTCAATATTCACAAATCAATCACTGTGATATACAACATTAACAAAAGGAAGAATAAAAATCACATGATCATCTCAATGGATGAAGAAAAATCTTTTGACAAAATTCAACATCTATTCATTACAAAAACTCTCAGTGAAGTGAATACAGAGGGACTATATCTCAGTATAATAAAGGTTATTTATGACAAAATCACAATTATATCACAAAATCACAATTATAACATCATACTCAATGGTGAAAAGCTGAAAATCTTCCTCTAAAATCAGGAACAAAGCAAAGATGTCTACTCTCTCCACCTCTTTTTTTTTTTGAATTTTATTTTATTTTATTTTTATACAGTAGGTTCTTATTAGTTATCTATTTTATACATATTAATGTATATGTATCAATCCCAATCTCCCAATTCATCCCACCACCACCACCCTCTCTCCGCTTCTATTTAACATATTATTGGAAGTCCAAGCCAAAATAACCAGACAAGAAAAAGGAATGCAAGGCATCTGAATTGGAAGGGAAGAAGTGAAACTCTCACTATTTACAGATGTCATGATACTATATATAGAAAACCCTAAAGTCTCTACCATAGAACTGTGAGAACTAATAGATGAATTCAGTAAGGTTGCAGGATACAAGACCAATATAGAGACTCTGTTGCTTTTCTATGCACTAATAAGGAGCTATCAGAAAGAGAAAGTAAGAAAACAATCTCATTTAAAATTGCAACAAAAAGAACAAAGTATCTAGGAGTAAACTTAACCAAGGAGGTAGAAAACCTATTCTATGAAAACTATAAAGCTTTGATGAAGAATATTGAAGATGACTCAACCAAATGTAAAGATACCCCATGTTCATGGATTAGAAGAATTAATATTGTCTACACTACCCAAACAATCTCTAGATTTAATGCAATCCTTATCAAAAGCTCTGTGACAGTTTTCACAAAACTGATATTCATAAAATTTATATGGAACCACAAAATATCCTGAGTTGCCAAAGCAATCTTGAGAAAAAAGAACAAAGCTGAAGGTATTACGTGTCCAGACTTTAGACTATACTACAAAGCTATAGTAATCAAACAGCATGGTACCAACACAAAAACAGACACATAGGTCAATGAAACAGAATAGAGAGCCCAGAAATAAACACATACACATAGGTCAATTATTCTATGACAAAGGAGGCAAGAATAATGCTGGGAAAAATAAATTCAGAATGGATTTAAGACCTAAATACAAGGCCAGAAATCATAAAAATCCTAGGAGAGAAAATAGGCAGAATATTCTTTGACACAAATCACAGCAATAATTTTTTTTTTAGATCTATCTGCTAAGGCAAAGAAACAAAAGCAAAAATAAACAAAGTCAAAGTTAAAAGCTTTTGCACAGCAAAGGAAACCATCAACAAAATTAAAAGACAACCTATGAAAGAGAGAACATATTTGCAAATGATGCAGCTGACAAGGGGTGTATATCCAAAATATACAAACAGCTCATACAACTCAATATCAAAAAAACCCAAACCACGAGATTAAAAAAAGGTCAGGGGCTTCCCTGCTGGCGCAGTGCTTGAGAGTCCGCCTGCCGATGCAGAAGACGCGGGTTCGTGCCCCGTTTCGGGAAGATCCCACATGCCGCGGAGCGGCTGGGCCCGTGAGCCATGGCCACTGAGCCTGCGCATCCGGAGCCTGTGCTCCGCAAATGGGAGAGGCCACAACAGTGAGAGGCCCGCATAACGCAAGGAAAAAAAAAAAAAAGGTCAGAAGACCTGAATAGACTGTTTTCCAAATAAAATATACAGATGGTCAATAGGCACATGAAAATGTGCTCAAAATTGATAATCAGTGAAATGCAAATCACAACCACAATCAGATATCACCTCAAGCCTGTCAGAATGGTTATCATCAAAAACTTTAGAAATAACAAATTTTGGAGAGGATGTGGAGAAAAAGGAACTCTTGTACACTGTTAATGTGAATGTAAATTGGTGCAGCCACTATGGAAAACAGTATGGAGGTTCCTCAAGAAACTAAAATTAGAACTGCCATTTGACTCAGCAATTCCACTGCTGAGTATATATCTAAAGAAAACAAAAACACTAATTTGAAAAGACATTCGCCACAATGTTTTTAGCAGCACTATTTATAATAGTCAAGACATGGAAACAACCTAAATGTCCATTGACAGATGAATGGATAAAAAAGTGGTATATATATATATAGATAGATAGATAGATAGATAGATAGATAGATACATAGATAGATAGATACACACACAATGGAATACAACTTAGTCCTAAAAGAGAATGAAATAATGCCACTTGCAGCAACATAGATGGACCTAGAGTTTACTATACTAAGTAAAGTAAGTCATAAAGACAAATACCACATGATATCACTTATATATGGAATCTAAAATATGTTACAAATGAACTTATTTACAAAACTAAAACAGACTCACAGACATAGAAAACAAACATGGCTATCAAAGGGGAAAGAGGGTAGGGGAGGGATAAAGTAGGAGTTTAAGATTAGCAGATATTAACTACCATATATAAAATAGATAAACAGTAAGGTCCTATAGTATAGCACAGGGAACTATGTTCAATATTATGTAACAAACCATAATAGAAAAGAATATAAATGTATATATATAACTTAATCACTTTGCTGTACATCAGAAACTAACACAACATTGTAAACAAACTATACTTCAATTAAAATAAAAATTCCCCCCCAACAAAGAAAAGTCCAGGACCGGATGGCTTTCTGGATAAAGTCTACCAAACTTTTAAAGAGGAATAATGCCAATTATTTTCAAACTTTTCCAAAACTGAAGAGGAGGAAACACCCCAAAGTCATTTTTTAGGAAGCCAGAATTACCCTGATATCAAAGCCAGATAAGGACACTACAAGAAAAGAAAACTATAGGCCAGTAACTCTTATGAATATGGAAGCAAAAGTTCTCAACAAAATAACGTCAACTGAGTTCACAGCACATCATTCACCATCATTAAGTAGTATTCATTCCTGAGATGCAAATGTGGTTCAACATAAGCAAATCAATAAATATGATACATCACATTTGATAATGTAAGCATCTCAATAGATACAGAAAAGTTATGTAATGAATTCAACCTCCTTTCATGATTAATAATTCTCAACAAATTGTGTATAGAAGGAAAATACTTTGACATAATAAAGGGGCTATATGAGAGGCCCATATCTAACATCATATGGTGAAAGGAACAAAGCTTTCCCTCCAAGATCAGGAAAAAGATAAAGATGTCCATTCCCACCACTCCTATTTAACACAGTATTAGAAATCCTAGTGAGAACAATTAGGTAAGGAAAAGCAATAATGGCATCTAGATGGGAAAGAAAGATGTAAAATTGTCTCTGTTTGCAGAAAATGCAATATTATACATAGAAAATCATAAAGACTCCACTAAAAATTGTTAGAACTAGTAAAGGAATTCAGAAAATTTGCAGGATACAAAATCAACCTCCAAAAATCAGTAGGATTTCTGTACATTAACAGTGAACTCTCTGTAAAAGAAAGAAATCAATCTCATTCACAGTAGCATCAAAACAATAAATATCTAGGAATAAATTTAATGTTAAGTAAAATATCTTAACACTGAAAACTATGACAATGATGAAAGATGTTACAGAATACATAAATTAATGGAACGATAACTTATATTAATGGATCAGAATTGATATTGTAACATGTCCATATTACACAAAGCCAATTATAGATTCAATGCAATGTCTATCACTATTCTAATGACATTTTTCACAGAAGTGGAAAAAAATAATCCTAATATTTTTATGGAACCACACAAATAGACAAAACAATCCTGAAAAAGAAGAACAGAGCTGGAGGCACCATGCTTCTTGATTTAAAAATATACTACAGTAGGCACAAAAGGGAGGGG
Organism: Lipotes vexillifer; assembly: GCF_000442215.2. NCBI lineage: Eukaryota > Metazoa > Chordata > Mammalia > Artiodactyla > Lipotidae > Lipotes > Lipotes vexillifer. Next base: position 1,045,489 of record NW_006776934.1, on the reverse strand, counting down.
GTGTGGGGATATATGTATATGTATAGCTGATGCACTTTGTTATACAGCAGAAACTAACACAACAGTGTAAAGCAATTATACTCCAATAAAGATTTTTAAAAATATACTACAAAGCTATAATAATCAAAACAATATAGTTCTGGCATAAAAATGGACACATTGATCAATGCAAAATGAATCAAAAGTCCAAAAATAAACCCTTGCATGTACAGTCAACTAATATTTGAAAAGGGAGCCAAGAATACTCAATGAGAAAGAATAGTCTCATCAATGAATGGTGTGGGCAAAACTGGATTGCCAAAGACAAAAATTGAAACTAAAACCCTGACTTACACCACTCTCAAAAATTAACTCAAACTGGATTAAATACTTAAACATAAGACCTGAAACCATAAAACCCCTAGAAGGAAACATAGGGAAAAGCTCCTTGACATCAGTCTTGGCAATAATTTTTTTTTGGATATGACACCAAAATCACAAACAACAAAAGCAAAAATAAACAAGTGGAAATACATCAAACTGAAAATCTTCTGCACAGTAAAAGAAACAATCAATATAAGGAGACCCCAACCAACAGAATGGTAAAAGTATTTACAAACCGTATATCTAACCAGGGATTAATATCCAAAATATATAAAGAACTCATGTAACTCAATAGCAAAATAAACCCTCAAATAGTTCAATTAAAAATAAGGAAAGGAGGGGCTTCCCTGGTGGCACAGTGGTTGAGAGTCCGCCTGCCGATGCAGGGGACACGGGTTCGTGCCCCGGGCCGGG
>NW_006776934.1:1039849-1044685 GCF_000442215.2 Lipotes vexillifer | reverse complement strand
CCGCTGAGCCTGCACATCCGGAGCCTGTGCTCCGCAACGGGAGAGGCCACAACAGCGAGAGGCCCACATACGGCAAAAAAAAAATAAATAAATAAATAAGGAAAGGATCTGAATAGACATATTTCTAAAGAAGACATACAAATTGCCAACAGATATATGTAAGGGTGCTCAACATCATTAAACATCAAGGAAATGCAAATAAAAATCACAATGAGATATCACTTCACACCTATTCACATATTCATTGCAGCATTATTAACAATAGTGAAGACATGTATAACCTAAGCATCCATTGATTAATAGATTACAAAAATGGAATATATATATATATATATATATATGTAAATTAAAAAGGAAGAGAACAAGCAAATCAATAAATAGGTCTACCAATGATAATAAGCTCTAAATACTAAACTAAGGTAAATATAAAACCAGAAACAATTTTCTTTTTGCAGAAAGCAAACCCCAAGTCTACAGTTGCTCCCTAAGTCTATATATATATATATATATATATATATATATATATATATCCCAAACAGAAGAAATCATTCAAAAGAAGAAAATCCTGTCATTTGTGAAAACATGAATGAAACTTGAGGGCATTATGGTAAGTGAAATCAATCAGGCAGAGAAAGATAAAACTGTGTAATTTCACTTATATATGGACTCTAAATAAGCTGAACTCATAGAAATAGTCAGTTTGTGGTTGCCAAGGGTCAAAGGGTACATGCTTCCAGTTATAAGATACATAAGTTCTTGGGTTCTAATATACAGTGTGGTGACAAAAGTTAATACCATAACGTATACTTGAAAGTTGCTAAGAGAGTAGATCTTAAATGTTCTCACCACAATAAAAGGGATAATTATGTGAGATGATGGAGGTGTTAATTAACCTTATTGTAGTAATCAGTTTACAATACATATGTGCATAAAATCATCATATTGTCCACCTTAAACTTACACAATGTTATCTATCAATTATACCTCAATAAACCCAGAAATAAACTCTGAATTAAATAAATAAATAAATAAATAAAAATAAAACAAAAGAAAACAAACACCTCCAAAGCAACTGCATGGTGGGGTGGTATAATGTGACTTCCAACCTCTTAGCTGTGTTGTACCATCCACAGTGATCCTAACAGCATGGACAGGGTTTCTGAGGAAAACTGGGTAGAAATGTTTCATAATAAAGATATTATTTTGAACAACAAAAATAAATCAATACTGCTCTATATGTTGATAATTTCCTATTTCTTTTTATAGTTTTATTTAAAATAAGGAGCTTGCTTTTATCTGCATTAAAAATTTCTTGGACAATCACATTTGGTGCACTGTAACTAATGGCTATAATTGTAACAATTATTTGCCTGTGTATATGTACCTTCTCTTAATTACCTGCAATGCATTTTCTTAATTTTGTAATAGTAATTTAAAACAAAAGGAACGTTGTTTCTTGAGAAATAAAGCCAATGTGTTAATTTTCCAACTTTAGGAAGAAATGCAAATATTTCACTTAAAATGGACATATTGTATTCCGAACAACTAAATCCACTTTATTTTTTTTTTTATTTTATTTTTATTTTTTGCAGTACGTGGGACTCACTGTTGCAGCCTCTCCCATTGCGGAGCACAGGCTCCGGATGCGCAGGCTCAGTGGCCATGGCTCATGAGCTTAGCCGCTCCACGGAATGTGGGATCTTCCTGGACCGGAGCACGAACCTGTGTCCCCTGCATCGGCAGGTGGACTCTCAACCACAGCGCCACCAGGGAAGCCCCTAAATCCACTTTTAATTAGTCATTCAGGTTCGGATTTGGATAGGAAGGCAAAGATATATTTTACAAATTCTCAGATCTCCTAGGTTCCTAGTGTCTTGATAGTTTTTTTCACCATCTCCCAGCCAAAAGAAATACTTAAGAATTTCCTTTTTAAAATAGTTATGTCAAAAGGACATGGTAATATTAATTTGTGTGCTGTGCAAAAGGTGTAGCTGCTTTTCCTTGAAAAATTTAAATATACCTAGGTGTCCCTATCGGTTTTCTGAGGTAACACAATGTCTCTCAGTACTCTGTTTATAAACAATAAATATAGTCTCCCCATGTTTTCTGGTGTAGATTAAGCATCAAATATTTGCAAGACTCCTTTACGGACAAATAAAAAGCAGAATGTAGCAGAAATTAACTGATTATTCAAGGCATGTAACTCATTAGCTGGATAGGTATGTTTAGAATACAGGTTTTGTGATATGCAGGCCAATGAAATTTCTATTACATCAATTTATACAATCATTCTGACTAGATCACACATGGCTCTTAAAAATCAATGTATCAAGGGAAAACAATCTGAAGAAATATATATATATATATATAGAGAGAGAGAATAAATTTATAACTGAATCACTGTGCTGTACATCTGAAACTAACTTGATATTGTAAATCAACTACACTGTAATAAAAAAGAATTATCAACCTGAAAAGAAATCAATGTATCATTATAGTATGTCTTATATTTTAAATATTTATATTTTCATTCAATTTAAGCTTTTGACAATATTTTACAGCAACACATTCATATCGTAATGGTGCATGCATCAGGTTGAATTCACTATTTATTCATTTTGCATCCATTTTATTTATGATGCAAAGGACACATTTCTTCTTGCTGACAGATTTTCAGTAATCTGCTTATACATATTGTTGTGGCTTTTCATGTTATAGTTTTTGTGTTTTGAAATCACCTTAGTTAACCCTGCTTTAAACAGCTAGAATTGTTTTTAAAAACTATTTGCATTAGAAATGTAGTTGTTCTAGAATGTTTATTCTTCCTTATTTTTATTCATTCTGTATTTGTTTTGTTTTCTTTGTAGTAAGAACTTCTAAACTGACTAAAGCATCCTATTAATAGTCTCCTGCCTGTGTCTTGTTTAACTTAGCTTTACTGTTGATTTGCTCTCACCTGTTTTTGACCCACCTTCTTGGGCATTGGTGGTACAGTTTGATTGCTTTCAACAACCTTTTATTTCACCAGTCTCTCTCCTGCAACAATTAAAAGCCTCCAAAGAGAAATACACAAAATCATAGGGTAAATGAGGCAGCATAGCATCCCAGAAATTTCACTGGTACAGGAGTCCATAAACTTTGTCGGCTTTCCTAGATTATTTGCAAATTATTTATATTAATCTGAACCTAAATCTCTCCACGTTACTGTCCTAACTGTAGCCTGAACTGCATGGACTATTTGACATATACAGTCTTTATTAGCTCTAACAATCTCTGATTGGGTGGTTTAAGATATTTGGAAGAATTAGGGCAGGGCCCAAAAGCAAAATGATGCTAATACAAGGACCAAAAAGGAAACTGATGTTCCCAATAAGAAGGAGTCAGTGAAGTTTGCTGATCAATAAACTCTTAATTTGTGTAGTAAACTACTATTGTTATTATTTTTCTATGCGATGTTACATGTGAGACTTTCCTGTGGGATGTTTAAAATACACCTTATTTTACTTTTATTTATAACTTACTTATACCTTTACAATTATTTCCTACCAAAAACACGCTGAGAAATGTGTAGTAATTTTTACTTGAGTTATTTACATAACCTACTCTTTCTTAGCCATGTGTACCACTTGTTTATTTATTTATTTCTAAAGAAATAAATTGCTGGGCTCATCTTTCCATGTAGATAGTTTCAGCAACAATGCTACCTGTTTTTAAAATTACAAGCAGCAAAGATATTGAAAATTCTTAACTATGGAGACTCCAAACATTTATTCCTAACCAAATTAACTTGGAAAATGGTGGAATACTGTGTTATGTACATGTGTTCCACTACCTCTATACCAACTTCCACCTCAAAAATGTTAAGTATATATTAGACATAATTCTTTAAATATAAAATTTCTTCATAGAAAATTTGCTCCCCAAATGACAAAGGGGAATAGCATCACTTATTGACTAATTTGCACATATATTATGGTAACACTTATTTGACATTCATTGAAAGTACTTCATCTCATATGAACCCTGAAAGTCAATAGTATTCATAAAAAATTTATTTAGTACCCATATTTGTCACGGCAAAGGTGTGTGTTTTGAAACATTACTTTTTCAGTATTAATTTTCCTTCTCTGCTTAGGGCTAGGTATAGTCAATACATATAAATTTACGATGCTGATATTTGTTTATTTCACATTTCATTTTGTTACCATTTCTTTTCCTTTTCAAAGTTTCTGTTGCATTTAAGCAATAATTTTCTAACCTTAGAACATAAATCATATCATTCAATCCTGAAGAGTTCAGTTTAAAATCTTTAAAATGTGCTTCCTTCATGAAACAGTTAACTTGTTTATTTCTCTCAGTTCTCTGAGCCCTGTTTTCAGAATACCAAAGAATTCCTGTCACAAATCTCACATTGACATATACTTATATACTTATACTGAAACTACTCCTTTCTCCATTTTATTTACTAAAGCAGTGGGTGTGTGCACGTGTGTGTGAGTCTGAGTTGCGTGTGTTTGTGTGTATACGAATGAAAGCAATTCTTTTCTCCTACCAGATGGAAGCATTAGGATACAGTTAAAAAAAAAATCAAATAAATTTTAACTATAAAATATTTTAGGGCTTCCCTGGTGGCACAGTGATTGAGAGTCCACCTGCCGATGCAGGGGACGTGGGTTTGTGCCCCAGTCCGGGAAGATCCTACATGCTGCGGAGCGGCTAGGCCCATGAGCTATGGCCACTGAGCCTGCGCATCCGGAGCCTGTGCTCCACAACGGGAGACCACAACAGTGAGAGGCCTGCGTACCGCAAAAACAAAAACAAAAACAAAAACATTAT
>NW_006776934.1:1036983-1039713 GCF_000442215.2 Lipotes vexillifer | reverse complement strand
AAAAAACAATATATATATATATATATATATATATATATATATATATATATATATACAATTTTCCTATTTCATTCTCTCTCTGTCTCTTTCTCTCTGATTCTATTCTGTTATGTAAGTAGTTGGGGTGGTTAAGAGAGAAATTATGGTTAAGAGAGAAAAAGAAGGTTAGAAGTTTACAGAGGGTCTTAGTGTCACACTGAGACCTCAAGGGTGTGGCCCAGAGGACATAATGAAAGGAGTTGAGGAAGACACATAATATGTGCTAAATCGCATCTGCCAAAGTATCAATAGAAGCAAAATAAATTTCAGAAACTTTAATAGTAATTAAAAAATATTTTTAACTTCCTTCATTATTGAAAGGTTCATAGCTATTCCTGCACTGGATGCAAAGATGGAAAAGGAGCACAAGTTTTGTAGAAGAGGAAAGTAAATAAAAGAGCATATGTAACTTGCATAAGCAAGTAATTATTACAGCCAACTTTCAGACTCAGTGTCTGTTTTCAATAACTCAGTGCTGTAATAAATAATGATAAAAGAATTAACAATAATACATAACAACTAAATTATTGATTTTCCAATTAAGCAAAATAGTAATATGTTAAATAAAATTCCAAGACATTCTCTTTCCTCAACTACTCTAGTTTCTATTTTAACTTTTAAAGGCATTCATCAAAGCATATACTCTGTTTAACTAAGGATATATTTGTGTAAGAGAAAAGAAAAGTAAAATAATGCATTTGTGTGAAATTAAAATTTATATTAATTCTTATTTTCACTTGTTTTTGTTTCTTCTCTTTAAATATATTCTATTATTTGAAATTTATTTTTGTCTATATTTTTTGCTTTCTTTCTCATCTTCTTGTCTGCATTTTGGTCTGTTCTTTTTATTAGCACTTTCAGCTAGAAGGTGAACTGAGGTGATGCAAGAAGTTAAAAATTCAAATCAGCCAAGCATATGTTTGCATTCAAGGCTGGTATTCAGTTTGGACGACCAGTGTGGCTTTTGGCAGCACAGTGCAGCATCAGTACACTTGGGTGAAGCTTCAATTTTGAAATTCCTGAACACTTGCTAACATGGGATGCTTCCTTTGAGTTATTCTGTGCATCCACAGAATGGACATTTTCATTTCCCCAAAACTGTGACTTTTAAAAAGTTATTCAAAATCTTTAAAATAAAATTGAGAACTGTTGACTAGGTTGCATGAGGGAGAAAGAATGTGTCGGGCAAGAGAGCATCCAAGTTAGCATGTGATTATTATCACTATTGAGGCATTTGTTTGTAGTTGAAATAGTGGGGCTTCTTCAGCTGCAAAAAAAAAAAAAATATTGCACTATATAGTTAAACAGGCAAGATATTCTTCATTTAAAACTATTGAAATAGAGAAGAGAGATTGAACTCAATTCCCCTGAAACAAAAGTCTGTATGTTTTTTAAACCCTGGGGTGAGCTAACTGAAAAGTACTGGGGGACATTAGAGAAGACTTGGTCAATGTGATTAGGCCATCACTGTTTGCTAATTATTCCTTACAAGCTGCTACCTTCCTACAGAGACTGTGAGATCAGAGCATTATCTCCTTAGATTATTGTATTTTTAATGGATGATTCCAACGTCCTTGAGAAAGACAGTCCTGGGTTGTAAAACTGGGAAGGGAAGAGGCTGGGAGAAGATTTATATCTCAAAAAGCAAGAGAAAGAATTTGCAGTTGTAGGTTTTATAAAGCAAATGCTCTAAGAATTGAGAGGTCAGGAACCTATAACAAGGAAGAGACCTGTCTAAGATTTAGTGAAGCTGAAGGGAAATTTGAGGTCCTCTTTGTCACAATAAATACAGAAACATTGAAAAAAGTTCCTGAAGAAATATAGATCATTAATCTTAATCTGCAGTCCAATAAGGTGTAGTCACTTTAGCCTGCCCCCATGGCATAAACTTGAATGCAAAATTATATTATCTAACTTTACCTAAGTTAGGTGTTAGTAGAACTTGATACAGTCATAAGTGCTTCTACTTAATTAGTCTAAATGGAAAGTTTTTATGAGAATTCCCTTCCTTGAATTTTCAAAATATAATTGCATTTTCTCTTTCATATTCATTCAGCTGTCAGCAGAGCAATGACAAGCACTTTGTTTTTACAGATTTGTGGCAAATAGTTTAAGTTGCCATCTGCAGTACTACAGTATTTTCCAATAATGCAAAAGCTGAAAATAGCTTAAGAAATGTTATCCTTGGGCTATTTATGTCTTTGGCAAAGAAAGTTCATTTAATATAATTATGCATTCTTTACATTTTTACACAGAATACGTCAGTCTCTAAACTACTGTCCCTAGGCAGTAAATTTTAAATTCCAGGGAGTATAGCTTTTTGAAAGAGTATCTAAACAAGATTTTGAGACCAGCATTAGGTCATGAACCACCAGCCATACTTAGGTCTCAGCCCTTCTCTCTGGTGATAGTGAAGTATATGAAATCAATGAGATTGTTAATAGACCAATGTGGCTCTAAAACCACTCCGTTGCCAGAGTTGAAGAATTTCTTATCAACCTATGAACAATTGAATTTATAAGAGGATGTTATATTTTCACTGTGGAGATCACAAAATTGTTTTAAAATACATTGTTAAGTGAAAATGACATTGAGAAATATATTTATCTAGAGAGTGAGGATTTTTCAAAGATAAAGGAGGAGACTAAGCTTTTTTTTTTTTTTTTTTTTTTTCTTTGGTTTTGGGGGCCC
>NW_006776934.1:1019284-1036907 GCF_000442215.2 Lipotes vexillifer | reverse complement strand
CACGAACCCGCGTCTCCTGCATCGGCAGGCGGACTCTCAAGCACTGCTCCACCAGGGAAGCCCGAGACTAAGCTTTTTAAATAGAGCATTCACAGATAGATAAGGAGACAACATTCACAAATAGATGAAGGAGACTATGCTTTTTAAATTGCAAATGGTGGAAACCTAGCTCAAATAGGTTAAACTAAAAGAGTAGAGTAAGTGTAATCCGGCAAATATTAACAAAGGAAAGAAACTGAAGCTTTAGTAATCACACACACACACAGGCACACACATGCACACACACACTATTCTGAGGGTAGGACATCTCCTCCCCAATCCTCCATGTTGAAGAGCTTCTCCTTTTCAACTGGGCATGTAATTGTTGACAGACTTCTGAAAGAAGGGTGTAAGTTTCTCCCTAGGATGTTTTTCCCTGCCATATGGACAATCTAGGTTGTTTGCTATGATATATATTTCTCATTTTTTTTAAAAAATAATGGTACATTAAATGACTTGTGATTCCAATAAACAGATTAGTTTTTTCCCCTGCTTTATTCTTTGCATGAGAGATAGGTAGTCTTCCTTTTGTAAGAGAGTATTAAAATGACCATAGTTTTCATCTTCTTTTGCTTTCAGGGCTCTTTTTTTCCTATTACTCCCTCTATTACATGTTTCCCAAAAATTACACTGTTCCACTGCCACATAAAATGGGTTATTACACACTAGACATATCATCTCCAAATGACTGTAGAAAGAAAGAACTTGATGAAGCTAAGGGTAAGGACATGGTGTAGTTGGGGCTAGGATGCATTGAAAGAGCAAAGGGGGAGTTGAGAACAACTTTTTCTGGATCAGAAAGTAGTTTCTATATATTTGGGTAGAGTGAGGGGACTGTATTATAGTCATTTTGTTAAAACTGTTTTAGATTTAAAGGCAGACTCTAGATTTGGTTACAGACTCTTACTTCTTTGGTTGGGTTCACCCATTTGGTTTTGATTTAGAGGATGTCAACTGCTTAGGCTAGGAATCTTTTTCTCATATCAATACTATCCATATACTTTAATGAAACTTCATTCCTCCCCAGATGGTAACAGTTCTGCATTTTAGAATTTTTATCACAATATTTATTTCAAATCATCACCCAAGGGGTAAAATAAAGAAAATATTCTAATTCTTCCTGAGCTTCCTTCATGTCTTAAAATTCTCTATTTTTACACGAATATTTGTGATACATAATTAATGTTTATAAATGTGAAATTCTGTCTTCCTTGCAGGATTCAGGGTTATAGACAAAAATATGGATTTTCTTGAGAATCTTCCTCCCAGTCATTAATGAAAATATAAAATAGCATTGTTTTAACTATAATTCCTAAGAAATCCTTCTGTTTATTCAAGAAACAAAAATTAATACATTTTAATCTAACAGTCTTAAAGAATTTGCTAAATTCCTACCTTGTCCTCAGTATTTTTCAGTGCTATGAGAGATACAAAATGCATTATGAAGATCCTTTGCCAAGAGCAACCTCAGGCGCCAAAGTCATGCAATAATGTTTCTATCAAGCAAGGGAAAATGTAATTGAAGGCAAAATTAGAATGACTGGGTTAAACATTACATGCTGAGATTATGAAAAAGAAAATGAATAGAACACAGTCATCACTCTTGATGAACTCATCACAGAGTGTACAATAAAGAGAATGTACTATAATTGAAATAGCACATGATGAGTTCAATAGTACAGATGAAAGCAAAGTGTGGTAGAAGTCTACTCTGGGGAATGTTAGAAAGGAGGATACAATGAGTCTTGGAGGATGAATACAATTTTTCTAGATAGGGAATGGTTTAACTAAGGGAATTTCCAGCAAAGGAAACAACTTACATAAAGGTATGGATGTTCAAAGAAATTTGCCACACTTAGGAAAAGTTAACTAGCCTGTGGATCATAGGGTAAGTGACAAAATACAACTTAGACAACTGGTTTCCATCCCTCTTGTGAATGGGTTGTAAACTGTTACGAGGAATGTCAACTTTTTGAGTAAAGCAAAGGGGAGTCGTTGAATGTATTAAGCAAGAGAATAATATGAACACACTGGAATTTTTTGTAGCCATAGGGTAAATCTGCATTAGAAAGAAACGACACTACAGGTAGAAAAATCAGTTAGGTTAATACAATAAATGAGAAATGATGAAAAGCTGTAGAGATTGGATAGAGCATTAATACAGCTTTAAAATAGCCCTATGGTATTCAAGCCTGTTTTACAGATGATATGAAATAACCATGGCAGGCCAATACTGGTCTTTCAAAGATATCCAAGTTCTAATCCGTGGAACCTGTAAGTCTGTTAATTTGCATGGTAAAGAGGGCTTTGTGAATGAGACTAAGTTAAATATTTTAATATGGGGGGATAATCTGGATCATCCATTTCAGTCTAATACAGTCACAAGTTTCCCTGTAAGACGGAGGCAAGAGGATCAGAGTTAGAAAAAGGTAATGTTTTGACAGAACTAGAGGTTGGAGTGAAGCACTCTAAGCCAAGGAATCATAGTGGCCCTTAGATGATAGAAAAAGCAAGGAAAGAGATTCTCTCCTGAAGCCTCCAGAAGGAGCACCTTGATTTTGGACTCCTGGTCTCCAAAACTCTGAGTGAATAAATCTGCATTATTTTAAGCCACTTCATTTGTAGTTACTTGTTTTGGCGACAGTAAGAAGTCAATACAGCAACCTATCCAGTAAGTGAGAAATTTGAAATTTGAAATGAATCTTCTATTAACACAATTGCTCCTTCCCCCCAACCTGAGTCTCAATTTCCTAATACTTAAAATGAGCTGATGATACTATAAGATTTCTGAAGTCTGTTCCCAACTGTAAATTCATATGAGCCTATGTATGATCATAAAGGACTAGATGATTGGAAATGAGCAAATGAAAGATTTTGTGAACTGGCTTTTGTACCAAATAAGTAACCTAAGTGTATAACTGTGAGTACTGACTAAAATGGTTAAAACATACTGTCTGCAACACACTTCTGTTAGATCCCTTGAGACTTCAGAATATGGTTACTGATTAACATATCTTCTTAAAATATGTAATTATACAAGCAGAAAAACACTAAAAGCCAGAAACCTGCTGTGACAAAAGGGAATTGTTGGTTCAATCAGTTTACATTTAGAATAACAGATTGTGAAACCATGGGTGGAAAAAAAAAGTCTCCTGAGGTAATTTTATCTCTAGTCTATAATCCATAAAAAGGGAACAAATTATGTGCAATCCATCACCTGTTAACTGAGCTGTGAATTTGAACAGTTTTAAGAATAATTAAATGAAATCCATTTGCACAATTATCTAAATGTATAGTTTCTTTATGGGGCTAAATTTATTATTTTGTGGGGCGATGAACCTTGAACAATTAATTGTGATGTTAAATATTAAAATGGAGTTTAACATCATGCAAAATAATTTATATCTGTATAATTATAAAATTATTGTACTGTGATGGCTTAGAATTACTCATGTTTAGGGTGCTTCTCTGAAAAAGAATAGAACATAGTAAATAGTTATACCTTTGTAATTTTAAATATTCATAAGGTGTAGAAGGATAATTCAGTGAGCAAAGTAAGGGAGTCAGTCTTTATCTTTTAAACTTAGATATTCTTAGCACCCTAAACCTAATAGTGATCCTTACCAAGCCTTTTTGAACATGAAACAATAGTGGGAACAATCAGCCCTTGCCAAATTGGTACAATATCCTAGAACTGGAAACCTACAACCTTTATTTAAAATCACTTGATTTTTTAGAAGTATAGCAAGAACAGAGTTTGTGATGAAGACAAATATAAGGTTCAACTACAGTCTTCCTGAATAAATAACTGCTTTATGAGCATCAGAGAATGGACTTCTGGGTTGTACATACTAAGGCCATGAAGAAAAATGTAAAATACAAGGTAGTCAATTTAAAATCTAAGAGAAAACCAGACTTTTCAAATATAATTTTCAATTATATCATCCCCTACTAACATCGAACATTATATATGCTTTTAATAGCAGATGACATTCATATCATTTATTTTAGTTTTATATTATTGCTTGGGTAATTGTAGTTGTAGATTTTCTTTCTAGTACCTATCCCTGGCAGTAAGATTTGTTATTTGAAATATGCAGTATTGTCATGGTCATACTTTTACAAGCAAGTTATAAATAAGAGCTGATACAAAGAGTGATTAAGAAACCGATTAATAGAAGAAGACACACAAAGGGCATACAGCCTCTGTAAAAGGAAGATTTTATAGTTTGTTATCATTTTAATCAAATCCGTTGGTTGCAAGGCATTTAAGCCAAGAGAATCTTCTTGGGAACCCACTTTCCATCTCAGGAACATCCAAGAACATGCAAAATTCGTTCATTCGTTGAATGTAAAGAAAACCTTATGCCCAGTTCTATATTGATTTAATGTACTATGAGATACAATGCATGTTTCCACATTTTCTGATAAAGTTCAGAACTTTCTCTGAAACTATGCTTGAATATAAAGGGAAGAAAATGATGTATATTTAAAACGAATGTGGAAACTTTATATCACTTCTAAAGAAGATCTTACTCTGCAATCAATGACTGACCAAATATATTTAGAGTATATACCTTATAGAATGACCAACAAATAATATGTACAGCTCTGGAGTGTCCTTGACAGTAAATAAGGTTATACTAATACATGGAATCACAAGTTCATAACTAGAGGTGCATTCCATTTCCTAAATCTTCTGCCCTTTCTTAGCATTAAGGCATCACTCAGGATGAGCCTGGTCATATTTATTTTTATACTTATCTTTATTATGGGATTTAGCACACTATGGTAATCAATAATGGTGTATTAAATGACTAAATATCAAATTAACATGTATTTTCTTCATATTTTCAATGTGGAACATGAGGTTTTAATTGAATGTATTACCTTTATGATACCAGTATTACATAAGAAAATTGGAAGACTCCAAATTGTGAGAGAGACTTGCTGTCTTGGAATTTGCTATCTGAAACTCCATCATAAGCCTATATAGCAGTATAATGAGAATGTGAGAGAAATAACATAAAGAAACATAAAATAAATTGAAGTTTATGAAGTAATAAGCCTTGTGGTAGATTTTAAAGTGTCTCCACTAAGAAAAGGGAACCGTTTTACACTGTTGCTGGGAATGTAAATTGGTGCAGCCACCATGAAAAACAGTATGGACGTTCCTTAAAAAAACTAAAATTACAGTTACTGTATGATCCAGCAATCCCACTCCTGGACATATATCTTGACAAAACTATAATTCAAAAAGATACATGCACCTCTATGTTCATAGCAATACTATTCAAAATAGCCAAGACATCAAAACAACCTAAATGTCCATTGACAGATGAATGGATAAAGAAGCCGTTGTGTGTGTGTGTGTGTTTATACACACACACACACACACACACACAATGGAATATTACTCAGCCATAAAAAGGAATGCAATAATGTCATTTGCAGCAGCATGGATGGGCCTAGAGATTATCATACTAAGTGCAGTAACCAGATAAAGATAAATATCATATGATATTGCTTACTTGTGGAATCTAAAATATGACACAAATAAACCTATCTATGAAACAGAAACAGATTCACAGACATAAAGAACAAACTTGTGGCTGCCAAGGGGGTGTGGGGGAGGGATGGATTGGGAGTTTGGGGTTAGCAGATGCAAACCATGATGTGTAGAATAGATAAACAACAAGGTCTTACTGTATAGCACAGGGAATTATATTCAATATCCTGTGATAAACCATAATGGAAAAGAATTTTAAAAAGAATGTATATATACGTATAACTGAATCACTTTACTTTATGGCAGAAATTAACACAACATTGTAAAGCAACTATACTTCAATTAAAAAAAAAAAAAAAGCCTCCACTAAAGCAGCTCAAAAATAAAGGCTTAGGGCTTCCCTGGTGGCGCAGTGGTTGAGAGTCCGCCTGCCGATGCAGGGGACACAGGTTCGTGCCCCGGTCTGGGAAGATCCCACATGCCGCGGAGTGGCTGGGCCCGTGAGCCGTGGCCGCTGAGCCTGCGCGTTCGGAGCCTGTGCTCCACAACGGGAGAGGCCACAATAGTGAGAGGCCCGCGTAGAGCACAAAAAAAAAAAAAAAAAGCCTTAAAAATATTCCACATATCCCCATTATTCTTCTTTACTAGTTACATACAATAAAAGGAGGTAAAAGGGTTGGTTAAAACAATTCTTTAAGCAGTGTTCTGCTGTCTCTTATTTCCAGATATTTGTGGATGTGAGAGAACATACCACATCAGTTATAAACATCATAAGTGACATAAATACAAACAAGGACATTTAAAGGTAAATAGTAGAAAATGATTGAATTATAGAATGTTCCAGGCATAGTGAGCAGCTTAGATCTAAAGGAAATATAATTAAGATTATGCTTGTGATTAATGATCACTGATGCTGCATAGGCCCCTCATGCTTCTGAGAAATTGTTCCATGTTTTACCAGCCCATTTTTTTCTACCACTATTGAAGTTAGCCATTTAAACTAGTCTCCTCTTTCCTCTAAACCCCAACATATCCTGAGACTCAGAATATCAATTTCTTCCTATTTCAGTGAGAAAACAGAAACAATTAGATGGGAAATACCAGAGCCTCTGCCAACACCTCCACCTCTTGTGTCTGTGTCCACACTCTGCGTTATCTCCATTTATAGTAGAAACTGTCCATACTCTTAGCCAAACTAGCTGTCTTAGGTGGGTTTATCCCCAAAATAGACCCTGAAACATGATTCACTTCCAGGCAGTTTATTTGGGAAGTGATCCTAGGAAAGAAAGTAAGAGAATGGGGAAAATGGGACAGGGGAAAAAAGGCCTTCCCAAAAGGTATCCATGTTATAATCCCTGGGACTTGTAGACATCATCATACATTTTTCTTTCAAAAAATTCATCAGAGATGTAGTTAAATTAAGAATTTTGAGATGAGAAGTTTATCTTGGACTATCTAGGAAGGTTCTCAATGTTATCACAAGTGGCTTTATAAGAGAGGCAGAGGGATACTATACATCAAGAAGGAAAAGGCAATTCGAGATGGAGATTGGAGGGATGCAGACATACAAGTTGAAGAATGCCAGTAACCATCAGGAGCTGAAAGAGGAAAGGAACCAATTTTTCCATGGAGCCTGTGGCCCTTGATTTCAGCTTAGTGATAATGATTTCAGATTTTTTGCCTTCAGAACTGTGAGAGAATAAATTTCTATTGTTTGAAGCCACCACGTTTGTGATAATTTGTTACAGCAGCACAGGAAACTACTACAGGCTTATAAAAGCACATAAATGATTATTTCATATTGAAAGTAGAATAACGAGTCACAATTTCCAAAGTCAGTTTTGCCCTGGCTTTTCTCTTCCCTGCCATTAAAATGATAAATGGAATATGGGTGTTGCAACAAGGAACTAAACATGTCAACATTCTATATTTCTGTAATTATGCTTTTCAAGAAACTGACTAAAATGTAACAAAAGCCTGATGGAATTTGAATTACTTTGGTGTATCCCATATATTTCATTTTTACTAATTTGGTTTTGTGGGTTTATAATTAACTGTGTTATATATGAGGCTAATTTTAAAGCAGTATAAACTTTATAGATATGAGACTATAGAACTTTGTCAAAATTCCTTATATAGGGAGTGGTCAGAGAATATTAATTAAAATGGACTAAGACTGAATCTAGCCCAGTTCCACAGCTTAATACATTTTTTTTTTTTTCGGTATGCGGGCCTCTCACTGCTGTGGGCTCTCCCGTCGCGGAGCACAGGCTCTGGATGCGCAGGCTCAGCGGCCATGGCTCACGGGCCCAGCAGCTCCGCGGCATGTGGGATCCTCGCGGACCGGGGCACGAACCCGTGTCCTCTGCGTCAGCAGGAGCACTCTCAACCACTGTGCCACCGGGGAAGCCCTGAAGAGACATTCTTTAAGCTTCATGTAAATTTTAAATGCCCTGGAAAGCAGAATTAGACTTGAATAATATTACAACACAGAAGGGGAGTCAGGCTGTCTGGATCGAAGAATAAATCAATTTAACTTATAATTGTTAGTTCTGTATTTTTTTACTTTTGTATTTATTTTGATTTAGTTAATAACTGGCTTCGAATATTTTGAGATGGAATCAAAATTTTCTTTTAGGCAAAGATTGGAATCTGAGTACTGGTGATTCTCCAGTGATCTCTCTCTTCTTCCCTTGCTCAGGTACTTTTACGAATTCTCTTTGCCTCATTGCCTTTCCACAGCCTTTATTGGGTGCTGCTTTAAGGTACTGAAGATTTCCTGTGCTCAGGGGGATTTCTCTTGGTTATCTTGGTCTCTTTACATTACCTTCTTTGCCCCCTGCTGTGAACTCAGCAAAGTCCCTGTGTTCCTCTTAGGGGAATCTCTCTCAGTTGCCTTTTTCTACCCCTGGTCACTTTCAGACTGCTGCCATGTACTTAGAAAGGACCACTGCATTTTGGGTAGTTTATTTCAATTTTTCCATACTATGTCCAGCCTTGGGTGAGCCATTGTTTTGCATTCAGAAAAGACCCCCATGTACCTTGGTGAGTTTCCATTAGCTCTTCTGACCTGCCTACAGTTACCAATAGGCGCTTGCAAGGTACAACTAGATATTCCTCTGGTTATTTTTCTCAGAGTTCCTACTCTAGTTAAAGCCTTTGCCATCTGCTGACCTTCAGTTTTGCAAAGACTTCTGTTCCTGGGGGTTCTTTCTTAGTCCTACTTTCTTGCTTCTACTTTTGATTGGCTCCTGCTCTTCACTTGGTAAAGGCCCCCTAGGAAAGAACTGGTTAGTGAATTACTGTATTGAGGGCGCTTTAAATTTCTTATCTGTCAGGCCTGTCTTAACATGGCCATTAAATATCTGTTAAAAGTTAATGCTGGTAACTCTTTACCCTAATCTGTATAGTGTTGGTTCCTCTTTGTGCCTTGTTTACAATAGTCAGCAATCATGGACTTCTCTTCTGCAATTTAAGTTTCTTTGCATATTTAGCTCACGTTTTTTTTTTTTTTTTTAATTAGATAGTTTTTCTTATTTGTTAGTGTGGCAATGATGGTCCCTTGTAAATTTCTATGTTCTAATCAGAATGGAAAGCCAAATGGCATGTTTTACCTACTGCAATTTTTGCTTTATGGACTAGGTGCTTGAGGGAGGCAAGTATTATTTTATAGGTTCATCTACTATTAAACTGGATTTTTCGCAAAAAACTATTCTCACATTTATGATGCATAATGAAATTATATATGCTGATCCTGGAATGAGACAAATGAGAATGATCTTGAATGGAATTGTGATTAGAGAAATATAAAATTAACACTTTAATTTATTTGAGCTGTAATTTGTTATCTGTTGCTGGTCCTGTTCCCATTTTAAATTCAGTGGCTCTTAATACAGTGAAATAAAACTTGGGCTTTTTATCTGTCATTGGGACTTTTCTGTTATATTGCATCAATGAAACACTACTGTTCTACGTATAATGACTTTCTCTGCTCCTGTTTTTAAAATACCAATTGATGATAATGTTCTACCATAGCATATCATTAAAACTTATTACTAAAGAAAAGAATTCTCCAAATATATATTATGAGAGATACTGGAGGGTATTTTTTTTTTTAATATGGTGAAGAAGTAGTGTATATTCAGAAGAGTAGAGACTAGTATAATTCTGCCCCCATTCTATTTACAGTCCTTACAGTTTTTTAGAAGATGAAGTGCAAGCCTTATTAAAAATGTACACCTAAAGTTCATTAGAAGTCATTATACTTTGCCTTCATACTGTTTTTTCTTATATAATTATGATCTTGCATTTATAATCTTACTCAGATAGGGAAATATTTTTTAAATATTTCCAGTTACATTAATGTAGTAAATATTCTTGCTGTGATTAATGAGGGGCACTGATATTATATTCACTCAAAATGATTTTCCTATTTAAAAAATGATTGCCACTTTCCAGGAATACCTTTGCTTATTGTAGTGAAACATCTGAATTTTAAACTTATCTAAAGCACATTGTATTATGAGAAAATAAATCTAATAATATAAGTTTATTTTTCTCAAAACAGTGTTTTTCATCTAAGTTGTTGAAAAACCCACTGGTGCTTTAAGAATTGTCTAATTTATTTATTCTCAAACTTTGGTCTTAGAATCCTTTATACTCTTAAAAATGTTTAACAAACCCAAAGAGCTTTAGTTTATGTCAATTACATTTATCAATAGTTACCATATTAAAAATTAAAACAGAAATTTAAGTAACATTTATTTTTTCATTTTAAAATAACAAGCATATTACATGTTAACATAAATATTTTTGTGAAAGATAACTATCTTTCAAAATATTTAGCCTATTATCTTTAATATTTGACTTAATACATGTCAACTGGATCATAGGAAAACTCTATTATATATTCTTTAAAGAATGAGAGTAAACAGGCAAATTATGTCTTCATATTATTATGGAAATAATTTTAGACAGGCAGAAGCTATGAAAAAATTTTCAGAGTACCTGGACCACACTTTTAGAACCCCTGAACCATTAAGTAAGACACTGAAATATAATTGCGGAAGTACCTGATAGTTTGTGGATAATTCTTCCATTAAAACTTAACTGTTCAAGGGACTTCCCTGGCAGTCCAGTGGTTAAGACTGTGCTTCCACTGCAGGGGACGCTGGCTCGATCCCTGGTGGGGGACTAAGATCCCGCATGGCGCAATAAGACGCCACCCCCAAAAAAGAAAAACCTTAACTGTTTGATACCTCTCTGGCTGTCTCTTGTGGATTTAAAATTTCCTCAAAAGCTGATTCACTTTGTTATAAAGCAGAAACTAACACATCTTTGTAAAGCAATTATACTCCAATAAAGATGTTAAAAAAAAAAAAAAATATATATATATATATACTTAACATGGTGCCTAGCACAAAGTCAATACTCAATAAATATTAGCTATTGTATGTATTATATTAACAAATATTAACTATTATATTAATTATATATTATACTCATTATTATAACATTATTAAAATAATCATATCTATTAATTATTAATCATAAAAATAAATAAATAAATAAATTCTCATCCAAGTACTAACCAGGCCCGACCCTGCTTATCTTCCGAGATCAGATGAGATCAGGCGCGTTCAGGGTGGTATGGCCGTAGAGGCGGAGAAGATCTGGCCGCGGGAAGCACATGTGCAACCGGGTGCCCAAACATGGAGTCTTGTAGCCCAGGTCTTACCTGAATCAGGATGAGGGAGTGGTGGGTCCAGGTGGGGCTGTTGGCTGTGCCCCTGCTTGCAGTCTATCTGCACATCCCGCCCCCACCCCCCCAGCTTTCCCCTGCTCTTCACTCATGGAAGTCATCAGGCAAATTTTTTTTTTACCTACAAGGGACTGCGTATCTTCTACGAAGACTCTGTGGGTGTGGTTGGAAGTCCAGAGATAGTTGTGCTTTTACACGGCTTTCCAACGTCTAGCTATGACTGGTACAAGATTTGGGAAGGTCTGGCCCTCAGATTTCATTAAGTGATTGCCCTTGATTTCCTAGGCTTTGGCTTCAGTGACAAACCGAGACCACATCACTATTCCATATTCGAGCAGGCCAACATCGTGGAAGCTCTTTTGCGGCATCTGGGGCTCCAGAACCGTAGGATCAAACTGTTGTCTCACGACTATGGGGATATCGTTGCTCAGGAGCTGCTCTATAGGTTCAAGCAGAATCGATCTGGTCGGCTTACCATCAAGAGTCTCTGTCTGTTGAATGGAGATATATTTCCTGAGACTCACCGTCCTCTCCTTCTCCAAAAGCTTCTCAAATATGGAGGCATGCTGTCATCCATCCTCACGCGACCGATGAACTTCTTCGTATTCTCTCGAGGTCTCACCCCTGTCTTTGGGCCATAAACCCGACCCTCTGAGAGTGAACTGTGGGACATGTGGGCAGGGATATGCAACAATGACGGGAACTTGGTTATTGACAGTCTGTTGCAGTACATCAGTCAAAGGAAAAAGTTTAGAAGACGCTGGGAGGGAGCTCTTGCCTCTGTATCTATTCCCATTCATTTTATCTATGGGCCACTGGATCCAGTGAATCCCTATCCAGAGTTTTTGGAGCTGTACAGGAAAACGCTGCCGCAGTCCATAGTGTCGATTCTGGATGACCACATTAGCCACTATCCACAGCTAGAGGATCCCACAGGCTTCTTGAATGCATATATGGGCTTCATCAACTCCTTCTGAGCTGGAAAGAGTAGCATCCCTGTATTACCTCCCCTATTCCCTTATCTGTTTTGTATTCCACTTAGCAAGAAACGCCCAAAAGAGGTCCTGGCCACCAAACACTATTCTCTTACAAAAGTCCACCTAACTCACACTGGTGAACAGCATATAGTAAAAAGCCAGCAGAAGCTCTAAGGGTGACCTAATAGTCCACCTCCCATTCCTTTGACATCTGATCAAGTGTATGGATTTGCCTTTGTTTTTGTATTAATAGGAAATTCTGATGGGCACTACTACACACTGATGCAGAAAGACAGACAGACATACTTTTGCATAAAGGTCTTTGAAACACTTCTATGGACTTTTCTGAAATATTTAGAAATGCTAATTTCTGGCCCTGGTTGGAATTATCTAAAAGTGCCACCTTCACCTCACCTTGAATGGCTTTAATTCTCTAAGTGACACAGCTTCAAGTGAGAATGAGTCTCCCTTGTCATAACTTTGGATTTAGTTTCATTAGCTGCTTCTAACTGTAGTCATTTTGTTAGACTTTGGTTTCAATAATGCAGTATTCTAATTGTACTTTAAGACTATGATTTACCTACACGTATTATGTATGTATTTTATAAGGACACTAAACCAGCAGACACTTACTCTAGCAGAGTAGTTTAACCTTATTAAACATGTTTCATTTCTGAGTAAATTGAAGTAAAGCCAAGCTATTTACAGCATTTCCTAAAATCACAGAACATTAAGGACAGTAGTCTCTGTGCCAGAGATTTACTGTTATTTGCTGTTAGAACTGGTCTTTTCAGCTAATAACAGTCAGACTCATCATACCTCAGTGCTTAGAAGCATGTCCCTCCTGAGCCAGAGTGGAGAGGAGAGGATCGTTGTACAGTCCAAGTTACCAGTCTGAATATACACTGATTGCTTAACTTCTCGTTGGTTGTCCCAGAGAGGGTTCCTCATGTAGCTCAGCAATTCCTGTACTTTACAGATGGGAAAGTTCCAGAAACTTTAAGAACGAAGTCTGAAAGTTCTATGAGTAAATGGTGCTGAATACTTTTTTTTTTTTTTAAGCCACAGTTTCATTCTTAGTTAAAACAGGATTATTGAGTGGTGATTTTAAATTTTTTTTTTTTTATTAGAAACTTCAAGTATAGCAACTGTAATAAGTGTTTACTTTCTATTAATAAAAATGAATTTTGACAAAAAAAAAAAAAAAGAACTGGCACCATGAACATTCTCCCACCTCTTTGGCAAAGGTAATTTGATATGATAATATGAAGTCTCTAAACCAATTGTATTGTCTAGCTTTTCTGTTTAATATTTATATATCTAGGGCCAAAATGATTCACTGTAACATTTTTTACACTAAATAAATGTAGAGATTGCATTTAGTTCAGAATAAAGTTATGTTAATTTCTGCTTCTTTCCATCCTGGTGCATGGCTGATGCCCAATCAATGTTTATTGAGTTAACTTCATTTAAACATCTATCAGTTGAAGACATAGTGTGGTAAACAGCTTTAGTCATGGCTCCCAATGACCTCTCCCTCCCAGTATTCCTGCCTTTGTGCTCATCCCTTAAGTGTGGGCTAGACCTAATGACTTGTTTCTAACCAATAGGATACAATAAAAACGATGAGATATCACTTTCATGATTAAGCTACAAAAGTAGGTGACTTTCTGGCTCTCTCTCTCTCTCTCTCTCTCTCTTTCTTGCTGTTACTGTCTTTTGCATTCTTGTTTGCCTGATCAGATGAAGCAAGATGCCATGCTGTGAGATGATCTTTCAAAGCCCCACATGGCTAGGAACAGAGGGACAGTCAACAGTTTGTGAGCCTCAGAGCCCTGAGTCCAATAACCCACAAGAAACTAAGTCTATCCAACAAATAGAAGAGTCAGCTAGGTAGTGGATCCTTTCCAGTCAAATTCTGAGTTGATTTCCATCAGTAAGACCCACACTCAAAAGACTTGGCTAAGATGTACTTAGATTCCTGACCCACAGTACCTGTGAAATAATAATTGTTGTTAATTTAAGATACTAAGTAATTGAATAATTTGTTATGCAATAATGCATAACTAAGACACTTAGTAAGAATTGTGATAGGGGATTAAAATAAGTGGAATAGGAACACTGCTTATAGACTTTTGGAGATGGTAATTCGCAGTATAGTTATTTGTTGTTTTAGAAAGAGCAAGCTCAATTCTAAACACCAGATTGATAATACTCCTATTACTTAATAAGGTTCTTTTAAAATTGAATATTTTACACCATTTTCTTTTTATCTTAATTTTTTTAAATTTTATTACACTTTCTACAAATAAGTGTATCCTAATATAATATGCTTTTATACTTTAATTTTTTTTGGATTATTTTATTATCATCTTCAACAATATCTGTTTATTACTTATCCTTACTGCTATCCCTACAACTATATCCTCTATGTATAGATATAAATTTAAATTGAAAATATTTTTTAACGTCCTTTGACCAGATGTGTCTAAGAATTTGTGTGTGTGTGTGTGTGTGTCTAAGAATTTTAAATGCATCTTCTGGAATTAGGCATCATTAAAATTAGTATACATCAGACATATTACATTTTTGATAAATAATTATTGACTATAAGTATAAAATTATGAAACTGCATATTATTGTGATGAGCAGGTCTCTTTTCCAAATTATTTTACATATTAAATGTTATTGCTTCCTGCAAGAATAAGACAGAATACAACATCATCAGCTGTTATGATTTAAATAATGTAATTGCTAACAAGTCTGGTTGAAACTAATAAGTAGAAAAATTTTTTTTAAGTTTTTTATGACAATATCACTCAATTATTTATCTCTTTCTGTGCTATATGCTGAAACTTTAATATATATTCCTTGAATTCTTTTAATGTAAATAATTGGAAACCACATGTATTTCACAACAATTTGTTATTCAGTGATTATTGCTCACTTCCTCAACCCCAACACTGATATTTCAAATGATCATTTTAGTCACTAAGTTATAGGCTTTTTTTTTTTTTTTTAACTGAAGAAGATGGAGCATAAAAAGAAGACTCCTGCATGTTATCTGATTATGAGCGTTTTCTCAGGCAGGTTTTTTTAAATGAATGAGTATATACTAAAAGCAGTTGAAAATTAGCAAAATTAAAACTGTTCTGCAAACTTTGCCTTGTAGCACTCCAGGGACACAAATAGCCAAAAATGATGATTTTCTTTCTTACCATGTCAAAAAAGATTTCACTGTTGAAATAATCTCAGGACTTATGAAAGCATCTCTACTTTGTAAAATCTACCTCTGAAATATTTTAGATACATTATTGATTTATGCCCTAAACTCCAAATAGAATTCCAATTCTCACACATGTGCATCTCTTCTTGTACTTACTGTGGTAAAGAATATACTATTGACTCAATTGTACGAGTTGAAAATCTGGAAGTCATCTTAAAGCTTCCATCTCTTTTGTCCACTGTAGCAATAAATCAACATGCTCCATCTGTTTTACTATCTATTAAATTGGTAGAAACTTCAGGCTTTCTTCCCTTCTGCATAGATTCACTGCCACTGCTGTAGCTTAGGCAGTGATACCTTTTCTGGCAACAGTTACCTAAATGTTCTTCCCTCCTTTAACCTTTCTACCATTCTAATGCACTCCAGAATGCTGTGCATGTAGTCATTGTAACAAGCATTTCTGATCATGTCATCTTTTCTCAAAATTCTCCAATGGCTACTCATTACTTAAACGATAAAATCAACATTAATTAACCTACTCTGTAAGACTCTCCATGGCATGACCTTCATGTTCTGAGAGGTCGTAATTATGCATTGTCATAAATTTTCATTAATCCAACAATATTCTTTTCTAGTACAATCAACTTTCTATTTATCTGCAGCGCCACACAATAGCCATAGTTCTTCCACAGTAGTTTCTAAGTTTCTTATGCATTTTCCGTGTTTCCCACCTCTCTTTCTAGCATTTTAAATCACCTTCCATGCAATCCATGTGTTATTCAAGCAACAATTATGAGGTATCTACTCTGTGACAATTACAATGCTACAACTCAGAGATAAAACTATGACTGTCATTATCATGTTTTGGAGGAGAGTACAGTTTAATGACAACAAATAAAATTTTCCTCCTGATTTTTTCCCTAATGAATTTTTACTTATATTTTGTCTCATTTTAAATGTGTCCATCTCTTTGTAGGTTAACCTGACCTTATCAGGCAGAAGTTAAGTGTTCTTTCAATTATAACCAGCATGCTTCTTTTATTTTTTTTTTTTATTTATTATTTTTTTTAATTTTATGGAACAGATAGGGAAACTGAGACAGAGAGGACAAACCTTTCCCAAGGTCACACAGCACATCAGTGGCCAAGCGTTTCAGCACTGTACTATTGAGCCACTCCCGGTCTATAAAATCAAGCTCCCCAGCCTGGCTCTGTCAGCTGGAGGTTCTCCCTCTCTTTTTTTTTTAATTAATTAATTTATTTTTGGCTGTGTTGGGTCTTCGTTTCTGCACGAGGGCTTTCTCTAGGTGCGGCAAGCGGGGGCCACTCTTCATCGCGGTGCGCGGGCCTCTCACTGTCGCGGCCTCTCTTGTTGCGGAGCACAGGCTCCAGACGCGCAGGCTCAGTAGTTGTGGCTCACGGGCCCAGTTGCTCCGCGGCACGTGGGATCCTCCCGGACTGGGGCTTGAACCCGTGTCCCCTGCATCGGCAGGCGGACTCTCAACCACTGCGCCACCAGGGAAGCCCAGCATGCTTCTTTTAAATTCATCTAGTACACAAAGCATTTGGAATATTTTTAAAGCTTGTATGTTTGATATTTTATTAGGCTGTAAACTTCTTTAAGTGAGGAATTTTTGTTGCTTAGGTTTTCACTTCCACATACTATATAGATTTGGGCACATATATGTGGTTAATAACATCTAGTGAATTAAGTGTTTGAGCGTCAATCCTCTGAAAGCTATATGTACATCTGCAAGCTATGTTCCTTATTTCTTAGATCATGCAATTGTTGTTGAACTATGCTAACATTAGAATTTGCTAAAAGCAGTGGCTTATTAATGAAAATCAATAGCAATAAGTAACAACACCCTACTCAGTGTGAAAGCCTATTTAAATTTAAATGGAATCAAAAGTCATCTAGTTAAATTTTTCACTTAAAAGATCTACTGAAAAACGATGTTTAAAACAGAATAGAAAAGTAAGGTTTATGACCTGTATCTCTCGTCTTCCAGGGCAATCAATGCTTTCTTTATTAGATAAAACTCTTCTATTTTTTGTTCATGTGTTTTTATCCTCAGCCAAGAAACAACTTTCTTTTTCTCAGTCCCTTTA
>NW_006776934.1:992201-1019274 GCF_000442215.2 Lipotes vexillifer | reverse complement strand
AGGGAAAAAAATATGACTGTAGGAAATGGTCATAAATTTTGTTATTTCAGGCATAATTAGCAGTTCACAATGTGCTTTGTTCTCAGAGAACAATTTACTTGGATCACCATCACTGCATAATTAGCAAGTGCCCACTATGTAAATTGAGGTTTGCTTTTCTGCCCATCACTGATTTAAGATAATTTTAATTCCAAGTAAAAGAAAACTCAATTCAAACTTATTTAAACAATTGAGAGAATGTTTTGACTCATATAATTAAAATTCCTAGGCACAGTTTGCTCAAGGCTCTGGCATGTTTGGTTTAAAATTCTCTAAGCTTGTGATCCCTCTGTATCAACTTCCTCTTCGGATTGGCTTCTCCCACTTTAGCAAATGGCTTTAGCAATTACAGGTCTCCAATTAACAGACGATCTTATGCAGAACAAGTTTTGCACTGAATGAACAATGATTGGACTTAATCCCTTTAGGCAGGGGTATACCATACACCAATTATTTTAGGCTTGGTTTACCTGGTACAGTCACTACGGTAAGAAGAATGAGAATTTACTCACTGGTCTATCACCCAAACAATGTAACTGCCACATGGGGAAATGGTAGTTTATATGTGTAAAGATAACTACAGTGAACAATATAAACTATCAGTTAAAAGAAAATATTAACCTAATTCATCTTTCAAAAGTCATTTATTTTCACTTATATGGTTAGAAGAATTCATCAGATGAAGCTGAACTAATGCAGCTACACTGCATCGAGCTATTTATATTATCAATTCATTTCCCTTTACTGATTGAGTCTTTCCCATCTTCATACAAAATTGCTGCTATTTATTCCATATTTAAAACTAACTAGGTAACAAAAGAAAACAACAGCAAAAACCCTCTCTTGACTTTATTTTCCTTTGCAACAATTACCTTATTTCTTTCACTGGATTGATAGCAAAACTCCACAAAAAATTATCCACATATACAATTCTAGTTTCTCTTCTTCCATAGTTCCCCAAACCCACTCCAATAAAACTTTTGCCACCAGGCTTATTAAGGTTACAAACTACCTGTACATTTCAAAATCCAATGGTCACTCTGTGTTCCACAACCTGCTTGATCTGGTTGAACTCTTCTTTCATGAAATGTTTTAATTAGTTGGCTTCCAGGACACCATAATTTGTGTTTCTTTCTTTCTTTTTTCCCTACTAATTCACTGGCCATTTCTTCTCATTTTCCTTTATTAGTAGATTGTCATGTTTAAGGATTCTCAGTACAAAAAGAACTTGGGAATCTTCTTTTTTGTCTTTCTACACTAGTCTCTTGGTTATCTTATGCAATTCACGGCTCTAAATACCATCTGCATGATGACAACTTCTAAATATATATATATATATATATATATATATATATATATATCAGTAATTTTGTATTCTCACTTTAATCAAAAATTGCATGTATAATTATCTATTAGATATGTCCACTTGACTAAGTGGAATCTCAAACTTAATATCCTTGACTTACTTCAAGTTCACCTCCTGATATTCCATACAGAAACTGTCCTGATATTCCCGATCAAAATAGATGACAATTCCATTTTTCTAATTGCTCATGGTAAAAACACTAGTGATACATTCTTGATTCCTTTATTTGTGAGAAGGCCAGATATAGACCTTCTAAATTCCCATTCTTTGATTCATATATGATTTGCTGAATTTTTTATGCTCACTGATTAATAAGAAAATGCTTTTAACTGAATTTTGCTTAATATTCTCTCCTTTCCCCATACCCTGAACATGCCTCTTATTATCTAATAAGAGTATTAGGGCTAAAATTGATTAATGAGGAGTTTGGTTTTAAAATGAGGTGGTCTATTTATAAGATAAACTATATCTTCAAGAGACATTTATAAAATATGCTTTAAAATTCAGTAACATAAAAAAAAATAAATTGGTTGTTTAGTATTTCAAATCTTATTCATGAAATCATTTAAACAAACTGCTCCAATAGTTCCTATCATTACTTGAAAATGTCAATGAACTAGTTTTTAATGTTTGGTTCCAACCCCCAAATCATGCAATCAGCTTGTTCTTTCCCAAGTACACTTATGTAATTGTTTTAGTTAAAAGCCTATGGTTTATACTTAAGACAACTAAATGACATAAAGATGAATTGCACTAAGGATCCATTCATGGTAACTGAAACAGTGTCATTTGCTGCATGTATGGACTGTTGCAGAAGTTTGAGCTCTGGGTACACAACCTACTCTTCACCCTTTGTAGAAAAATTACCTGGCTTTTCATAATATATTGTGTTCTCTATACTATCTTGTGGTTTTCATTTTCTGTGAAAGCATGATGAATGCATTATATATAAATTCCTAGTCTTTCTACTAAATGCAGGGCATAGCCATTAATTAAAGTGTGACCATTCCAGTTTATAAAATATAGCTTCAACCAAACTGGCAGACATCACCTGCTTCATTTCTCTTTGTTCCAGAAGGTAACAAGAAATATAGTTAACCTTTTCCTCACCACATTTGTATAATGTTATATCTCCTTTTTAAAACATTGGAACACACATACACATACACATATATATTGTAAACCAGTCAATTACATGAGCAAATCAATAAACTGTTAAGATGGTATAAGTGTGATCTTCGTGTGAAAAACATATTATTAAATTTGATGAGTATAAATGTCTAATTTTCCAACCATCTATATTTCAATTATATGCAATATATTACCATTAAAAAACATAGAGGAATTTGGTGTTTATGACAGCTGCTAAAAAAGGAAGTAAATTATATATTTCAATAGAACTTTTTTTTTTTTTTTTTTTTTTTGCGGTACGTGGGCCTCTCACTGTTGTGGCCTCTCCCATTACGGAGCACAGTCTCCGGACGCGCAGGCTCAGCGGCCATAGCTCACGGGTCTAGCCGCTCCGCAGCATGTGGGATCTTCCCAGACCAGGGCACGAACCCGTGTCACCTGCATCGGCAGGCGGACTCTCAACCACTGCACCACCAGGGAAGCCCTTCAATAGATTTTGAAATTATTTTTAATGACCTAAGTAAGTAGTTCAAATAGGCAAAAATTGCTAGCATTATAATTTTTTCAGGTTCAAAGGCAGATAACTGCCAATCAAATTTCTGCTTGCTTTATTATTGTTTTCACTTATACTTTAGTCAGGTTCTACTAATAGAAATATTTTACCACATTCTATTATTGCCTTGGAATTCTAGCAAACTAAAAGTATATTATATCGGAATGATTTGAAAATGTTGATTTGAAAATGTTATCTATGCTATTTATAATGAAAATAACGGTTGCTTTTTTAGTCACTTTTAATCACTATTTAATACTAGGGAAGAAAATGATAGATTTTAGCTCTTTGACACTTATACAAAACTTAAATATCCTATAGTCATTGTACTAAAAATTAATTATTAATATATTAAACTTTGGCCCAATAATTATGGTGTTATATAATTTTATAGGAATTCATTTTTTCACATGCAAAATTATATCATTTTAATGATGCATGAGGGTGTGAGGCAGAGCGAAAGTGTCTATGGCAATAGAATTTTAAACTCAATTGCAAAGTTATATTATTCTCCCCAAAATAGATAGAATGTGAATCTGGAATCCTTTTTAGGTTGTTCCCAAATTTAACAATGAATTTTTAAATCCTAATAACCTTGTTAGACGAGCTCTCCATATCCCAGAAAGGAAGAACATCAAGTCCTTTCTATTAATGAAGCAAATTTTTCCAGTATAACTTGTCTAACAATTAAAATGTAAAATAATTATTTATTGTGACACCAGACTCATCAAGAAAAAAAGGGAGAGGATTCAAATCAATAAAATTAGAAATGAAAAAGGAGAAATTACAACAGACACCATAGAAATACAAAAGATCACAAGAGACTACTAAAAGCAGCTATATGCCAATAGAATGGACAACTTGGAAGAAATGGACAAATTCTTAGAAAGGTACAGCCTTCAAAGATTGAACCAGGAAGAAATAGAAAATATAAACAAACCAATCACAAGTAATGAAATTGAAACAGTGATTAAAAATCTTCCAACAAACAAAAATCCAGGACCAGATGGCTTCACAGGCAATCCTATCTAACACTTAGAGAAGAGCTAACACCCATCCTTCTCAAGGTGTTCCAAAAAATTGCAGAAGAAGGAACACTTCCAAGTTCATTCTGCAAGGCCACCATCACCCTTATACCAAAACCAAAGATAACACAAAAAAAGAAAATTACAGACCAATATCACTGATGAACATAGATACAAAAGTCCTCAACAAAATACTAGCAAACAGAATCCAACAACACATTAAAAGGATCATATACCGTGATGAAGTGCAGTTTATCCCAGGGATGCAAGGATTCTTCAATACATGGAAATCAATCAATTTGATGTACCACATTAACAAATTGAAGAGTAAAAACCTTATGACCAACAGTTGCAGAAAAACTTTTGAGAAAATTCAACCCCTGCTTATGATAAAGCACTCTCCAGAAAGTGGGCATAGAGGGAACCTACCTCAACGTAATAAAGGCGGTATACAACAAACCCATAGAAAAACATTATTCTCAATGGTGAAAAAGTGAAAGCATTTCCTCTAAGATCAGGAATAAGACAAAATATCCACTGTCACCATTATAATTCAACATAGTTTTGGAAGTCCTAGCCAGGGCAATCAGAAAAGGAAAAGAAATAAAAGGAATCCAAATTGGAAAAGGAGAATTAAAACTGTCACTGGTTGCAGATAACATGATACCCTACATAGAAAATCCTAAAGATGCCACCAGAAAACTACAAGAGCTAATTAATGAATTTCTTAAAGT
Source organism: Lipotes vexillifer (assembly GCF_000442215.2). Lineage (NCBI taxonomy): Eukaryota > Metazoa > Chordata > Mammalia > Artiodactyla > Lipotidae > Lipotes > Lipotes vexillifer. The sequence continues at coordinate 1,014,426 of NW_006776934.1, read as the reverse complement.
TGCAGGATACAAATAATGCACAGAAATCTCTTGCATTCCTATACACTAAAATCTAAAGATCAGAAAGAGAAATTAAGGAAGCACTCCCATTTACCATAGCAACAAAAAGAGCAAAATACCTAGGATAAACCTACCTAAGGAGGTAAAAGACCTGTACCCAGAAACTATAAGACACTGATGAAAGAAATCAAAGAAGACACAAACAGATGGAGAGATACACCATGTTCTTGGATTGGAAGAATCAATATTGTGAAAATGACTATACTACTATACTACCCAAAGCAATCTACAGATTCAATGCAATCCCTATCAAATTACCAATGGAATTTTTCACAGAATTAGAACAAAAAAATTACAACTTGTATGGAAACACACTGCTATATTTAAAATAGACAACCAACAAGGATCTACCATATAGCACAGGGAATTCTGATCAGTATTCTGTAATAACCTAAATGGGAAATGAATTTGGAAAAATAATAGATACATGTATATTAATAACTGAATAACTTTGCTGTACTTACTTCTGAAACTAACACAACATTGTTAATCAGCTATACTCCAATATAAAATAAAAAAGAATCTACAAATAAAAAAATTGGTAACTTTTGAGTAGGCCTCCTGGAAGAATGTTTTGATTTCAGATAAATTAATATCTTTCTCTGTTCAGTATTGATTAATAAAAATATGACCCTCACTACTTTAACTAGCTGTTAGGAGGAAATAAACTCCAGTTCTCAAGTAGAAATCTTGAGAGAAATTGAGCTATCTCAAATATGCATGCTTCTGAGTGATAAATATGAAGTGTGCTGTAGCCTAAGAGGGCAAACCATGTTATAACTTGCTTGTTTAAATGGTACTTTACAATATAACTCAAATTTTCTATGATTTTGTTGAAAAGCAATGTCTAAATGACAAGTTTGGGAGCAATCAAATCATAGTCATGAAGGGCCCTCAGTGCTACATTTCTTTCTCACCACATCCTTCACAGAGGATTTTGTTGCTTTGTCAATTTAGTCTTTGGATCTAGGATGAGCTGTTAAAGGAATGTGTAATTATGCCATTTCTCTTTCCTATGTTTGCCTATAGCTACCCTTTTTTAAACTGGATTTTACATGTTATAATTTATTTGATACATGATAGTGGGCTCTAAAAATCTGAATAACCCCATCAGTGTGTAGAAAATCTGCTCCTGTTGCATGATCCAACTCTTCTATTTTTGAAGGTCCTTGGGTAATCCCAAGTTGTTTTCCTCCTTCTTTTTTCCCCCAAAAAAACGTATAGATACTTACCACATTGCATTAGTTGTATTGATTCTTATGTATGTCTCTTTTTCCAGATTATAAACATTAATGATAATGAACATTTGTTTATCTATTTTTTCACCATCAAAAACACTGTGATTAGTACATGAAAGACACCCAGTAATTTTTGATGATTAAATGAAAGAATGAGTGATGGGAAAGTTATTTTACTTACTTTACAGTTCAATATTTCAGTACCTTCTTGTGAAGTATCTATTATCATCATGCACAGTATATTATTTTAATATCTCATAATCTGCTTTCACTAATATGAAATAAGCCTTTCACTGAGGAAATATTCATTGAATAGATCAATAATTTTTGAAGTATTTCATTCTAAATTATTAAATACCAGTAAATGGAGTTTTACTTCAGTCATATTTATTTTGTTATTTTGAGTTAGAGAGATACAAGTCAATGGATTCTAGTAGAAAAATTAAATGATCAAGAATTTCCAGATATGGAATTCTATTTAAGATGTGGCCTTTCATTTTCTATGTGTTTTTGCCATGTCACTACACATATTAAATTACATTTTCTCAATTGCACAGACAAAAATATTAATTTTATTTAAAACAATCATCTTTGGTATACAGTGCCCTAAAATATTATTGCATATAGAAAAATTCTGATGTATAGTGATGAAAAATATCTGTTGGAAATGCAATTTGCTTCTTGAAATAATTGTATTTATATTCAATCCACTTCATGCAGAAAAACACTATTACTCAATGTCTGTGTCAAACAATTTGAAAATAAATGTGAGAGCTGAGTTGTCTAATCATTAATGATTTTGTTTAATTGCTAATTTTATAGTCAGAAATTAAATTTTGGAGTTACAATGATGATAGTAACATTTCTAGGCATCAATATTTCTGACTAACAACTTACAGAGGTAAAAGTGAAAATGCTTCAGTTCTTATATTGTAAGAATACTATGTAAAGGACCTATGGAAGTGTGAACAAGTTTTGTCTTTCGATAGGAAAGGATATTAGCTTTGTCAACAATAAACACAGCTTGCTATTTAATACAGTAGTTGAATATGATTGTAAAGTTATTTTGAAATATGCCTCTTTGTGTGTATTTCTTTTGTTTTCATTACTAAAGACTAAATATTCTTTGAATGACCTTGAAGACATAGTCGTTTATATCTTGTGGGAACAGGCTTTTCAAGACTGCAAGTATATCAAACTGCAATGAAGAGGGAAAAATTTCCCAATCACACACTGTTCTATATTTCCAAGCACAATCAAATAACATTTGTGACCTTCAATCTTTATTTTTACAAATGTACCATGATTGAAACATTTATATATAATACATTCTTTAGAAGATACCTTGCTGGTAACAGGGTTTTAAAAGACTGATGCTCAGAATAAAAAACTATTTTGACCTTCAATTCCTAACTTCACAATACCTTTGAAGAGAAACCTTTGACATTTCAATAAAAACTTTAAAAATATTTTAACATATAACATAGGCTGACTAGGTGTATTATTTTATTACAATAACAAGCTTGGATAAAATTATACATTTTCAATGTCTATAGTTACTATTCAGTTCAGTAAAATAATATGCTCATGGATAGGAGAGGCAGAAGGCCAAACTTTAAGGATGCAATGAAACACAGCTTTAGCACTATGCTGTAGCAGAGCTACGGCCTACTGGGAAATGATACAGAGAGAAAAATGTCCAGCAGAGATAGGCAGCCATCAGAAAGGGGCAAGACTCTTGTAGAATACAGGTTTTGGGCAAATTCCAGGTCCATAAGAGTCTAAGATGAGCCAGAAAACAAAATGAAGTAAAATTATAATGTGTATTGAGAATGTCAAAAAAAATGTGATCCCAGTTTCTTCAATACAGCCAGCCTTTGAAATAGCCTTATATTATAAATGAAAAAGACAAATATGTTTATATGAAATAATAATATTCATTACCAAATTTTCTTAGACATTGAAAAGTGTAACTTTGCATAGTTGCTAGTATTTCTCAAGCTTATCTTTCAAGATCAGACAACTACTTAATAGTACTCCATATCAACTATGACTAACCATATCCTAAAGGCCAAGATAACTACTCAGTATGAAAAATGTTGCAAGTTATAAATTTCTAATTTTAACTGACAAGCAAGGCCAATGTCAATTTTTTACTGCTGTCTTCATAGTTCACTTGACTACACCAGTTGGAATGTGTGTGTGTGTATGTATATATATAAAAGAAACAGGTTTTTAATTTGTTGGTTTTCCCTATTTTTTTTTTTTTTTTTTCCTATATTCAAATCTAAAACTTTGAAATTCTGAGATTCATATTGAAGTGAAATCTTCTCAAAACACTGGTCATGTGGGTGAAATAAACTAAATTAATAAAACTTTGTGATTTCCTCAATGTGAATCTGTATTACCATCCTATATGATCTATTGAAATTTAAGGAATTACATTCTAAATACCTAATGTTCTTTGATGAACTTGAGAGAAAATAGAAAAATGATAGTTGAATGTGTTTTACTTCTTTCATCTAAATAGTTTCCTCATTGTTTTTGACTGCCTTCTGATCAGTATTGCTAGACATGCAAGGCAGAATTAAATATATCTCACTTGCTTTTGCATGAGAGCAAAATATTACTTTTTACTGAAGGATAATTTTGTGTGTGTGTGTGGTCGGGCCTCTCACTGTTGTGGCTCTCCCGTTGCGGAGCACAGGCTCCGGACTTGCAGGCTCAGTGGCTATGGCTCACGGGCCCAGCCACTCCATGACATGTGGGATCTTCCCAGACCGGGGCACGAACCTGCGTCCCCTGCATCGGCAGGCAGACTCTCAACCACTGCGCCACCAGGGAAGCCCTGAAGGATAATTTAATGGAGCAAAGAATGTCTATGTTTCAAAGTTTCCTGTCATGATATTTGGTATTTTTCAGATTGGTCTGCTAGCTCTGCATATATGAGATTTCTGCAGTAGCTATCAGGGAAGAAATACCAGTGCTAGCAAATTACAAATCCACTAAAGGAAACAAATCTGATTTCATTGAGTTCTATTATAAAACTTCCACCACAGTGTTATATAAAATGCAAATTTGACCCAAATCAGATCACCAAATCCATTTATTCAGAATAATTTCTCTTTCATTATAGGAAATATATAGAATGAAGGAGAAAACAATAGAATAAGAAAATAGAAAGCAAGAGTAGACTGAATAGGTCAATAGTAATAGATACAATTTCATCCATATTTTCTGATGACTAATTTGTGACTTTCAGAAACTGGTTAAATTTTAGATCATTTTGTATTTGAAGTGTTGCTGAAGTGAGTGCCTCCAGGAGAGAGGATTGACAGCCCTGCAAGAAGTCTCCAATGTTGGCATCACATTGTTGAAATGACTTCAGGTTCTGAGTCAGTCTTTATGGCACACTAACATTGTTTACCAACAAAATGAGAGTAAAGCCTTGTCTTAAAGATGAGGTCATATCAATTTAGAATCTGAGAGACTAATACAGAAAACATATCGTGGAATTTATTAATTTTGCATTTACTAATTTATATAATTCATATAATGAATATATTTGCATATATGAATATGATAGTATACTATATTTTCCTATCATGATGATGAAAGTGAGAGCAGAGTAAATGTTTTGTTTGCTTTATACTTATTTGTATTGCAGTCCTGACATTTTTGTAAATAAGTTGTTTAAGTGTTCAATTTACTACAGATTGGCTTGTGTCCAACTAAAATATATAGAACCCACACTGCATATAGTCTCAGAAAAAATATTCTCAGAGTTCTAAGAGATTTTTTTTATTATAAGAAATCCACATATTTGGGGAGATGTTGGACTTTATTAACCATTGTTTACAATAAGATTCCAAAATAAAGCTGCATGCTCACAAAATTGATTTGACCTGTTTCCCTTTTGATTTAATATCTACGGAGACACAGAGTTAATATTCTTACATTCAGGAGGACTCCAAACCTAACTTTTTTCTACCTGCTAGCTAATTAGGTAACTGATGACTATCTTTCTCTTAATTTGTTAGGTAATTAAAGTTTTCTATAAGAATCATTTATTAAGTAATGAAAGAATCCTGCTTGAGCACAGGGGCAGTGAGCAAAAGATAAGACCATCTTCTTTTCAGAGATTTCAGAAACAGACAATGCTTACTGTTTTCTACTGCTATTTTTTCCCACTAGAAATGTACTTCAAAATGACATTTTTAAATATAGTTTATATATATATATATATATATATATATATATATATATATATATATAAAATATTGATAAAACATAACCAGATTTTCCTAAGTTGATTAAGCATAAGCATAATTTCCAGTATGTCAAGGATACCTTATATGTATTTATATGATTGTTGATCTCTAGGTCCATCTCCATAGGGAGCCGATTACTAATTCTGGAGAAAGGAATGAATCTATTCCATTCATATAATTCTCTGTCTCATTCTCAGTTTAATTGTTCTCTTCTAAAGCAACATTAAGACTGCCCTTATTTATCCCATGTTTGGAGATTACCCAAAGTGTTACTGTCTAGGCATTATATATTTTGGAGGTTATTCACAAACTGTGTCTGAAAGAGAGTCGTTTTTCATTTTAACCTTTTCACTGTAGGGCTTATTGACCTTAATCTAAGGTTTTCATTGAATTTACTCACTTCTTTCTTTCTACTCTCTATGATTTTACTTTGCTAAATTGTATGGCATTTTTTCTCTGTTAACCTCCATTTCCCAACTTTCTGGCAATTAATTTCTCCCTAGCTCATTTATTTTAATTTTCTTCACTGTATTGAGTCTATGTTTTTTCTACTTATCTGCTGTTTTTAAGAGTGAGAAAAACTGAATTTTTTAGCATCATCACTAGGAATACAGTATTCCACCCTTCTTATGTCAGGAAAAACACACAAAAGTCTTTATTTTATGCTTATTACTGTTTATTTATGGTAATGTTTCTGGACTGAATAACTTAATAAAAAAATAAGTGTCTGAGTTAGAAGTAACCATAAGTTGCATGTGGCTTTTCTGCTTTAGAGTTAGAAGAGATATTATCACCAAACTTTTCTTCAAATTCTTTTCATAAAATGCATCAGGTTAAAAAGTTCTGAACTGGAAATGAATACTATAAGAATAGAATAGCAATTGTTAACATTGTTTTCCCTCTCAACCTGACAGAAGGCTTTATAAAATCCAGTAAAATGCATTTTTTCCTACGCTTCATTATTTTTGATACTATGTAGGTAAGCAGCAAAACATTGGTAATATCAAATACTTTTTTTAGTGAGAAAAAAGAGAATAATTTAAGATTAAATACTTAAAAAATGACCTAAATTATTACCTTGTTGATAATTCTATGTAAAGCATATACATCAAGGAAATAATAATATCAACATAGAATGAATCAATTGACTATGTATCCTTGTCTTATTGTATTAATTTGTTTTATATTGTAGTTCACAAAGGAAATATTAAAATTATTATTGAAAATATATATCCAAATTTAAATTTAAATTTTTTTTGATGAAATCTCTCTAGTTTAAATGTTCAGAGGAAAGTAAATATAGGTTTGGGTTGCTGTGGTAATGCAATTTAGTATACTACTAGTGAGGGATTATCAGTGTCTCAGAGGCCTCAACATTGCCATCGTGTATGGAGCTACGTAATTTGATAATGTTTTCAGTTCATTTACCTACCATGCTATTGAAAACATCAAAGAATGAAGAGCAGAAAATATTGAAAAACTTGAGAATTCTTTAAAATTAGGAGATAAAGGATGTAACTGTTAAGTTCCTGATAAAAAAAGATATTTGGAACACTCAAATATTCCAATAAAGAGCCATTGATAAAGGAACTATTTAAAAAATGGATATAGGATTAAGGAAACCAATAAGGCTTAGCAAAGCACTCAGCAACAACCTAGACGAAACTACTGATAAAATATTTAAATTATTAAATATTTCCCATGTATCAAAATCACAGAAAGAGTTTAGTGCATAAGAAAGAATTATAGAGATCATTAAGCACAAATCTCATTATAACACACAGCATTAAATTATTTCCAAAGCCAATGAATTCCATATCAGCTTTAATTAGTATAATATTCTTTTGCATGGTTTACCGAAATTTCTACTCTTTGCTTCCTTTGAGGCCTCAGTGAATTGTTTTGCCTTCCACATGCACAAACTATGTGTGAAAATATTTACTCCAGAGTCAAATATTTAAGCATTTAAGGTATCTTTAAACTAAAATCAAGTTTGAAGACCATAATAGTGTTTCCAGAATTTCCCATATTCAGCTGCATTCATCCAGACACTTTACCTACTCTATATTATTATAAACTTCCCATGCATGTAGTTAAGGCCAATCCTTATATTTGAAACTTCAGGCTGCACTAGGAATTGCTCTAATACATTTTTTCTTATGAATCTCTAATGTTTTTCTCTCTACTGGAATATACTCACCAGACTACAGATATACTGCTATTTTTCTCACATTAATATATATGAAATTCTTTGTCTCTTACTTCCAATTTCAAAGAAGACCCTTTTTCTCTCACTGATTTTGCATCAAAAATCGTTAAAATATACGTCCATAACACTGTCTCCTATTTCTCTCTCTTTTTCTCTCTCTGTTTTTTCCTCCTATCATACTGACTGCCCCTTCTTAGTCTCTTTTACTGATTTTTCTTCATATTACAACCTCTACATGTTTGAAAGTTCTAAGCTGTAATCCCTGAACTTTATTTCTTTGGGTGTTTAAATAGTACATTATACCTAATATACCCAGACTTAATTCCTGATATTCACCAACACCAAAACTGTGTCTCCTTTGGTGTTTCTGGTTTCAGTAAATAGGTATTACATCCTGCTTTAGCTAAGAAACTCCAAGTCATCAGTAACTCTTCTCATTGTTTCACATTCCATATCAGACTTTCAATTCCACCAGTTATGATAAATGGTATGTTTACCAAATAATTTAGTATAAGTAATATGGATTTTCATCTTTCCAGGTTATAACAACATTCTCCTTGCTGCTCACTGATCAAACACTAAATACAGTTCTCCTATTTGGATAGTCCACTTCAAATTACCATTGTTGATATTAGTCAAAATAATGCACACAGCTGTAATAAACATTCTAAACTCAAAGTTGCTTAATATCACAAATGTTATTTCTTGCACAAAGTTTTCTCTAGGTTGTAGGTTCCCCTCCAAAATGAAGCTATGCCATCTCTGACAAATGGCCCTTAAGGTCAGTGAAAAAAGGAAAGCATGAAATGGAAAAAAGCAACTCAGCCTTTTATTACCTCAGCCCAGAAGTGGCACTTATATTTCATTTGTCAAAACTAATCACTTGGTCCCCACAAAACTGCAAGACTTGGAAAGTTCAGCTAACATAGATATCGAAGAGTATTAGCATTCCTTGCCATACATAATTTTTGCATTTTAGCCTGTTTTCTCCCAAATGTAATAATTTTTATTTAAGAATTTTAATTCATGTGATATTTAAATATCAACTCAGACAACTTTCTATCACAACTAAAAGTAGATAGCTAATTAAATTTGTCACTTTATACCTGTTGTTTTCAAATTTCCTTTACTTACATAAACACAAAAAATATTTTTTGAAATTTTCAAATTGATTTCTAAAATATTTCATCAAACATGTATATTATTGAAAAAACATAGTACCTTAAATATTATCAATATTGACTTTTTAAATTATATTGAAGGCCATATACAATAATGACTTCATATCACTAAAACATTAAAAATAATATCTTCATTAATATACTAAAACTTTATTTTCAGTTCATTTACTTCATAGAAATTCATATTTATTTAATGTATTTTTATGATGATAACCCATTAATTAGTCTCCCCATTATTTCTTACAAAAATATGTAAAGAGTTGGAAATTCATTTATTAATATTTTCTTTTTAATGCTTGTTATTATGTGGATTTAGTATTTAAAGAATTTCTTCTGGATTGAGTTATCATTACTATTAATATTAGTAAATATTTGAACCAAATATTATAAAATAGAGCAAATATTAATAAGAATTAAATATAAAAAAATGTTTTATTTTAAATGCCTATTTGAATGACGTGATTGGATTGTTTATGGATCACTATTACCTGTTGCTAGAATAAAAAATTTCAGTATATTCATTTTTAGTTTTTGTTAGATATTATTAGTTAGAAATTTCATTTATGTGTATCAGTTGATGGGAACTAAATAACTTCCATGATAGCAGTAGCAGTCAATGTTGTATCCATTTCAATTCATGCCCTCCTCCCTCCAAAAATTCAGTGTAGTATTAAGTCAAAATTCATTATTTACTTTTGATAATAAGATGACAGCAAAATCAGTCTTTTTATCTTTTTATTCTTGAAAGAAAAGACCTAAAACTCTCCTGATTTTCAAAAGAATACATATTATCTCTCTAGGGTTATTCAGTGTTTTCTACCTGAGAAATATAGCAAAAATATTTTACCAAAACCTTTAAATGACAATGTATTATAATTATTTAACTCGATATAATCTGATAGACTTGGAAAAATAAAAATATTTTAAATTATTATAAATATTAAATACAATATTGTTTTCATGATTGTCGCTTTTTCTCATACTTTCAATTCAACAAAATCTTGAAGCTATAGATTCAGCTATAATCACACTTAGGAATATGGATCAGTTCAGGGAAAATAAATATAATTCAAAACTCTTTATATGCTATTTGTATGTATTATGCATCATGGAAAATGAATGATAGATAAAAAAGTGCTCATTGTCAAACCAACCATCTCCTTATGTGTCTTGTCAGAAAAATATGACAATTCCTTAATTCAAATAAAAAAATTGTAAATACTTAAAGGAACCTTACAGAAAAAAAACACAAAATAATTTACAGAAGATAATTTTTATGATATAATATTAAAATCAGTGAATACATATAATGTAGAGCAAATAAATTGATTCAATCTGTTTTAATATTTTATTAAGAAAAATATACAATGCATTTTCATTATGTAACAGCACTGTGTGGTGTTTAAGTCAAATTAGTTATTTATGGAGTGAGGCCTATGATCTAAGGACCAAGGTTCTTTCTAAAAATATGCACATTTGTATATCACCCCACAGATGTTTAACTTTAGGCTAACATGGCACAAATTGACAAAAATCATTTATTTCTTCTCACAACCAAAGAAACACCTCTGTCCTGGGACTGCTCCTATGTAATTATTTCAATGATCACAATGGAATAAAACCAGAATATGAAAATTAGCTTCTCTCTCAAGTCTCTATAAAGTGAATCAGTTTAAAAATAACAAATAAAAAATATTCAAAAATTAATATTTTAATTTTTGAATATACAGTGATAAAATCAAAAGACGGAGGGAGGTTTCATTAAGGGGTGTCTAAAAACATATGATTAATTGAAAGCTCATTACCTGGAATATGATTATGAGGTATTCTCTTATGAAAAGAAGGATCTTTATATTTCTGACCTGTCAAAGAAGTTGAAATTTTTAAATAACATTATAAAGCTCATTTTTTAATCTTCCTCCTATGTAAAGTGGTTGACAAAATGAATTCTACAGAAGGTCACATATTTTTAGCAATTAAAGATTTGCAATGACAAGTCACCTATTATAGCATTACTACAATAATTTTGTAGTTAAATCACAAAAGAATTGAAATTTGGTTTCAGCTTTTGTTGTCACACAAACAAATGTACTTACAAGATACTTTCATTGCCTTTCTCCTTAGCTACCTACTTTCTACATTTTAAAGTATTCATTTCCAGCAATTATAATCATTTGGAACTGGCTGGCTTCCAATGATTTGGATGCCGTTATAAAGAAAAGAGTCAGGCTATTTAAAAATGTAGCTATTAAAACAATTAAATGTTTCTGCTGAATGTCACAAGACTAAAAATAAAACAAAACAAAATTTAAAAATATTCTTTTTATTCCATTTCTCCAGTTCACAACATCATAAATCGCATGCTTCTAAAACAAATTTTGGTCTTTTACTCTTGACATAGAATTAAACATATCCATAAGTATAGAGGCTGCAGTAATGGGTATTTTATAGCTTAATATCACCAGGTCCCAAGGTTCTATTAGCAGAAATAATAACATCAATTTCATATTTAACTGATTTTCATCTTATTGAGGAAAATGTTCTCATTATTTTATTTGCTCAAAGTGCTAATAATTTATTTTCTAAATGTGCAATTTAACAAAGTTGAAAGAACATATTCAAACACATCTGCTTCAGATAATTTTTAATTTAAGAAAGTCTAGATGATTTTATCTTTACTTATTTGAATTATTAAGATACACTTCTTCACACTGCCCAAAATTAAATTGCTTAAAAATTGGAATGTTATATTATTAATAATAATCACTAATATAGAATATTTTACCTCTCTTCTATATTGAAAATGTTTTTTAAAAACTGGTTCCTTCCATATATATATATATATATATATATATATATACAGAAAGAAAGAGAGAAGTAATATCTCATGTCCAAACCATCTTCCTAAATTGTAATATCCACAGTGAATCCTCTGAGCACTAGGTGATTTAATAAAAATATGTCAATGATATTATGATATTTACTGATTGAAAATAAGGTAATTCTGATGTGTAATGTTGGTTTCAACTGGAAAAACAAATCTCTAAAATAGAACTTTCCTTTTAGTATTCATTATGATCTCATTTGAAAGATCAGAACTAACAGCATGGATGAGGTAAAAGAGTTGTTTTATCCTGAAATCTGCATAAGATTTGAGATAATTTTAGAATTAGAAGATGTGGTCTGAAAGGCCTTTGACAATGCCACAGAGAAACCACTGAGGGTAATAGAAGATTCTGAGCTGGAAACTGCTTTGAAATATCTAGAAAACAGGGCAGCTTGGAAAAAGTGCTTCATGTGGGACAGAGTCAAATATGACCTTAAGGAAGGGACAAAGTAGTAGTGTTTGGGCAGCAGTACCATGGAATTTTTATCAATCAGTCTATCTATCTATCATCTGTCTGCCTAAGTCAGCATTCAAATAACAGAAAGTTGTCAGAGAAAAATGAAATCATGTTAATTTGTCTTACATTAAATTCATTCCCATAAACCTCAGCTCTATCTGAACTTCTAATATTTTCCTCTTTTTTTGAACTTTGTTTTATTTATTTTTTTATAGAGCAGATTCTTATTAGTTATCTATTTTATACATATTAGTGTATATATGTCAATCCCAATCTCCCAATTCATCCCACCACCACCAACCCCCCACCACTTTCCCCTCTTGGTGTCCACACATTTTTTCTCTACATCTGTGTCTCTATTTCTGACCTGCAAACCAGTTCATCTGTACCATTTTTCTAGGTTCCACATATATGCGTTAATATACAATATTTGTTTTTCTCTTTCTGACTTACTTCACTCTGACAGTCTCTAGATGCATCCACATCCCTACAAATGATGAGATTTCGTTCCTTTCTGTGGCTGAGTGAAATTACATTGTATAAATGTATCACATCTTTATACATTCATCTGTCGATGGGCATTTACAAAAATATAGATCAATGGAACAGGATAGAAATCCCAGAAATAAACCCACGCACCTATAGTCAACTAATCTATGACAAAGGAGGCAAGGATATACAATGGAGAAAAGACAGTCTCTTCAATAAGTGGTGCTGGGAACAATGGACAGCTACATGTAAAAGAATGAAATTAGAACACTACCTAACACCATACACAAAAATAAACTCAAAATGGATTACAGACCTAAATGTAAGACCAGACACTATAAAACTCTTAGAGAAAAACATAGGAGAAAAACTCTTTGACATAAATCACAGCAAGATCTTTTTTGATCCACCTCCTAGAGTAATGGAAATAAAAACAAAAATAAACTAATGGGACCTAATGAAACTTATAGGCTTTTGTAAAACAAAGTAAACTACAAACAAGACAAAATGACAACCCTCAGAACAGGAAAAAATATTTGCAAATGAATCAACAGACCAAGGATTAATCTCCAAAATATATAAACAGCTCATGCAGCTCAATATTAAAAAAGACAAACAACCCAATCCAAAAATGAGCAGAATACCTAAATAGACATTTCTCCAAAGAAGACATACAAATGGCCAAGAAGCACATGAAAAGCTGCTCAACATCGCTAATTATTAGAGAAATGCAAATCAAAACTACAATGAGGTATCACCTCACACCAGGTAGAATGGGCATCATCAGAAAATCTACAAACAACAAATGCTTGAGAGGGTTTGGAGAAGAGGGAACCCTCTTGCACTGTTGGTGGGAATGTAAATTGATACAGCCACTATGGAGAACAGTACGAAGGTTTCTTAAAAAACTAACAGTAGAACTACCATATGACCCAGCAATCCCACTATGGGGCGTATGCCCTGAGAAAACCATAATTCAAAAAGAGTCATGTACCACAATGTTCATTGCAGCACTATTTACAATAGCCAGGCCATGGAAGCAATCTAATACTTTCTTTAGCCAACTAACTTTCCTACATTTAGAATGGAAAATTCCCCCCCCACACACACAGTGTTTCCTGTCCCTTGCCTCTACTCAGCTGTAGCTGGTGTATTTGTTCCCAGGTATGTTGAGAATACAGAGGAAATATATGTACATTACATCTGACTCTTTTCTTCCTATTTATTCACTTTTTTTATTGAGATATAATTGATATATAATATTTTGTAAGTTTGAGGTGTAAAATGTGTTGATCTGTCACATTTATATATTGCAATGTGGTTACAACCTTAGCGTTATTCAACACTTCTATTAAGTCACATTAATTATCTTTTTTTTTTTTTTCTGGTAAGAATAACCAAGATCTGATCTCTTAGCAACTTTGAAGTATTGTTGATTATAATTACTATGCTGTGCATGAGACATCCACCTGTTAGAATGACTGTTTTCAAAAAGACAAGAAATAACAAATATTGTTGAGGATGTGGAGAAAAGAGAACCCTTGTGCACTGTTAGTGGGAATGTGTACTGGTTCGGCCATTATGGAGAACACTTTCTAGGTTCCTAAAATTTTAAAACTAGAATACCATATGACCCAGAAACCCCACTTCTGGGTATATATCCAAAGGAAATGAAAACAGGATATTGAAGAGATATTTGCACTCTCATATTTATTGCAGCATTGTTCACAATAGCCAAGATATTAATTGACTTTGTATTTGTGATTGCTCAGTGCTTTCTGTATCATAATTTGCTTTTCTCTTTCTTTACTGAGTCATTCTCATCAGGATATGAACAGGGTTTGATGTCACCCAACTGAAAATGAAACAAAACAAAACATAAAAGCCTTTTGTGATCCCCCTTCTATTCTGGGTACTCTTACACCTCCATGTTCCCTTTCCAGCAAAACTCTTCTGAGTATTCTGCATACAATCATTCTGCTCTCTATCTTTCCATTGTCTTAGGAACAGACTTTAATTTGAGGACACCATTCTCTCTTGTTTAACCTTCTACTCCACTGGGCTTTCATGCCCTTTTTTGGACCCTATTCATCATTTTTAACTAAATTTTGGCACACTCTAGAACCCACTGTGGACATCCTATTTTCTCTATATACATACACTTTCATAGGTAGTTTCATTTGTTTCATGACCATAAATATCATATAAGTTACTGATCAATACCAATGTATTAATCTCAGACCTTTGCCTAACTCCCAACTTTTATATCTTTACTCCACATGACTTTTGGTTCATACTCTTAAAATGTGCTCCAACCTCAGCCTTCCACATTAATTAATGGCAGCCTACTACTTTAGTTGTTTAGTTTAAACACTATTTAGTCATTTTTGAGGACTCTTTTTCTTCTATAAAGAATTCTTCAAAATAAATCTCTGACGGTTCTACTTTGAAATATATTTAAAATCTATCAATCACCATCACCTCCACATTCCAAATCACTATATTCCTTTTTCAGAGTTATTATACTAATAGTCTTCCTATTGCCCACATAATTGCACACACACAAACACACAGACACACAACCACACACACAATATTTTCTATATCTCACTCACAATAGGTGTTCTCATGGCAACGAGAATGAATACTTGATACCATAACATCTCTGCTAAAATATCCAGTGCTTTTTCATCTCTCTCAAAATAAAATCCAAAGTTCTTACTCCACTCTGGCTCCATGATACTACTGTTATCACCCCTTAAATATACTAAACACTCTAAAACTTTTAATTCTGTTTTGTTTTGTTTTTGTTTTTTGTCTTTAAAGGTCATCCCTTGATATTCTCATCACTCATACTTTCAATTCTTCCAAATCTTTGCTCAAATGTTACCTTATCAGATAGGCCTTCATTGAACACTCTTTAGAAAATAGGAGTCCCTGCATTCTTTATGGATTTATTTGCAGCTGTTTTGCTGTTCATAGAACTTACCATCTGACATATTATGTATTTGCTTTGTTGCTTACTGTCTTCCTTCCCCTACCAGATTATAAACTCTATGATGGTAGGAATTTTGTTCTGTTCATTTTGCCCAGAACAGGACTTGATTCACAGTAACACTCATAAATATATTTTAAATGAGTGAATGAATATGGATTCAAATTAAGTAAGACATTTTTGTGAACACTAAAGCTATAAATATGTGTCAAGGTGGAGTTCTAGATTGTATGGTGAGATGGACAAGTAAGGGAGTCCTGGTAAGTAATGAATATTGTCTTGGGGTGCATTTTGAAGTGCCTGTCTTACTTCCATATATCTGATTCTTGATGTTTTTATATTTGTCAGAATCTGACTATAGTGAATCCTGATACCAATTATTTGGCTATAAGTTCTAAGGCCATTTAGGGCATTTGTTGAAGTAGATGCTGTTCTTGGATGCTTCACCACTGTGAGGAATCATACCTAAAATTAAGATCTTAGACATGACAACAACATTAAGTTCAACTTCTCTGTCCCCCATGGCATTTAATGGAATGACATGGCTTTCCCTCAAGCAAGAAACTCAGAAAACAAGTCTATTTATTTATGTATTTTCCTTAAATATCCAAAATATAATCCTGTATTTCTAAATTAAAAAAAAAAGGAGCACAATAGTTGATAGGGAAGATTAAGTACATAAAATAATTTCGTATCTATATTATCTATCTCTATATAAAAGAGTCCAGAAAATTTTAAGGAAAGAGGATTGTGATGGTGCTGCAAACATTTCTTTTTTTAATTTTTTAGCAAATGCATACACAAATACAAAATAAGAAAGAAATTAGTACATACCACACACACACAAATATGCACAGAAAAAAATGTGGTTACATTTTCAAGATATAAACCATTTTAATGTATTTACCAACCTGAATACCAAGCAAATAATAAATTAAATAAAATGGTGAGAGAAAAAGTAAAGTTCAAGGTTCAATAAAACTAGGAACCAGTCACAATGTCAAACTATAAACTAATAAAACTAGGTTTTAAATGCACTGCTATTTGAACAAAATCTAAGGACAATGCTGAGTATAAATACATTATTCTACTGGTTATATATAGCAGAGTTCTCCATATGTTGATAAAATAGCCTGAAGATAGAAACAAATAAACTCTTGCTGTTCTCTGTGGAGTTGTGGATTGGATGGTGGCAACTAGTTTTGCTAAACCCTTCAATTTAACTGAGCTGACAGGGTATAAAAGGAGGAGCTATGAAGTAGAAATTCACACTGCAGCTGCTACACAGCTGAAGTAGAGTTAAGACACTTAAAGACTTTTGACAAAAGTCAAAAGTTCCTGCCATGAACCGGAAGACTTGTCAACTAATGTAAAGCAGATGCAGGCCTATACGACAAAATGCATTAAGAACATGCATTGAAATAATACACGTGACCCTAACAAATCCTTGCTCAAACTTCCGACCCTTTCTCTGAACAAATTTTGGTTAAGAGCCATGCAATAAGGCATGACTATCATTCAAAAATAACTAATAAAGCAATGACAATGTCACTATACCATAGATAATGCAAAAACAAAGGAAAGAAAAAATGCACAAAGGAAAGGGGAAGAATATACATCAAAAGAATTAAAGCATAAAACAAAATAATTATATAATGTAACTAAGCAGTTGGATAAATATTTGCTCAAGAAATTTGTAAAAATGTGACCTTTAGAAATAAAAAGTTCAAAGAAGAAATTCAAGGGATTAAACATCAGATCACAAGGTAACATGTTTGGTATATATACATTTTTTTAAAGGAACATGGTATAATATTATTAAAAAATAATATCTGACAAAATTAGCTAAAAGTGCACAGTAAAATGTGAAAATTCTCAATGTACAAGTGAATTTTACTTCAGAAATACAATGTTAATACAAAATTGGTAAATTTATTCTATCATTTAACATATTGATAGGACAAAAGAAGTATATCTTATATTCAAATTTATACATTTAAAAGGCAGCTTATAAAATTCAACACCTTGATTATAAAAGGAAACAGGACAAAGGAATATGTATCCAAATTTCATACATACATGCAACAATTTAAAAAATAGAAATACTTTGAAAGATGAACTACTAATCATTCCTCACTCTACTTAAGGATATTTACTATCATCATGTTATTTTTATATTTTTAAAAATACTAACCTTAGTAAATTGCCAAGACAAACTCTAAGGAATATTTCTATCAGAAAAGGAGAGGGCAAATTATCATCCTCTTCAGATATGTTTGTATACATGAAAACCAAAATAATCACAAAAAGAATTTCATGTTTTCTCCTGGATTATGTGAATTAAAAAAAAATGAAACATAGTTGATTTACAACATCATATAAGTTTCAGGTGTACATAAAAGAGACTCAACCTTTTTATGTATTATACTCCCATTTAAAGTAAACATAAAATAAAAGCTATATTTCCCTGTGATGTATAATATATCCTTGTAGCCCGTCCATTTTATACATAACGGTTTATACCTCTCAATCCCCTATGCCTAATTCTGCCTCTCCTCTTTCCCGATCCCCAGTTGTAACCACTAGTCTGTTCTCTTTACCTGTGAGTCTGTTTTTGTTTTACTAAAATCATTCATTTGTTCTATTTTCTAGATTCCACATACAAATGATAACATAGAGTATATGTTTTACTCTGATTTATTTCACTAAGGATAATAACCTCTAGGTCCATCCACATTGTTGCAAATGGCAGAATTTCATTATTTTTTATGTTTGAGTAATATTCCAATTTGTGTGTGTGTGTGTGTGTGTGTTTGCAAGCGTGTGTATACCACGTCTTCTTTATGTATTGATATGTTGATGGACACTTGGGTTGTTTCCATATCTTAGTTATTGTAAATAATGCTGTTATGATCATTGGGGTGCATGTGTCTTTTGAATAATGATATTATGAGCATTGGGTGCATTTTCCTCATATATACACCCAAGAGTGAAATTCCTAGATGATATGGTAGATATGCCTTTAGTTTTTTGAAGAACCTCCATACTGTTATACATTCCAATGGCACCAATTTACATTCCTATAAACAGTGTATGAGGGTTTCCTTTTCCCACAAAATCACTAACATGTTATTTGTAGACATTTTGATGATAGCCATTCTGACAGGTTTGTGATGATATCTCATTGTGATTTTGATTTGCATTTCTCTGATGATTAGCAATGCTGAGCACCTTTTCATATGTTGGCCATCTGTGTATCTTCTTTTGAAAAATGTCAATTCAGGTTTTCCATTTTTAATTGGGTAGTTTATTTGATATTGAGTTGTGTGAGCTGCTTATATATTTTATAAAATAACCCATATCAGATATATAATTTGCAAATATTTTCTCCTATTCAGTAGGTGGTCTTTTTGTTTTATCAATTTCCTTTGTTGTGCAAAAGTGTTTAAGTTTAATTAGGTATCATTTCTTTATTTTCCTTTTATTTCTTTTGCCTTAGGTGACAGATCCAAAAAATATATATATATATTTACTACGATTTACGTCAAAGAGTGTTCTGCCTATGTTTTCTCCTAGGAGTTTTATGGTTTCAGGTTTTACATTTAGATCTTTAATTCATTTTGAGTTTTTCTTTTTATATGTCATGAGAAAATGTTCTAATTTCATTATTTTACATGTATTCATTTACAGTTTTCCCAGCACCATTTATAGAAGAGACTGCCTTTCTTCTATCGTATATTCTTGCCTCCTTTGTCATAAATTAATTGACCATATGTGTGTGTTTGTTTCTGGGCTCTCTATTCAGTTCCATTGATCTATGTGTCTCTTTCTGTGCCCATGCCATGCTGTTGTGATTACTATAGCTTTGTAGTATAGTCTAAAATCTGGACACATAATACCTCCAGCTTTGTTCTTTTTTCTCAAGGTTACTTTATCAATTTGAGGCCTTTTGCGGTTTCATATAAATTTTAGGATTATTTGTTTGAGTTCTATGAAAACTGAGATGGGTATTTTGATAGGGATTGCATTAAATCAGTAGATTGCTTTGGGTGGTATGGACATTTTAACAATATTATTAATTCTTCTAATTAAAGAACTCAAGATATATTTCCATCTCTTTGTATCATATTTAATTCCCTTCATCAATGTATCATAGTCTTCAGAGTATAGGTCTTTCACCTTCTTTGTTAAGTTTATCAACATGCATTTTATTATTTTTGATGAGATTTTAAATGATATGGTTTTCTTGTTTTCTTTTTCTGATAGCTCATTATCAGTGTATTGAAAATAATAAATTTATGTATATTAGTCTTTTACCCTGCATTTTTACAGAATTCAGGTATTATTTCTCATAGTTCTTGGTGGAGACTTTGGGATTTTCTATATGTAGTATTATGTCATCTGCAAATAGTGATATTTTAAATTATTTCCTTCCAATTTGGATGACTCATTTCTTTTTCTTGTCTGATTACTGTAGCTAGGACTTTTTGTTTATTTTATTTTATTTTTTTTTAGCTGTATGCAGGCCTCTCACTGTTGTGGCCTCTCCTGTTGCGGAGCACAGGCTCTGGGCACGCAGGCTCAGTGGCCATGGCTCATGGGCCCAGCTGCTCCACAGCATGTGGGATCTTCCTGGACCGGGGCACAAACCCGTGTCCCTTGCATCAGCAGGCAGACTCTCAACCACTGTGCCACCAGGGAAGCCCAGGACATTTTTTTAAACATCTTTATTGGGGTATAATTTCTTTACAATAATGTTTTATCTTCTGCTATATAACAAAGTGAATCAGCTATACATATACATATATCCCCATATCTCTCCTGTCTTGCATCTCTCTCCCATCCTCCCTATCCCATCCCTCTACATAGTCACAAAGCACCGAGCTGATCTCCCTGTGCTATGCAGCTGCTTCCCACTAGCTATCTATTTTACATTTGGTAGTGTATATATGTCCATGCCACTCCCTTACTTCATCCCAGCTTACCCTTCCCCCTCCCCATGTCCTCAAGTCCATTCTCTATGTCTCTGTCTTTATTCTTGATGTAGCTAGGACTTTTAATACTATGTTAAATAGAAGTAGTGAGAGTGGGTATCCTCTCATTCCTGATTTTAGACAAAAAGCTTTCAGCTTTTCACTGTTGAGTATGATGTTAACTGTGTTTGCCATAAATAGCATTTATTATGTTGATATATTTTCCCTTTATTCCAAATTTGATGACAGTTTTTATCATGAATGGATGTTGAACTTTGTCAAATCTGCATCTGTTATGATCATGTGATTTCTATCTTTCCTTTTGTTAATATGGTGTACCATATTGATTGATTTGCAAATATTGAACCATCCTTGCATCCTTGAAAAAATTTCCACTTGACCATGGTTTATGATCATTTTTACATATTGTTGAATTCTGTTTCCTAACATTTTGTTGAGGATCTTTGCATCTAGATTCATCAGAGATATTGGCCTACAATTCTCTTCCTTTGAAATGTCTTTGTTTTTGGTTTCAGGGTGATGGTGGCCTCATAAAATTTTCTTTTAATTTGTGTATTGGAGTTTTTATTTTACCTTTTTATAATAGACTGAGAGTGATTGCTCTAAACAAGATGATATAATTTCTTACCCTTTTGGTATGTGCTCAAAATTAATATTAAACCACATTTATTTTTTAATTTTATTTTTATTTTATATTGGAGTATAGTTGATTAACAATGTTGTGATAGTTTCAGGTGTGCAGCAAAGTGATTCAGTTATACATATACATGTATCAATTATTTTTCAAATCATTTTCCCATTTAGGTTGTTACATAATATTGAGTAGGGTTCCTTGTGCTATACACTAGGTCCTTATTGGTTATCCATTTTAAATATAGCAGTGTGTAGGTGTCAATCCCTAACTCCCTAACTATCCCTTACCCCCACTCTTCCCCCCCAGTAACCGTGTTTATTCTCTAAGTCTGTGAGTCTGTTTCTGTTTTGTGAGTTAATTTATATCAATTTTTTTTTTTTAGATTCTGCTTATAAGTGATATCATACGATATTTCTCTTTCTCTGTCTGACTTACTTCACGCAGTACGACAATCTCTAAGTCTGTCTATGTTGCTGCAAATGGCATTATTTTATTCTTTTTAATGGCTGAGTAATATTCCATAAAACACATTTATAAAATGTAAAAAGATGTTGGTCAAAGGGTACAAACTTTCATTTCTAAAGTTGTTGGAATCTATTTTATAGCATGATGTCTGTAATTAAAAATTCTCTGCTACAGGGGCCTCCCTGGTGGCGCAGTGGTTGAGAGTCCGCCTGCCGATGCAGGGGATACGGGTTCGTGCCCCGGTCTGGGAGGATCCCACATGCCGCGTAGTGGCTGGGCCCGTGAGCCGCGTAGCGGCTGGGCCTGTGAGCCGTGGCCGCTGAGCTTGCGCGTCCGGCAACGGGA
>NW_006776934.1:955788-992191 GCF_000442215.2 Lipotes vexillifer | reverse complement strand
AAAAAAAAAAAAAAAAAAAAATACTCTGCTACAAAAAAAAAAAAAAAGTACTCTGCTACACACTTGAAAGTTGCTAAGAGAGTAGATCCTAAAAATTCTCACCACATATACATACACACATATACACAGAACTAATTATATGAGTTGACGGAGATGTTAACTACCCTTACTGAAGTAATATTTTTGCAATATATAAGTATATTAAATCATCATATTGTACACCTTAAACTTAAACAATGTTATATGCTAATTATATAAACAGAAACCTTAATTAAGTAAATTTTGGAGACCAGAAATGGGAGCTCTCATGCCCTGTTTTGATATAGGAGACCAACAAGAAGAAGAAAGACTTATATTTTTTTCTTGGCAAGGACTCATCCAATGAAAAGGCATGGTCTTTTTGTTTCCTACTGCCCTCCTAACTTATTTCCCCTCTCCTTCCTTTGCAGTGCATTGGACCTTGCACATGGCTTGCCATGGTTGCTGTTCTATGCTGATTTACAATTTTCTGCTGATCCCAATTATAAACACATCTTTTCAAGGGAAATATATTACTATTTCAGATCAACATTTTAGTAGCCAGTACTAGTACCAGAGAAGATCTTCCATGGCTCCAAGGCTGGTGACCAAACACGTTGTTGTACCCACAGTTGATCCCATTGTACTCACTCCTTTTCTCATCAAACTACAGCTTGAAGGTATATCTTTCTCTTGGAAAAAGCTCATGCATTCTCTGTTCAAAGCTCTGTAGGCTTTACTCAGGATCTATTTTAGGGTTCTGTCTTTTTAGTTAAGGCCTTGTTCTGTATGTAAGTACTTTTGTGGCACTTTGGTCTAATTTTTAAGATCAGCCTTTTTCAAAGCTTGCTAAGAAGTCATTCCTTCACCCATTCCTTCAGGGTCAGGGGCTGTGTCACTGAAACTATGCCAATTCTTCCATTGAACCATTCTATCAGAATAGGGCTATTCTATGGAAACTGGTTGAAAAGCCTGTGGTCTAGATCCTCCAGGAACATTCTGTTTTCATAGAACTAGCTGGTATTAGCTTGCAAGCTGTTTGAATTGAGCTGTTTGTGTTGTAATCTGTTTAATCTGCTTCAAAATTATTCTTTCACTCTAGAGAAAAACTTCTGAGAAATGAAATCTGTTGTCTAAATATTTTGAGGGCACCCCACTGCCCAGGGTCTCTGACCATTTTTATGTTTAAAATCTCAGATCTTTCCTTATGTGGATTTCTAACTAAATGGACTGACCTGACCAAAGGCAGTTTAGCATATCAGTGGCCATTATAGGGAAACTTTTGAAATCCCCAAGCTTAATTTTCTTAAAACAGAGTTGGACTACAATAGCTTAAAATCTCTGAGTGGAGTGTTTACTTTGATTGGTACATTAAGATTCCCAATGTTATGGAGTTTAAAATTGCCTCTCTGTAAATTAAGATTTTATGATTAACTGAGGCAAACAAATGATTAAAGAAAAGTAAAATGGTTCTAAGAATCTCATGCTCTTCTTTGGCTTATTTGTCTCAGGCTCTGCCTCTTGTACCATCTTATCTATTTTCCTGTAATCCATCCTCTTCTGGTGCCATATTCCTCTTTCTCCTCTATGCCCCCTAAGTCTTCCTCTACCTCTCAATTCCCCATACAAATTATTTTACCAAGTGTCCCATTTTCTGCAAAACTCTCCCCACTCCCCTTTCCTCTGAACTTGTCAGGAACTCTCCTTTTAAAATTAAGTCTTCTAAGAATTCAGAGGCCAAACACTTAATTTTTAATATTCCCTGAACTAAATCTGAATGGTAATCCATAGTCAAAGACTTTTCCAAAGTAAATGAAGATTCTCATAGATTTGCTGAGGAATTTAACATAGTCATTCAAACTATCAACCTGGTTTCATGGACTTATATTAGATAGTACATATGCTTGTTGGTGAGGTCCAGGCCCAGGACTGGATGAGGACCACTAACAGGTAAAAACCTGTAAATTTTCTAGAATTACAACTGGGAGACTAAATTGCAAATTCATTATATAATCAGGCGTGGGTAATTGCTAGGTGATGACTGATTTCTACATCAAGCAATTCCTAGGGCTTGTCCAAAGCCTGTTGATTGGAACAAAATTCTGGTTTTGACATAAAAAACTAATGAAACTGCTTATGAATATTACAGTCAAATTCAGATTGTTTTTAAAGAAAATTCTGGTCTTCATTATGATGTTGATTCCACCTAGGCAGTTTTTAACTCTTCGTTTATTAATGGGCTAAACTGGGAATACTTTTCGTTAGTAAAACGGATCAGGATGGAATGGAAAACTATATCCTACTCCAGATTTAGTTAATCTGGAAAACTAGCTCTAAAACTCTATTTGAGTCACCTTAAAGGAAAACCACCAGAATTCTTAAGCTTTAACTGCAGCAAATAGAGTTTTAAACAAAACTAAAATCCTCCTGGCTCTTATTGCAAACAGCTAGGACATTGGAAGAGACTGCTTCAAATTTACATGCTTTTGATGTCTTCAGCCCTCTAGCCAGCCCTCCCTATGTCCCCCCTATGCTCAATGATGGGGCTGTGAGGAACCACAGGAACTCTTCTGAATCCTCTCAATCAACTTGGAGAAACATTTCTCCAGATTGTGGATGAATCTCTTCCAGTCCTAATTGACACCTGAGCTACATTCTCAGGGATCAATCCCACTACTATTAAAATAGCCCCTGCTTCAGAGTCCTAAAATAATTCAAATAGTGTAATCAATAATGAACCTCAAGAAGTCCTATCTCTGATCCTCTTCCTTTTAGTTTAGGCTTTTTGAGAGGTACACACTTTTCTCTTCTTTGTTCTTCTCCTCCTACCCATTTATTAGAGTAAGATTTCTTAGGGAGCTATCATGCTGGAATTTGTTCCTCCAAAAAGGGGAAAACCAGGTAAATTAAATGACACTTTAACATCTTTTATTTGTTCGATCTCTGGTGGTTAGTAGAGCTGATACTGGAAACATTGATCATTTGTCCCTGTTGAATTAGCTACCACCTTTCTTATGGGCAATATCTCCGACTGACTTTGGCAAAATTCACAGCACACCTGACATGAATATTCATATAGATCCCTCAAAACCTCTTCCTAAAGTGAATCAATACATTCAAACAGATCCCTCAAAATCTCTTCCCAGAATTACTAACTACAATATAAATAAATAAGCCCTTCCTTCAAAGCAAAAAATCCATAAAAGATTACAAGGCTCAAGGCCTCATTAACCCTTGTACTAACCCCTGTAGTGCCCCGATTTTACCAGTGAGAAAATCTAAGGACAATGGGTTTTTCTAGGACCTTGAAGCAATGAACAACATTGTTATCCCCTGACACTATGTTGTTCTTAACCATCTTACCTTAGTAATATTCATTCCCACCAGAATCAAATTCTATACTGTAACTGATCTATGCTTTGTGTCCTTTAGTATTCCAGTCGATGAAGCTAGCCAATGCATTTTTGCCTTCACTTTGGAAGAAAAAAATTTCACTTCAGGATTTTACTGAGAGTCTTCCCTTTTTCCTTTTTGTTTATGAAAAGGAAGGGAATGCCCTTGGGTACTCATTGCAAACCATGGTAGTACCATAGATCCACAGAGTACTATAGCCAGTAACTTGGACCCTGTGGCACGAGGATATACCCTTTGCCTTAGAGAAAATCACTGTAGGATTCCCTTTAACCATGCTTGTACCTCATGCAGTAGAAGCTCTCCTGAATTCTTACCGCACTCAACATTTCTCAGTCAGCAGCCCTATTTTCTATGAAGTCCTTTTATCAACTGCTTTTCATGTAAGTCTTTATGTTGTAATAACTTTAACCCTGTCTCTCTTTTCCCCTCCACCGCCAGTGAAGTCCCTGACAACTGCTTAACATGGATTGACCACCTCCTGACTCATCGTGATGATCTACAAGAAATTATTTTGGGTAACACTGACTTCTCATGGTTCACTGATGGCTCTTATTTAAAAGGTAGCAATGACAAATATTGTGGTGGTCATGCTATTACAACTGTTTCTGATGTTGTCGAGGCAGCATGTATTCTTATGACTACTTCAGTGCAACAAGCAGAATTACATGCTCTCACATGGGCTTGCACTTTAGCCAAGGACAAAATTGCCAATATATATACTGATAGTACATGTACTTTTGGAGTAAATCATGATTTTGGAATGTTGTGGAAACAATGTGGCTTCCTTATTTCCAATGGAAATGAAACTAAATATTTCTCTGTTGTTTAGGAACTATTAGACGCAATAATTTTACCTGTCATTTTATCTATTATTAAGATTATGGTGTATTCTAAACTTGACTCTCTGGAAGCTAAAGGAAATCGCCTTGCTCATATTTCCACAACAAATGCTTCCCTTACAGGGACCAACAACAGCCATACCCTATCATGGTCCAAAGCGTTATTTTCCCAAATAATAATTCAGGAAAACTGACTAGAGAGGCCCAACAATTGGCCTCAGAGAAGAAAAGAAACAATTAGAAATTCAAAAATTGTTGGTTTAATAAAAAGAGAAAGCTCTGGTTTGGACCAAATAACACCCCAGTCTTACAGGTGACTCTAAAACTTCCGCTCCTCACCACTGTATATGCATTAAACCATCGGTTTACTGACAAAATGATAGCCTTCATAAATCAATATCAGTGAGGAAACATTAAAAAGGCTGCAAAATGTGCCTACCTCACTTGTTCCACCTCTCCAAAATACAACCCAGAAAACTTTATTCATACTGGTTCCAGACATTTTAAACTACTAAGTGGACAATTAACTTCCTCTGTCTAATGGATATAAATATTTGTTATGTATTTTTTCATACTGGACTGAAGCCTTCCCTTGCAAATAGGCTACTGCCTCTTCAGTGGCTAAAGTCCTTTTTGAAAAGGCCATCCCTACCTTCTGAAATCCTCTTGAATATTTTACCAGCCAGGTATCTTCACAGGTCTGAGCTGTTTTGTCAGTTTTTCAACACTTTCTCTGTGCTTACCATGCTCAATACTCTGGTTTAGTTGAACCCACTAATGGCATTATTTAAAGTCAATTAAATGTTCAAAATTTGTAGACTCAAATACCTTGGTCAAGAACATTGCTGTTGGACCTTCTAAATCTCAGATCTACCCCTCTTGAAATTCATAAACTCTCACTCTTTGAAGCATTCACAGGATGTCCACTGCATTTGGTTCCTTCTTATTTTGACCCACATCCAATAAAAAGAGGTATATTTCAATATTACAAAGGCCTAATTTCTTCTATTAAAAATAACCATGTTTCAGTAGAGGACTCTTTACTGTGAACTCTTGGGAAATGAAGTCCTTAATAATCATACCTTGCAACCTGGAGATTTTGTCTACTGAGAAAGACATCTCCAGAAAAACTTTCTTCAACCTCACTGGAGATGTCCCTATTGAGTACTACTAACTAAACTTTTTGCTGCCAAACTCCAAGGAGTAGACATGGCTTCACATGACACACCTAAAGAAATCACCAAACTTTGACTGGATCAGCACATCATCTGTTGACCTGAATGTAAAGATTTCCCATAACTGAAGTACATGACACCCAGATAACTGGACCAGGGCTATTAGAAGTTTTATCACAAAACCTTTGATAATGATGTAATGCTTCAGATAATATCTAATTTCTATCATTTTGGTAACATATGGACTTTGGATAAAAAGTGCCTGTAAATTCTTCCTCCTACCCCTCCTTATTACTTGAATGTGACCTCATAGGTTACCAATCTGTGCACTATCCCTCCAGCATGAAGCATTACACCCAGAAAACATCCTTAAAGGCATTGAGAAACAAAAATCTGCTGAAACTAGAAAGCCTGACTCTTGATCAGTGATGCTTTCAGAGAAAGATATTGATCAAAAAGGGGAAATGTAAAATAATTAACAAGCAGAAACCTTAATTAAATAATGAGAGACCAGAAAGGGGAGCTCTCGTGCCCTGCAAGGATAGTAGAGCCCAACAGGAAGAAGAAAGACCTTTCTTTCCTGGCACGGACAAAGCCAATAAAAAGTCGTGGAAACTTTGTTGATTTTAGGTTTCCCAACTTACTTTTTCCCCTCAATAAAAGCATTCTCCTTTCTCTGCTGCGATGCGGACTTAGACTTGGCATGTCATGGTTGTAGACTTTGAACTACAATTCTCTACTGATCCAATTTTGTTGGAGAAATATCTAGCAGTCTCTTTGTTTTTTGTCAACAGTTTCAATAAACTGGAAAAAAAAAAGACAATATAGGTCCATTCACCTATGCACTCTGACATAATTTTATGCTTGAATTGTCACTAGTATTACATTTTCTTTTTTCTTTTTATATTTTTAACATCTTTATTGGAATATAATTGCTTTACAATGGTGTGTTAGTTTCTGCTTTATAACAAAGTAAATCAGTTATACATATACATATGTTCCCATATCTCTTCCCTCTTGCGTCTCCCTCCCTCCCACCCTCCCTATCCTACCCCTCCAGGCGGTCACAAAGCACCAAGCTGATCTCCCTGTGCTATGCGACTGCTTCCCACTAGCTATCTACCTTACGTTTGGGAGTGTATATATGTCCATGCCTCTCTCTCGCTTTGTCACAGCTTACCCTTCCTCCTCACTATATCCTCAAGTTCATTCTCTAGTAGGTCTGTGTCTTTATTCCTGTCTTAACCTATAAGTCTCACAAGAAAATATTACATATATTTTCTTTGAACATTCATTTAGATTTGAAAGAAATAATTTAATTCCTTTCAATTTAATTAATTTGCCCAGATAGTCACCATATTCAGTGTGCTTCATTCCTTCTTGAACGTCTGAATTTCTACCTGATATTATTTCCCTTCAACATGAAGAGCTTCCTCTACTTTTCTTGTAGTATATTTATACTGATGATGAATTGTACTTTGCTCTTATCAGAAAAAAAAAAAAAAAAATTACATTCATGCTTGATAGATAATTTCACCGGATATAGATTTCTGGGTTGACAGTTATTTTCTTTCAACACTATATAAGTATTATACATTTGTCTTCTGCCTCATCATTTCTGATGAGAAATCTACGCTCATTCAAATCATTGCTACTTATGTTACCATATCCTTTTCTTTTTCTGGCTGCTTCAGGAATTCCTGTTTAACTTTTATTTTCAGAGGTTTTTCTATGATGTCTCAGGTATAGCTGTCTTCTTATTTACATTTTCTGGGCTCACTGAGCTTCTAGAATTTTAATTTGATGTACTTTACTAAAGTTTGGAAGTTTCTGGCCCTTATTTCTGCAATGTTTTTCTACTTAAGAGCTAATGTTTACTTAGGGTTAGCCATATAAATTTTAATATTTCTGTTTCACCACATTTAATGTACTGGCTTTCATACCCATCCTTGTGGTCACAAAAAGATTGCTTCATATCAGGCTTTGCATTTACATTTCAGGTAGGAAGAGGGCAAAGGGACATAGGACAAAGGATCATGCTATAAGCCTGCCCCTCTAAAAGAGTTAAATAAAGTATTTTTAGGAAACACTACAAATCTGACACTATTTATATCTCTTTGGCAATGAATAAGTTACAAAGACTCTCTGACCCAATCACTAATGAAGGAAAATAAGATTAAATTTGTGAATTTCGGTGAGCTACTTATATGATTGATAACCATAACCTGGATAATCATATTTTTAATAATTATGCAAAAACTCAAGCTAATTTCCTATTATTGTTCAACTTAAAAAGCTAGGAAAGCCTAATTTTAATGCTACTACATTACTGTTTGACAATAAAAACATTCCATATTTTCTTTGAGTTCTGATCTCCTGATCAATAAAAATAGGAAAGAAAGTGTGAGAGAAATAATTCCCCTCCTGTTTACCTCACAGATTTTCATAATAATGAAATACATTTACAGATTTAAAGTTATAAATATCTACACAGGGGAAACAAAGTGTTCAGGATGTGGGGAAATGATGATATATTAACCATGTTTATGATTCTGAGCTCAAAACATCCTTGAAATTCATGTAGATTATTTGTCTTGTTTACATTATGTAGGAAAATAACATCTCACTAAACATTTTGAAAATATCTTTTGAGTTTTTTTTAATTTAGTTTATTTCTGTAATTAGATTATTTTTCAGAACCACCATGTTGATTGTAGCATTTTGTAAAGACCTTTAATTGCTTTAATTTGTTAAAATAATTTGTCCAAGTTGTTAGTCTTTTTTTCCCTGATGTTTAAAGGCTGATATTTTGCAGCAAACACCAGAGATAAACAGAAGCCCAACATATGTAGATAAACATTAATCATCATTGCTGTTCACTTCTGAGGACAGTGGTAAGTGTCATATGAATATACTATAAAATCTTTTGGAATATTTGCTTATTCACACTATAATGTACTATTATTCTTTTTTTTTTTTTTTCATTTACTGTTAAAAATTTGCCAACATCAAAATTATAGAATGTCAGAGTAAAAACTCCAAGAAAACAACTAAATGTGTGTTTTACAAATAAAATCATTTAAAAACTTAAGATTGGGTTTCAAATAATAGAATTAAATTTGGGGAAAATACAAATCTTATTTCCAGCCTCTTTTGTTTAATGTCGTATGCATCATCACATATGTTCCTCTTCAATCAAAAACAAAATCTTTAACTGACATTTATAAAATAATATAATGTGAAGTGGAGAAATGGGAAATATTCCATGGATATGTGGTTCTTAATGATTTTTTTTAATATTTCATAATCTGTTTCAGAATTTGATAAAAGTTATGGGATTTTTTTCCTATAAATATTGCATATACTCATAAGTTTTGGTTATTATTTCAATCCAATAACTTGCAGATCCCATTCTTTATCCTTTGTACAGAATCACACAGAAACATAAGGTTTCACCTTACTGGATATTCTAGCATCAGCTCTGTACCTTCAAATAAGTTTTTCTTTAGAATCAAATCTCTCTGTCAGCTTATTTTGAAACAGCTGGGATATTGATGAATCCTTTCTCTTGATATCTAAGCACACATTTATTTATTCTTTCAAAGCATTTTCACTGAGGCTTACTATGTTTTAGACAATCATGAAAATTTTACAAGAAATTAGTTGGATATTACTTTAAGTCATCAAAAATGACATAGAACTCAGAGATAACATAACAAAATTTCCGAATAACAAATCCTTGTAATCAGAAATCTAGTGGGCACATATCACTACAGATATTACATGGATAGAATATAGATTGTAGGAATTTTCCTCCCCAAATAATTAGGGGAATGTGGGATATTCACTGTGTGAGCATCTCAGCAGTAAGAAGATGATGTCACTTCAATTTCATATTTTGTTTGGAGTCTAACTGAAGCTTGAAATTAAATCAGAGTTTCAAGACTTTTCTTCCTTGTGAATAAGGGGAAAGTTTCTACAAATATCTTATGAATGGAAGTAGTAAAGGCTCATGTAACTCTAATATTAAACTCTTTCACAGAATATTTTAGTCAATTTCAATTCACGCTGTTAAACTTCTGTACTTGACTTCTACAGGTCTACACTTCAGTTTTAAAAACAACCCACTAATTTTTTATACTCCAGCATCACCTGGAATAACAATTATCAACTCCCCTATGCTTGATCTGGTAAAATAAGCCAAATATAGCAATCATTATTCAAGAGAGCTTATCAGGTATAGAGAAAAGATAAAATCATTTACATTAAATTTATACAAAACCAGGTATCATTATTTCAGAATATAACTAAATTCTTAGATATAACTGCATTTTGTTACTGAAAAGATCTGGAATATTTTTGAAATATCAACAATATTCTTTTCAAAAAATCTTAAATATTGTCCACAAAAAATATGTACAGTGAATATAATTATACCTGGCAAACATTCATCTCCTTACTAACTGAAACACATTAATATATAATTATCTGATTGTTGTTGTTGCTGTTTTTTAACATCTTTATTGGGATATAATTGCTTTACAATGGTGTGTTAGTTTCTGCTTTATAACAAAGTGAATCAGTTATACATATACATATGTTCCCATGTCTCTTCCCTCTTTCGTCTCCCTCCCTCCCACTCTCCCTATCCCACCCCTCCAGGCGGTCACAAAGCACTGAGCTGATCTTGTGCTATGTAGCTGCTTCCCACTAGCTATATACCTTACGTTTGGTAGTGTATATATGTCCATGCCTCTCTTTCGCCCCGTCACAGCTCACCCTTCCCCCTCCCCATATCCTAAAGTCTGTTCTCTAGTAGGTCTTTGTCTTTAATCCTGTCTTACCCCTAGGTTCTTCATGACATTTTTTTTCTTTAATTCCATATATATGTGTTAGCATACAGTATTTGTCTTTCTCTTTCTGACTTACTTCACTCTGTATGACAGACTCTAGGTCTAAGAAAAAAACAAATAACCCAATCTAAAAATGGGCAGAAGACCTAAATAGACATTTCTCCAAAGAAGATATACAAACTGCCAACAAACACATGAAAGAATGCTCAACATCGTTAATCATTAGAGAAATGAAAATCAAAACTAAAATGAGATATCATCTCACACCAGTCAGAATGGCCATCAACAAAAAATCTAGAAACAATAAATGTTGGAGAGGGTGTAGAGAAAAGGGAACACTCTTGCACTGCTGGTGGGAATGTGTATTGGTACAGCCATTATGGAGAACAGTATTGAGGTTCCTTAAAAAACTACAAATAGAACTACCCTGTGACCCAGCAATCCCACTACTGGGCATATACCCTGAGAAAACCATAATTTAAAAAGAGTCATATACAAAAATGTTAATTGCAGCTCTATTTACAATAGCCCAGAGATGGAAACAACCTAAGTGCCCATCATCAGATGAATGGATAAAGATGTGGCACATATATATGATTGTTTTGACTTTGGATTATTTTCTAAAATACTCTGATTTATAGTAATTTCTAAAATGTGTTAGTGTCTTAGTACTTTCTAGTGTGAATCCTTTTGTGTTTATTTACATTAGATTTTAAATTAAATACTTTCCCACATATATTGCATAGGTAGTTTCTATCTACTATGAACCCTTTGAGGGTTTTAAGGTGTGTATTTCAGACAATGATCTTTCCACATTAATTACAAGCAAAGGATTTTTTGGAACCAAAAAAGGCTTGAAATAGACAAAGCAATCTTGATAAAGAAGACTGAAAGCTGGAAGCATCAAGCTTCCTGGTTTCAAATATATTACAAAGCTATAGTAATCAAATAGTACAGTATTGGCATAAAAACAGACACAAAGATCTGTGGAAACAGGTTAGAGAGCACAGAAATAAACCCATGCATAAATGGTTAATTAATTTACTACAAAGGAGCCAAGAATACACAATGGGGAAAGAACAGTCTGTTCAATAAAAGTTGTTGGGAAAACAGGACAGCCACATACAAAAGAATGAAACTGGACCACTCTCTTACAGCATACATAAAATTAACTCAGAATGAACTTGAATATAAGACCTGAAACATAAAACTCCTAGAAGAAAACTTCTTGACATTGGTCTTGAATATGATTTTTTAGATTCGTCAACTAAAACAAAAGTAACAAAAGTAAAAATCAAGTGGAATTTCATCAAACTACTTTTGCACATCAAAGGAAATAATAAAAATAAATAAGCAAATAAATAAAATCCAATTATAAATGGATAGATGAGTTAAATAGACATTTTCTCAAAGATATACAGATGAACAACAGGTACACAAAAAGCTGTTCAACATTACTAGTCATCACAGGAATGCAAATCAAACCCATAATTAGATGTCACCTCAAACCTGTTAGAATGGCTATTAACAAAAAGTCAAGAAACAAATGTTGCTGAGGATGTGGAATAAAGAAAATCCTTGTACACTCTTGGTGGGAACGTAAATTGATGCAGCCACACTGGAAAATAATATAGCAGTTTCTCAAAAATTGAAAATAGAACTACCATGTGATATAGCAGTTCCATTTCTCAATATTTATCCAAAGGAAACAAAAACTCGAAAAGATATCTATGCCCTCATCTTTATTGCAGCATTCTTTACAATAGATAAGACATAGGAACAACCTAAGTATCCATAGATGAGTAAATAAAAATGTGATTGTATATTATATATAACATATACTATATATAACTCAGCCATATAAAGGGAAAGAAATTCTACCATTTGTAACAACATGAATGGACCTATTGACCTTGAAGACAATATGTCACATGAAATAAATCAGGGAGAGAAAGACAAAAACAGTATGATCTCACCAATATGTGGAATCTAGAACAAACAGACAAAACAAACAAATAAAACTCCATAGATACAGAGAACAGATAGGTGGTTGCCAGAGGCAAGCATGGGAGCTGTATGAAATCAGTGAAGGTGATTAAAAAATATAATCGTCTAGTCATACAATAAATAAATCCTGGGGATGTAATCCACAACATAGTGATTATAGTAAATAATACCGTACCATATATTTGAAAATTACTGAAAGAGTTTAAAAGTTCTCATCACAAGAAAAATAATTTGTAACTATGTTTGATGATGGATATTAACTAGACTTATTGTGGTGGTCATTTTGTGATGTAAACATATACTGAATCATTATATTATACATCTGAAACTAATAAAATGCTTTGCAATTATATCTCAATAAAAATAGAAAATATTATCAAAATAATAGAAAATATTATTTAAAAATTCATAAAAATTAGAGATAAAAGTACACTATATGAAATATAAAATACACTGTATAAATTTTAAAACAAATAAGAGACAACAGAGAAAAGAGTGAGCTTGAAGATAAACACCAAGAAGACAAAGTTTGAAAAGATTGAACAGAGCCTCAGGGACCTGTTAGATTGTATAAAACAGTACAGTATATATTTAGTTGGAGTTTCAGAAAGAGAGGAAAGAAAAATGAAGACAGGAAAAAAAAAAAAAAGATGTTTTGGATGATAGGACAGAGCACAGTGACACACAGAAGGATGGGATGCAGAACTCTTTGTTACTTACAGCTCTGACCTAAAGAAGTCTACCAGAGAAGGCTGGGTTAAGATTATATATATATATAAAGGATTCATCACTACTGATGCCACAAACATTAAAAGGATAATAAAGGAATACTATGAATAACAGCATGCTCACAAACTTGATAATTTAGGTAATAGCAACAAGTTCCTTCAAAGGCCCAGATTATCACAACTTACATAAAGATAAGTAGATGACCTGCATTATTTTTTGAAATTAAATCAATAATCTACAACTTTCCAGAGTAGAAATTATTATGCCTAGATATTTTCACTGGTGAATTCTACCCCTCCAAATTATGGTGGAAATAATACCAGTTTTCCATGAAATGTTCAAGAAAGTACAAACAGATGTAACTCTTCTAATTCATTCCATGAGTCCACTACTACCCTAATACCATAAACAGATTAAGAAATTACAAGAAAAGTACAGACCAATATCTCTCATAATTGTAGATTCAAAATCTTCAACAATATGTTAACAAATCAAATTTAATGATGTATAAAATGAATTATACACCACAATCAAGTGTGATCAATTCCAGTTATGCAAGGCTGGTTCAGCATCTAAAAATTAATCACTATAATCTACCTTGCAAAGAGTCAATTGATACAGGAAACTTTGACAAAATTCCAAGCACATTAATAATACAAACTCTCAGAAAAATTGGAATAGAGGTAACTTCTTCAATGTAGTAAATAATCCCACCAAGAAAAGAAAGAAGGAAGGAAGGATGGATGGATGGAAGAAAGGGAGGGGGGAAGGAAGGGAGGGAGAAGAAAAAAACTACAGTGAAATCTCATATACAAAAACCTTATGGCTAACATCATACTTATGATGAGAACCTAAATGTTTTCCCACTAAGATTGGGAACAGGCAAATGTACCCTCTCTCCCTCTACTCCTATTTAACATTATGCTGGAAGTCTTAGCTCATGAAATATGACATGAAAAGGATATAAAAGGGATAAAGATTGGAAAGAAAGAGATAAAACTCTGTTTATTTACAAACTATGTAATTGTCTATGAATCAAAGAATCTTCAAGATAATTCATGGAATTGATAAGTAATTATAGCATGGTTGCAATATACAAGGTCAATATTGAAAAGTCAGTTGTTTCTCTATATCTCAGCAATGAAAAATTGAAATTGAAATTTAAAATAAAGGAAATAACAGTAATATAAAGATGAAATATTTTGTCATAAATCTAACAAAATATGTGCAGAACCTATATGCAGAGACAATATTATTGATGTCAATTATTCCTAAAATTGGCCAATAGATTAAAAATAATCTCAATCATTATCTCAGCAAACATTTTACAGATAGTGACAAACTGATTTAAAAATTTTTATAGAAAGGTAAAATATCTAGAATAGACAACACAATACTAAAGAAGCAGGAGAAGGATGAGGGGAAGACAGAGAAAGAAAAATCATGCTACTCAATTACAAATCTTGCTATAAAACTATATTAATCAATACAATATTTTATTGGGGAACAAATAGGCATATAGATCAGTGAAACAGAATGAAGAGTGCAGAAATAGACCTACACAAATGTAATTTATTTGACAAAGGAGCAAAGGATTTCAATGGAGAAATTGTAGTCAAATAAAAATAGTGCTGTTACAAGTGAACATCCATAGGAAAAAAAAAAAATGAAATTATCAACAAGTCTTATGGATCCTAAACATAAATGCATAATTCAAAACTATAAAAATTCTATTTTATAGATAAAATCTGTAAAACCTTGAGTTTGGTAATGAATTTTTACATACAACACTGAAATTGAGATCCATAAAAGAAAAAAAAATGTTATGTTGAACTTGATGAAAAGTAAACACTTTTGCAATGGGAAAGACATTGCTATGAGAACAAATAAACAAGCTACAAATGGGGAGAAAAATATTTCAAAGCATGTGACTGATAAAGGACACATATCTAGACTATATAAAGAACTCTCAAAACTCAACAAGAACAAAAATTCAATTTGTAAAAGGGCAGAAGAGCTAAGAGACACCTCACCAAAGAATATACAGATGACAATAATCCAGTTAAAAGATTCAACGTTATTCATCATTAGGGAAATTAAAATTAAAATAATTAGCTAATATTGCACACATATCAGAATAGATAACATTTTAAAAACCTGAAAATATCAATTGCTGGTAAAGATACAGAGCAACAGCAAATTTCACTCCTGAGTCATGGGAATAGAAAGATAGTTTGCAAGATAATTCAGCAGTTTCATACAAAGTTAAATCTAATCTTATTATATGATCCAGCAATTGTGTTCCTAGGTATTTAACAAACTGATTTCTGTCCCTAGATATTTACCATACAAATCCTGAACACAAATATTTATCATATTTGCATTCATATTTGACAAAAACTAGAAGTAACTAAGATGCCCTTCAATAGGTGAATGCATAAGAAAATTGTGTGTTTTCTTTTCGTACAGTGGAGTGTTATTCAGTGATAATAAAAATGAACTATCAATTTATTCGGAAATATGAATAAATTTTAAATGCATATCACTAAATAAAAGAAGCGAACCTAAAAAGGCTACGATATAACTCAATTTATATGACATTGGGTAAAGGCAAAATTATAGAGACACACAGTATAGATCAGTGGTTGCCAGGAGTTCAGGACCCCTAGCAGATGACAGTTGAATAGGTGAAGAACAGGGGATTTTTTTAAGGTAACTGTAACTATTCTGTCTGATACCATAGTGGTGAATATGTAACACTGTATTTATTAAAATCCATAGAACTTTACATAACAAAAAGAGTAAATCAATTCATGCAAATTAAAAAAATTGTTTATGAAGCCATGGACTCTCAAGATAGAGTGCAAACTGTGAGAAAACAATCTAACTGCATTACAAATATACAAATCAATTTCACTGTAAGTGGTGAAGAGAAATGGTAGTGACCTAAGTTAGCAGAAAACAATGTCCTCTAGTTGATAAAGTTGTTTCCCTTATGGTATATATTAACAATTCTGAAACCATTATATATGTAATGGAGATATATATATATATATATATATATATATATATATATATATATATATAATGGATTTGAGCAATTAAATAAATGGATGACATAGTGGAGGCTATGTTTCCTAATGTTGGAATGAGGTTACAGATAATCATGCAAAAATGATAACAGTGATACATGACCACATGGATTAGAGTTAGAGAAATCAGTATTAATTCATGTTTATTATAATGCATATACATATGTTTACATTCCAAATAAACATATGGAAATTTTTATATATTTGTGTGTATACTTGCGATAACACACACCCATATATTTCTCTGATCTGTCAGCAGCAAAAGCCTAGAAGCAACAACATGGTAACTGCAATTAGCATACCTGGTGCCAAGATTTTGGTTTCTAATGCCATTCTCTGATAAAATGAAATGGAGCTCCTTTATAAATGACCAATTCTTAATCTGAAGCAAGAGTAATATACAAGATGAGCCTAGAGCATGCTGGGAAGTAAGGAAGTGCTAAATAAACACACACACATACACAAACAGGGTATATTAAGGAGTCAACAAAAGAACTTGCAATGGTCAAAGCTGGGAAAATTTGAGCAAAAGAAATAATGTAGTGTAGAGTAAAAAATAAATATCCATGAGTCCCTCTTAACATAAATAAATGAGTAAATAAAAAAAATGGGGGAAAAGAAAAATACCCCATGCAAAATAATCTCAAGTAATTTAAGATCTTCTGCTCCAGTAGATATTCTGGAACATAACTCCCTACTTCTTAAATATGTCCTGTGCATCTTGACTTCTTTCCAAAGAGTGCAGTATGGAAAGGGAAAAAGAAATAAGTTTACAATGGATAAATCTGATGAAGACTACCTTAGCTCAAGATTAGCATCAACAGTAATGTCATGTTAATAGTATGTATCCGAGGTGTGATGTGCTAGACTGGCAGTTTTATTATGTGGTCTTCCTTTTAGAAAACCATAACCCTAGTATAATCATGAGAAAAAATTCAGACAATTCCTAATAGAGGGACAAAATACTTGAACAATTCTCCTCAAAACTCTCAAGGTCACCAAATCATGGGAAGTCTGAGAATAATGTCATAGTCATGAGGAACCTAACGAGACATGACAAATAAATGTAAAGTGATACCCTCGATAAGACCCTGGAGAAGAAAAAGGACATTAGATAAAGAGTAAGTATTTCTGAATAATGTACAGGCTTCACATAATAATAATGTCTGGATATTGGTGCATTAATTGTAACAAATGTACCATATTAATGTAACAGGGGAATACTGTAATAAGGGAATGAAAAAATAGGAGAAACTGAGAGCTGGTATATTATTATTAAAGAAGGCATGAAAAAAGTCATAAAAATTAATATAATTATATGCCACTTCAAAGAAGAATGAGAATGAGAAAACATGAGGCTGCTAGTGGAAATATTGCTTATATTTAGAAATTTTACAGCATTTATTGATGACATATACATTTTTCAATGAAATATTATCATTAGTACTTTGAATAGCATGTCAAAATACTTCCAAGAGAGTGTGAAGAACAGGTCGTTTTTGCTTATGAAGTGTTTTGATACTTAGTGACACTGACATTTCAATATATAAATCTGGGTCAGTTTATTTATTTATTTAAAAGCAACATAAATGCAGAAAAGTACATACATATTAAGTATATGTATGGTGAATTTTCACAAAACAAGGACATATATGTAACCAGCATTAGATTAAAAAAAAAAAAAAGATTATTACCAATATTCCAGAAGCCCCTCATATTTTTTGAAGGGACAGGCCAGGGGTCATAGAAAAGTGGATGAAGAAATGTAATGTTTGAACTGGATCTTGAAGGAAATATAGTATTTTAGCAGATGGAGATGAAATATGGTAGCAGGGACATTACAAAGAGAGGTAAACAAATGAACAATACCTCCCATATGCATTCAGGAATGAAGACTAGTAAATTTGTTAAACTCTTTCGTACACAAAGAGTATGCATGCTTGCAAGCTCAAAGTTGGCTTTTGGGCAATTTCTAGAGGGTTTTAATATCCCTATTTTATTTTGTTTGGTAGAAAGAAGGAAATTATAAAGGGTTTGAGTTGAGAAGTGATCTCCTTTAGGATAATAAACCATAAAAATTACAGAGTAAATTGGCAAGAAACAAGATGTAGAAAAACCTAATAGGAGGACATTACTCCTCAAAGTTCAGTCTCTGAATGCTTTCTTATATGACAAACAGTAGCAATAACCACAAAGAGCTTCTATATCAGATTTATGAACTGATATAATCCTTTAAGAGAAGCTGATCTATCTTTTCATCTTCCCTAAACAAATACATGCAACCATAGAGAATTTGTCTACATATGTCACCTTTCATACCCCTGATTCACTCAGCTATATATAGAAACAGATTATAGCTTTGACAATCCCAAGAGAAATTTCCTAGTAAACAATGGATATAATCCACATGAAACTATAAGCATGGATCTTAGTGACCATAAGATATTCTTGAGTCTCCCATAGCACAATAAGGGTTATTATGAAAAAATTTTACCTCAGAGAAATAGACAAAATAAATAATAGTAGCCTGGAGAAGTAAATACATATTTATGCAATTCCTTGCATGGGTTTTGTGTTATTCTTCCATGAAGAATACTAAATTCTAATATATAGTCTGTCTTCAGAAAATTGATAATTTCAATGGAAAAGAGATCCACAAATATAAAACAGCTATGTATAATATGTCATTTGTCAAATGTTTAAATTGATTTCTTATTTTTTAATTTATTTTTATTGAAGTATTGTTGATTTACAATATTATATTAGTTTCAAATGTACAAAGTGATTCAATATTTTTATAATTATATTCCACTTAAAGTTATTTTGAAAATGGCTATATTTCCCTGTGCTGTAAAATATATCTTTGTTTCTTATTTATTTTATACATAATTTGTATCTTGTAACCCCACACTCCTATCTTGCTTCTCCCCACTTTCCTCTCCCCACTGGTATCCACCAATTTGTTCTCTATATCTGTGAGTCTGCTTCTTTTTTGTATATAATGCAGATTTTGTAAAAATAGTATCTGAACATATCTCTAGGAACTACAGAAACTCGGTCCAAGGCTGTTTCAGGGAAGAAGTTCTGGTTGCCTTGCAGTTATGTCGGTTCTATCTTTAGAACATCAGCTGCAGGTAATGGCCAAAGAAGAAGAGTCATAGATTCATTTTATAGTGAACATATTGCCAGAAAACACGTTAGGCTGCTATTTTTTACATTATTATTTTCACTTTCATTTAGATGATTAAGTGATATATAAGAGAGAGAAGCTGAGGTTGTCTGTCCTCATGCCAAACGTCTAATTAAGTGGTTTGGCCGCTGCAGTTTTGGAATCACATAAATGATACAGACACTGATATGTCTTAAAGGCTTTAGAGATTTTATTGATGTTAGTAAGTTTAAGGCATCATAAAAGCCAGAGTATGAATTCCCTTGGCTTAACTTAAATAGATATTCCTGTATAATCAAGAATTTGGCCAGCCTTTGTTCCCAATACCTTGGAGGTAGCCTACAGATCCTTGGAATTTCCTGAGTGATAGGATGTCTTTCTTATTCATAGTGGCTTATGCTACCAAGGTAACTCACTGTGGGTCCCTCGAAAATAGTTTATGGCAAAAAATGACTCAAGATGGGAGCTGGTCATGCCAGAAAGGCCAACTGTGTGATTAGGGGTTGAATGTTTTAGCCATGTGATATCAGCTTGATCTCTGGGGAGAGAAGGAGAATATGGAGACCAAATTCAACTGTGTGGCCTGTGATTCAATTGAACATGTCTATATAATCAAACTCCAATAAAACTCTAAACATTGAGACTTGAGTTAGCTTTTCTGCTTGGCTAACCTCTGCATATTGTCACATATCACTATGAAAAGATGGTTACATATCCTGACTCCACAGAAGGAGGACAATGGAAACCTTTATGTTTGGAACCCTCCTAGATCTTGACCTATATACCTCTTCTTTTGGCTACTTCTAATTTGTATTATTTTGCTATAATAAAACTACAATTATTAGCACATTGCTTTCCTACGTTGTGTAAGTTGTCCTAACGAGTTAACCAACCTGAGTGGGTAGTGAAAACACCCAAACTTGAAGTCAGTTAGTTAGAAATGAGGATGGCCCTGGGACCACCCAAATTGGTGGCTTGTATCTGAAGTTAAAGCAGTACTCCTGTAGAGACTGTGCCCTTAGCCTATGAAGTTTACCCATTTTCTGGGTAGTTATCAAAGCCATTGCAAGTATTTTTAAACAAAGTGTATAAAAGACACTCTGCCAGCTATAAATTTTATAATTCCTTCCTTACTTTGACCTTACATAACCAAGAAAGTTTATTATTAATGTAGAATCAGCTGGTAATTTTTGTATATGAGTATTTCTTGATTTCTTCCTTATAGCTTATACAAAGTATTTCAGACAAATAGATTACAGTAAACACATTTAGTTTTAACTGAAAGGCAAGCATCATGTATTCTAAGGCAGAGGGAACATTATTACATTGCTCTGCTTAATAACTAAAGAAACAAAGTAACAGAAGCTCCAATATTAGCTTACCTCAGATAATTATGAGGA
Source organism: Lipotes vexillifer (assembly GCF_000442215.2). Classification (NCBI taxonomy): domain Eukaryota; kingdom Metazoa; phylum Chordata; class Mammalia; order Artiodactyla; family Lipotidae; genus Lipotes; species Lipotes vexillifer. The sequence continues at coordinate 971,495 of NW_006776934.1, read as the reverse complement.
AAGCAGACCAACCATATCAGCTTTGACTCAGACCACCACTTCTTAACCAGGGAATCTAGAAAAGTGGTCCCAAGTTTAATTAAAAGCACAGAATCAATGCAAGCATTTAACAATTCTCTCTCCACTACTGAACCCAAAAGCTAGAGTTAAATTTAGTAAGTTAACTGACTTGCATTTCAGCTGTGATTCTCAATATTAAAATAGTTCTCACTATTTGATATTGATGTAACCAGCAATCATGCCTCCTCCTTCCGTCAACCTTCACACTCCAGTGATCAAAATGCCTTGACAGTCTGCAAACTGATAGATGCTTTCTTGGACTGTTGTTATTTTCTGATGACAAAAAAGTGCTTCTCTGGTCATAAATAGAATTAAACAAACTACAAAAGCAACATAAAGACATAAAATTCAACTTTCATGGAAAATAATGCAGATCAATTCAATCTAACTTTATTCTATAAATGTTATGAAATTTAAAACTGCTGAGGAAAAGTAATTGGAACACTAAGAACTTAAACTGTGCATAATTTGAACTCTTTTAGAAATCATTGAGTGAAAGGTCAAGAAATGAGTCATTTAAAATATGAATTAAAAACAATACAAAACTGTAAAATGGCATTAGGTCCAGCTGAGGTATAGAATTATTCAGAACATCCTGTGAAATCTTACTCATCACTTTCAGATTAAATTTAGATTTGAAAAACAATTTAACAACAAGCTATATTCAGAGATAAAGTAATATTCACAAGGCTTGGGAAGTCAATAGGCTTATTTACTTATTTAGCATTTATGTTTGTGGGAGGTAAAATGGAATTTTTATTACAAATAGAGGAGTTTCCTGGTTTAACAAACTAGACTTTTTTTTTTCTTTTAAATCAGTAAAATAAGAAAAGAAAAACCTTGCATTACTGATATGCCCATTAGGTGATTTGAGAACTAGCTACCTATTGTCAATATACTATATTACTTTAGCTAGAGGTTTCTGGCATTTTAAAATAAATGAAAGGTGAATATTGAGATAACCATTAAAATTAAGAGGATGTATTTTAATTTTGGAAGACAAGAAAAAGTTACATATATTTCATGATCTACCTTTCAACTAATTCCTTACTTCCCTCCCACATGTATCCTAGTCTTCAGTAACACAATTCTCTTAAATATGCCATGCTCTTTCAAGCTTCATGCTCTTGATAATGGAGTAGTCTCACCTGTATGAAGTTCTATTCCTTCTCAGAACTTGATAAAGGATGCCTTAGAATCTGACATGGCACTGAACCTGAATGAATAAATACCTGTATCTGGGTCTTACTATCATCAATATAGCCTTGCTTACAGAGGTTTAAACTCCATCACTTGAGAACTTGACAGCTAACAAACCTGGGAAATTAGTGTGCAGCAGTAGACATAACGATACATACTTTAGATGAGAATGATTTAAAGTTATCACAAAGTAAACACCATGTCTATGATAATATTAGGCTCATTGAATTTTGAGGCACCTCTGCTATACTAAGAAGAATATGGGACTTGAAGTCTCAGTCATTGAAACATTTGTTCATTTTATTTTCTAATTTGCATAAGAAAACATAAAATTACTTCCAATCAGAAGTTAAAGATTTTACTTAACCCAATTTTAATGGGGAAAACATGAAGATGAAAAAATAGGTTCAAAGAAGTCAGGAAGCACAGATTTATATGTATTAAGGAAAGCTGAAATGATGTTAAAATTGACATAAAACTGATTTTCTCTATGCAGGTAAAAGTCAGTTGAACATCTATCAGAAATCATTTATTTGCATGTCCATAGATGAGAATTATTTTGCATTGCTACATGTTATCTGCACCATAAAGAGGTGTAAAATAGTCCACCAGTATAGAAAGGATAGAATCACCTATAAAGTTGTGTTGCAAGCAATGAAGTTTTCCATTAAATATATCTAGTTTTTTTTTTTCTCCTTTCAGTTTTCACTGAAATGAACATTGTGATTTTTAAAAAAATCAATGAAAGATTACACTTGTTTATAAGTTAAAGCTGGACTCATCATTATTTATATAGGTGAAGCCAGAATGTTTAATTACTAGATGAGTCTTCTTAAATTTGCTTTGCTGGAAGATTTATAAGGAAATGGATTGGGCTTATAAAAGTCTCCATTATTTGCTCACTTGATTACAGGAAGCCATGTCCAAGAAAATCTATCAATTTTTTACCTGTGATACCTATGTATTTAGGAGAATTCCTTTCTTCTCAAGGTCCCTAAAATACTCTAAGTTTCCTTTCTCAGTAGAAGGTGATACTCCTTATCACTTACAAAACTGGAACACTGCCAGTCAGGCCACTTTCTGTAAGAGAGATTTATAAGTATTGGCTTCATATAGCAGACTTTAGCTCCTTGAAATAGCTTGTCCTAACTGATTAAATAATCATCATTCTCAAATATGATATTACAGACAAGACCTTGGTTGCATTATTATTTTTCATTTTATTCTGATAAAAAGAGGACAGATTCAATGAATCTATGTAAGTAAATATGTTGCCATAGAAAGCAAAGAGACTCCGAATAGTTTCTGATTTGGGAAAGGGGAAGTCAGTTGGAATAAAATGTCACTTAAAGAAGTTTTGTTTCAAAGAAGTAGACTCACATATATAAAGAACAAACTAGTGGTTACCAGTGAGGAGAGGTAAGGGGGGAGGGGCAATATAGAGGTAAGGGATTAAAAAAAAAGGTTATTATGGTGTCACCTACAAATTGACACTTGCCATCTACATCTACAAGGATTAACTTATGAGCTGCTGCAGCTGCTGACCTTCAACACCCCCTGAAAGGAGTTCAAGGTGGAGAACACAAATGAGGCACTCTGTGCTCTGGAAAAAACTGGCAGAACAGGTCTTCAGATAGTTAAATATTTTCAGGAGACGATTTTATGAGCCCAATTCTTCCATCTCTTCATATCTAGAAGACCACAAAAATCGTTCATGGCGACGTCTGCTCCTTGTGACTAGTAGAAAACTTCTGCAATAAATTACTCGATGGTATGTACGCTCCCTTCACCAAAATCAGATATATACTGACCTTCCCCCTGCCCCTTCTTTGGAACAGTTTCTCAGACCTATCTGAAATGCTGTCTCCTGGGCTATAGTCCTCATTTTGACCCAAATAAAACTTAACTCACAACTCTCACATTGTGCATTTTTTTTCAGTCAGCAATGCGATTATATAAAATCATGTGTGTGAAATTTTGAAAATTGTAAAGCACAGTAAAATTTTTAAAATATTTCATTCATTGAAAAATAAATTTCAAAAAAAATTTTTTTTCAATATTTAAAACTGAGACTACTGGTTTTTTATGACTTCCCAAAAGCTTGAGAAGCAAAGGGATTCCATATAGTTTGGGAAAATACAAGACTAAAGAAATATAAGCAATATTCCAAATGAATAAATATAATCAATTCTTACTAGTTCAAGCAATCCTAGGTAATTAATTGTTGTTCAGCTGCATCTTGGACTAATAATTTAATGAATTTGTCTACTATTTTTTGTTGTTGTTTGGGTAGACATTTTTTTTTTTTAACATCTTCATTGGAGTATAATTGCTTTACAATGGTGTGCTAGTTTCTGCTGTATAACAAAATGAGTCAGCTATATGGATACATATGTCCACATATCATCTTCCTCTTGCACCTCCCACCCACACTCCCTATCCCACCCGTCTAGGTAGTCATAGAGCACCGAGCTGATCTCCCTGTGCTATGCAGCTGCTTCTTACTAGCTATTTTACATTTGGTAGTGTGTATATGTCCATGCCACACTCTCACTTCATCTCAGCTTACCCTTCCCCCACCAGCCGCCCATGTCCTCAAGTACATTCTCTATGACTGTGTATTTATTCCTGTCCTGCCCCCTAGGTTCTGCAGAAACATTTTCTTTTTTTTTTCTTTCTTTCTTTTTTTTTTTTTTTCCAGCCGTACACACAGCTTGTGGGATCTTAGTTCCCCGACCAGGGATTGAACCTGGGCTCTGGCAGTGAAAGTGCGGAGTCCTAACCACTGGATCTCCAGGGAATTCCCTGGACCTTCATTTTCTAATCTGAAATTGAATGCAACGATCTTCTTAGTAATTTACTGTGTGCCAGGTACAGTGCTACACATGTGCATCGGCAGGCGGACTCTCAAGCACTGCGCCACCAGGGAAGCCCTCTTTTTTTTTTTTAAGATTCCATATATTGTGTTAGCACAGAGTATTTGTTTTTCTCTTTCTGACTTACTTCACTCTGTATGAAAGACTCTATGTCCATCCACCTCACTACAAATAACTCAATTTCGTTTCATTTTACGGCTGAGTAATATTCCATTGTATATATGTGCTACATCTTCTTTATCCATTCATCTGTCAATGGACAATTAAGTTGCTTGCATGTCCTGACGATTGTAAGTAGTGCTGCAATGAATATTGTGGGACGTGACTTCTTTTGATTTATGATTTTCTCGGGGTATATGCCCAGTAGTAGGATTGCTGGGTCTTATGGTAGTTCTATTTTTAGTTTTTTTAAGGAACCTCCATACTGTTCTCCATAGTGTCTGTATCAGTTCACATTCTCACCAACAATGCAAGAGGGTTGCTTTTCTCCACACCCTCTCCAGCATTTATTGTTTGTAGATTTTTTATGATGGCCATAGTGACTGTTGTGAGGTGATACTTCACTGTAGTTTTGGTTTGCATTTCTCTAATGATTAGTGATGTTGAGCATCCTTTCATGTGATTGTTGGCAATCTGTATATCTTCTTTGGAGAAATGTCTATTTAGGTCTTCTGCCCATTTATGGATTGGGTTGTTTGTTTTTTTGATGATGAGCTGCTTGTATATTTTGGAGATTAATCCTTTGTTGGTTGCTTTGTTTGCAAATATTTTCTCCCATTCTGAGGGCTGTCTATTCATCTTGATTATGCTTTCCTTTGCTGTGCAAAAGCTTTTAAGTTTCATTAGGTCCCATTTGTTTATTTTTGGTTTTATTTCCATTTCTCTAGGAGGCGGGCCAAAAAAAATCTTGCGATTTTTGGCATAGAGTGTTCTGCATGTGTTTTCCTCTAAGAGTTTTATAGTGTGTGGCCTTACATTTAGGTCTTTAATCCATTTTGAGTTTATTTTGTATATGGTGTTAAGGACTGTTCTAAATTTATTATTTTACATGTAGCTGTCCAGTTTTCCCAGCACCACTTATTGAAGAGGCTGTCTTTTCTCCATTGTACATTCTTGCTCCCTTTGTCAAAGATAAGGTGACCATATGTGCATGGGTTTATCTCTGGGCTTTCTATCCTGTTCCATTGATCTATATTTCTGTTTCTTTGCTAGTATTTCCATACAAATTGTGAAATTTTTTGTTCTAGTTTTTTGAAAAATGCCATTGGTAGTTTGATAGGGATTGAATCGAATCTGTAGATTGTCTTGGGTAGTAGAGTCATTTTCACAGTGTTGATTCTTCCAATCTAAGAACATGGTATATCTGTCCGTTTGTATCATCTTTAATTTCTTTCATCAGTGTCTTATAGTTTTTTACATGCAAGTCTTTTGTCTCATTAGGTAGGTTTATTCCTAGGTATTTTATTATTTTTGTTGAAGTGGTAAATGGGAGTGCTTCCTTAATTTCTCTTTCAGATATTTCATCATTAGTGTATAGGCATGCAAGAAATTTCTGTGTAAAATTCTGTGTATTAAGTTTGCATCCTACTACTTTACTAAATTCATTGATTAACTCTATTAGTTTTCTAGTAGCATCTTTAGGATTTTCTATGTAGAGTATCATGTCATCTGAAAAGAGTGACCCTTTTACTTCTTTTCCAATTTGGATTCCTTTTATTTCTTTTGCTTCTCTGGTTGCTGTGGCTAAAACTTCCAAAATTGTGTTAAATAATAGTGGTGAGTGGGGGGAACCTTGTCTTTTTCTTGACCTTAGTGGAAATGGTTTCAGTTTTTCACCATTGAGAATGATGTTGGTTGTGGTTTTGTCATATATGGCCTTTATTATGTTGATGTAAGTTCCCTCTATGCCTACTTCCTGGAGGGCTTTTACCATAAATGGGTGTTGAATTTTGTCGAAAGCTTTTTCTGCATCTATTGAGATGATCATACGGGTTTTGTTCTTCAATTTGTTAATATGGTGTATCGCATTGATTGATTTGCATATATTGAAGAATCCTTGCATTCCTGGGATAAATCCCACTTCATCATGGTGTATGATCTTTTTAATGTGATGTTGGATTCTGTTTGCTAGTATTTTTTTGAGGATTTTTGCATCTATGATCATCAGTGATATTTACCATAACTTTTCTTTTTTTGTGACATCTTTGTCCGGTTTTGGTATCAGGGTGATGGTAGCCTTGTAGAATGAGTTTGGGAGTGCTCCTCCCTCTGCTATATTTTGGAAGAGTTTGAGAAGGATAGGTGTTAGCTCTTCTCTAAATGTTTGATAGAATTTGCCTGTGAAGCCATCTGGTCCAGGGCTTTTGTTTGGCAGAAGATTTTTAATCACAGTTTCAGTGCTTATGATTGATCTGTTTATATTTTCTATTTCTTCCTTGTTCAGTCTCAGAAGGTTGTGCTTCTCTAAGATATGTCCATTTCTTCCATGTGGTCCATTTTATTGGCATATAGTTGTTTGTAGTACTCTATTCTTTGTATTTCTGCAGAGTCAGTTGTTATTTTTCCTTTTTCATTTCTAATTCTGTTGATTTGAGTCTTCTCCCTTGTTTTCTTGATGAGTCTGGCTAATGGTTTACAAATTTTATTTATCTTCTCAAAGAACAAGTGTTTAGTTTTACTGATTTTTGCTATTATTTCCTTCATTTCTTTTTCATTTATTTCTGATATGATCTTTATGATTTCTTTCCTTCTGATAACATTGGGGGTTTTTTGTTCTTCTTTCAGTAATTGCTTTAGGTTTAAGTTTCAGTTGTTTATTTGAGATGTTTCTTGTTTCTTGAGGTAGGATTGTATTGCTCTAAACTTCCATCTTAGAACTGCTTCTATTGCATCCCCTGGGTTTTGGGTCATCATGTTTTCATTGTCATTTGTGTCTAGGTATTTTTTGATTTCCTCTTTGATTTCTTCAGTGATCTCTTGGTTGTTTAGTAGTGTGTTGTTTAGCCTCCATGTGTTTGTATTTTTTACAGTTTTTTTTTTCCTGTAATTGATAATAAGTCTCATAACATTGTGCTCAGAAAAGATACTTGATACATTTTCAATTTTCTTAAATTTAGCAAGGCTTGATTTGTGACCCAAGATATGACCTATCCTGGAGAATGTTCTATGAGCACTTGAGAAGAAAATTTATTTTGTTGTTTCTGGATGGAAAGTCCTATAAATATAAATTAAGTCCATCCTGTTTAATGTGTTATTTAAAGCATGTGCTTCTTTATTTATTTTCATTTTGGATGATCTGTCCATTGGTGAAAGGGCTGTGCTAAAGTCCCCTACTCTTTTTTTTTTTTTTTTTTTTTATGTTACGTGGGCCTCTCACTGCTGTGGCCTCTCCCATTGCGGAGCACAGTCTCCGGATGCGCAGGCTCAGTGGCCATGGCTCACAGGCTCAGCCACTCTGCGGTATGTGTAATCTTCCCAGACTGGGGCACAAACCCGTGTCCCCTACATCGGCAGGTGGCCTCTCAACCACAGCGCCACCAGGGAAGCACAACGTCCCCTACTCTTATTGTGTTACTGTCAATTTCCACTTTTATGGCTGTTAGCATTTGCCTTATGTATTGAGGTGCTCCTATGTTTGGTGCATAAATATTTACAATTGTTATATCTTCCTCTTGGATTGATCCCTTGATCATTCAGTAGTGTCCTTCTATGTCTCTTGTAATAGTCTTTATTTTAAAGTCTAGTTTGTCTGATATGAAAATTGCTACTCCAGCTGTCTTTTGCTTTCCATTTGCATGGAATACCATTTTTCATCCCCTCACTTTCGGTGTGTATGTGTACCTAGGTCTGAAGTGGGTCTCTTGTAGATAGTATATGTACAGGTTTTTTTTTTTTTTTTTTTAACATCTTTATTGGGGTATAATTGCTATACAATGGTGTGTTAGTTTTTGCTTTATAACAAAGTGAATCAGTTATACATATACATATGTTCCCATATCCCTTCCCTCTTGTGTCTCCCTCCCTCTAACCTTCCCTATCCCACCTCTCCAGGCGGTCACAAATCACCAAGCCGATATCCCTGTGGCATGCGGCTGCTTCCCACTAGCTATCTACCTTACGTTTGTTAGTGTATATATGTCCATGCCTCTCTCTCGCCCCGTCACAGCTCACCCTTCCCCTTCCCCATATCCTCAAGTCCATTCTCAAGTAAGTCTGTGTCTTTATTCCTGTCTTACCCCTAGGTTCTTCATGACATTTATTTTTCTTAAATTCCATAAATATGTGTTAGCATACAGTATTTGTCTTTCTCTTTCTGACTTACTTCACTCTGTATGACAGACTCTAGGTCTATCCACCTCATTACAAATAGCTCGATTTCATTTCATTTTATGGCTAATATTCCATTGTATATATGTGCCACATCTTCTTTTCCATTCATCCGATGATGGGCAATTAGTTTGTTTCCATCTCTGGGCTATTATAAATAGAGCTGCAATGAATATTTTGGTACATGACTCTTTTTGAATTTTGGTTTTCTAAGGGTATATGCCCAGTAGTGGGATTGCTGGGTCATATGGTAGTTCTATTTGTAGTTTTTTAAGGAACCTCCATACTGTTCTCCATAGTGCCTGAACCAATTCACATTCCCACCAGCAGTGTAAGAGTGCTCCCTTTTCTCCACACCCTCTCCAGCATTTATTGTTTGATGATGGCCATTCTGACTGGTGTGAGATGATATTTTAGTTTTGATTTGCATTTCTCTAATGATTAATGATGCTGAGCATTCTTTCATGTGTTTCTTGGCAGTCTGTATATCTTCTTTGGAGAAATGTCTATTTAGGTCTTCTGCCCGTTTTTGGATTGGGCTGTTTGGTTTTTTGTTATTGAGCTGCATGAGTTGCTTTTAAATTTTGGAGATTAATCCTTTGTCAGTTGCTCATTTGCAAATATTTTCTCCCATTCTGAGGGTTGTCTTTTGGTCTAGTTTATGGTTTCCTTTGCTGTGCAAAACCTTTGAAGTTTCATTAGGTCCTATTTACTTATTTTTGTTTTTATTTCCATTTCTCTAGGAGGTGGGTCAGAAAGGATCTTGCTGTGATTTGTGTCATAGTGTTCTGCCTAAGTTTTCTTGTAAGAGTTTGATCGTTTCTGGCCTTACATTTAGGTATTTAATCCATTTTGAGCTTATTTTTGTGTATGGTGTTAGGGAGTGATCTAATCTCATACTTTTACATGTACCTGTCCAGTTTTCCCAGCACCACTTATTGAAGAGGCTGTCCTTTCTCCACTGTACGTTCCTGCCACCTTTATCAAAGATAAGGTGACCATATGTGCGTGGGTTTATCTCTGGGCTTTCTATCCTGTTCCATTGACCTATATTTCTGTTTTTGTGCCAGTACCATACTGTCTTGATTACTCTAGCTTTATAGTATAGTCTGAAGTCAGGGAGCCTGATTCCTCCAGCTCCGTTTTTCAATCTCAAGATTGTTTTGGCTATTCGGGGTCATTTGTGTTTCCATACAAATTGTGAAATTTTTTGTTTTAGTTCTGTGAAAAATGCCAGTGGTAGTTTGATAGTGATTGCATTGAATCTATAGATTGCTTTGGGTAGTAGAGACATTTTCACAATGTTGACTCTTCCAATCCACGAACATGGTATATCTCTCCATCTATTTGTATCATCTTTAATTTCTTTCATCAGTGTCTTATAATTTTCTGCATACAGATCTTTTGTCTCCTTAGGTAGGTTTATTCCTAGATATTTTATTCTTTTTGTTTCAATGGTAAATGGGAGTGTTTTCTTGATTTCACTTTCAGATTTTTCATCATTAGTATATAGGAATGCCAGAGATTTCTGTGCATTAATTTTGTATCCTGCTACTTTACCAAATTCATTGATTAGCTGTAGTAGTTTTCTAGTAGCATCTTTAGGATTCTCTATGTATAGTATCCTGTCATCTGCAAACAGTGATAGGTTTACTTCTTCTTTTCCGATTTGGATTCATTTTATTTCCTTTTCTTCTCTGATTCCTGTGGCTAACACTTCCAAAACTATGTTGAATAAGAGTGTTGAGAGTGGGCAACCTTGTCTTGTTCCTGACCTTAGTGGAAATGCTTTCAGTTTTTCGCCATTGAGGATGATGTTGGCTGTGGGCTTGTCATATATGGCTTTTATTATGTTGAGGAAAGTTCCCTCTATGCCTATTTTCTGCAGGGTTTTTTTTTTTTTTTATGATAAATGGGTGTTGAATTTTGTCAAAAGCTTTCTCTACATCTATTGAGATGATCATATGTTTTTTCTCCTTCAATTTGTTAATATGGTTTATTACATTGATAGATTTGCGTATATTGAAGAATCCTTGCATTCCTGGAATAAACCCCACTTGATCATGGTGTATCATCCTTTTAATGTGCTGTTGGATTCTCTTTGCTAGTATTTTGTTGAGGATTTTTTCATCTATGTTCATCAGTGATATTGGCCTGTAGTTTTCTTTCTTTGTGACATCCTTGTTTGGTTTTGGTATCAAGGTGATGGTGGCCTCATAGAATGAATTTGGGAATGTTCCTCCCTCTGCTATATTTTGGAAGAGCTTGAGAAGGATAGGTGTCACCTCTTCTCTAAATGTTTGATAGAATTCCCCTGTGAAGCCATCTGTTCCTGGGATTTTGTTTGTTGGAAGATTTTTAATCACAGTTTCAATTTCAGTGCTTGTGATTGGTCTGTTCATATTTTCTATTTTTTCCTTTATCAGTCTCAGCAGGTTGTGCGTTTCCAAGAATTTGTCCATTTCTTCCAGATTGTCCATTTTATTGGCATAGTGTTGCTTGTAGTAATCTCTCATGATCTTTTCTTATTTCTGAATTGTCAGTTGTTACTTCTCCTTTTTCATTTCTAATTCTATTGATTTGAGTCTTCTCCCTTTTTTTCTTGATGAGTCTGGCTAATGGTTTATCTATTTTGTTTATCTTCTCAAAGAACCAGCTTTTAGTTTTATTGATCTTTGCTATTGTTTCCTTCATTTCTTTTTCATTTATTTCTGATCTGATTTTTATGATTTCTTTCCTTCTGCTAGCTTTGGGGATATTTTTGTTCTTCTTTCTCTAATTGCTTGAGGTGCAAGGTTAGGTTGTTTATTCAAGATGTTTCCTGCTTCTTAAGGTGGGCTTGTATTGTTATTAACTTCCCCTTGAAAATTGCTATTGCTGCATCCCATAGGTTTTTGGTCGTTGTGTCTCCATTGTCATTTGTTTCTAGGTATTTTTTAATTTCCTCTTTGATTTCTTTCAGTGATCACTTCGTTATTAAGTAGTGTATTGTTTAGCCTCCATGTGTTTGTATTTTTTACAGATCTTTTCCTGTAATTGATATCTAGTCTCACAGTGTTGTGGTCAGAAATATACTTGATATAATTTCAATTTTCTTATATTTACCAAGCTTTGATTTGTGACCCAAGATATGATCTATCCTGGAGAATGTTCCATGAGCACTTGAGAAAAATGTGTATTCTGTTGTTTTTGGATGGAGTGTCCTATAAATATCAATTAAGTCCATCTTGTTTAATGTATCATTTAAAGCTTGCGCTTCCTTATTTATTTTCATTTTGGATGATCTGTCCATCGGTGAAAGTGGGGTGTTAAAGTCCCCTACTATGAATGTGTTACTGTCGATTTCCCCTTTTATGGCTGTTAGTATTTACCTTATGTATTGAGGTTCTCCCATGTTGGGTGCATAAATATTTACAATTGTTATATTTCTTCTTGGATTGATCCCTTGATCATTATGTAGTGTCCTTCTTTGTCTCTTCTAATAGTCTTTATTTTAAAGTCTATTTTGTCTGATATGAGAATTGCTACTCCAGCTTTCTTTTGGTTTCCATTTGCATGGAATATCTTTTTCCATCCCCTTACTTTCAGTCTGTATGTGTCTCTAGGTCGGAATTGGGTCTCTTCTAGACGGCATATATAAGGGTCTTGTTTTTGTATCCATTCAGCCAATCTGTGTCTTTTGGTGGGAGCATTTAGTCCATTTACATTTAAGGTAATTATCGATACGTATGTTCCTATTCCCATTTTCTAAATTGTTTTGGGTTCGTTATTATAGGACTTTTCCTTCTCTTGTGTTTTTGTCTAGAGAAGTTCCTTTAGCATTTGTTGTAAAGCTGGTTTGGTGGTGCTGAACTCTCTCAGCTTTTGCTTGTCTGTAAAGGTTTTAATTTCTCCATCAAATCTGAATGAGATCCTTGCTGGGTAGAGTAATCTTGGTTGCAGGTTTTTCTCCTTCATCACTTTCAGTATGTCCTGCCACTCCCTTCTGGCTTGTAGAGTTTCTGCTGAGAGATCAGCTGTTAACCTTATGGGGATTCCCTTGTGTGTTATTTGTTGTTTTTCCCTTGCTGCTTTTAATATGCTTTCTTTGTATTTAGTTTTTGACAGTTTGATTAATATGTGTCTTGGCGTATTTCTCCTTGAATTTATCCTGTATGGGACTCTCTGTGCTTCCTGGACTTGATTAACTATTTCCTTTCCCATATTAGGGAAGTTTTCAACTATAATCTCTTCAAATATTTTCTCAGTCCCTTTCTTTTTCTCTTCTTCTTCTGGAACCCCTATAATTCGAATGTTGGTGCATTTAATGTTGTCCCAGAGGTCTCTGAGACTGTCCTCAGTTCTTTTCATTCTTTTTTCTTTATTCTGCTCTGCAGTAGTTATTTCCACTATTTTATCTTCCAGGTCACTTATCCGTTCTTCTCCCTCAGTTATTCTGCTATTGATCCTATCTAGAGTACTTTTAATTTCATTTATTGTGTTGTTTATCGTTGCTTGTTTCACCTTTATTTCTTCTTTGTCCTTGTTAACTGTTTCTTGCATTTTGTCCATTTTATTTCCAAGATTTTGGATCATCTTTACTATCATTATTCTGAATTCTTTTTCAGGTAGACTGCCTATTTCCTCTTCATTTGTTAGGTCTGGTGCATTTTTATCTTGCTCCTTCATCTGCTGTGTGTTTTTCTTTCTTCTCATTTTGCTTATCTTACTGTGTTTGGGGTCTCCTTTTTGCATGCTGCAGGTTCATAGTTCCCGTTGTTTTTGATGCCTGTCTGCAGTGGCTAAGGTTGGTTCAGTCGGTTGTGTAAGCTTCGTGGTGGAAGGGACTAGTGCCTGTGTTGTGGTGGATGAGGCTGGATCTTGTCTCTCTAGTCAGCAGTGTCCACATCTGGTGGTGTGTTTTGGGATGTCTGTGGACTTATTATGATTTTAGGCAGCCTCTCTGCTAATGGATTGGGTTGTGTTCCTGTTTTGCTAGTTGATTGACCTAGGTTGTCCAGCACTGTAGCTTGCTGGTCGTTGAGTGAAGCTGGGTGCTGGTGTTAAAATGGAGGTCTCTGGGAGATTTTCGCTGTTTGATACTATGTGGATCTGGGAGGTCTCTTGTTGACCAGTGTCCTGAAGTTGGCTCTCCCCACTCAGAGTCAGATCCCTGACTCCTGGCTGGAGCACCAAGAGCCTTTCATCCACACGGCTCAGAATAAAAGGGAGAAAAAGTAGAGAGAATTAGTAGAAGTATGAAGAAAGAAAGAAAGAGAGAAAGAAAGAAAGAAAGAAAGAAAGAAAGAAAGAAAGGAGGGAAAGAAGGAAGGAAGGAAGAAAGAAAGAAAGAAAGAAAGAAAGAAAGAAAGAAAGAAAGGAAGGAGGGAAAGAAGGAAGGAAGGAAGAAAGAAAGAAAGAAAGAAAGAAAGAAAGAAAAAGAAAGAAAGAAGAAAAGAAGAAAAGAAGGAAATGAAGGAAGGAAGGAAGGAGGGAAGGAAGAAGGAAAGAAAGAAGAAAAAGGAAGAAGGCAAGAAGGAAAGAAAGGAGGGAGGGAGGGAGGAGGGAAGGAAGGAAGGAATGAGGGAAGGAAGGAAAAAATACAGAAAGAAAGAAGATAGAGTAAAATAAAATAAAGTATAATAAAGTTATTGAATTAAAAAATAATTATTTAAAAAAAAAAAGGATGGATAGAACCTTAGGAGAAATATTGGAAGCAAAGCTATACAGAGAAGTCTTACACAGAAGCACACACATACACCCTTGCAAAAAGAGGTAAAAGGGAAAAAAATCATGTCTTCCTCTCGAAGTGCACCTCCTCAATTTGGGATGATTCGTTGTCGAAAGGAGGGAAAGAAGGAGAGAAAGAAAGAAACAAAGAAAGAAAGAAAAGTATAAGAAAGTTATTAAAATTAAAATTAATTATCAAGAAAAAAATTTAAAAAAGAACAATGGACGGATAGAACCCTAGGACAAATGGTGGAAGCAAAGCTATACAGTCAAGATCTCACACAGAAGCATATACATACACATTCACAAAAAGAGGAAAAGGGGGAAAAAATCATAGATCTTGCTCTCGAAGTCCACCTCCTCAATTTGGGATGATTCGTTGTCTATTCATGTAGCCTACAGATGCAGGGTACATCAAGTTGATTGTGTAGCTTTAATCCGCTGTTTCTGAGGCTTCTGGGAGAGATTTCCCTTTCTCTTCTTTGTTCTCACAGCTCACAGGGGCTCAGCTTTCGATTTGGCCCTGCCTCTGAGTGTAGGTCGCTGGAGGGCGTCTGTTTTTTGCTCAGACAGGACGGGGTTAAAGGAGCCACTTATTCGGGGGCTCTGGCGCCCTCAGGCCAGGGGGAGGTAGGGGCACGGCGTGCAGGGCAGGCCTGCGGCAGCAGAGACTGGCATGACGTTGCACCAGCCTGAGACCCGCCGTGTGTTCTCCCGGAAGTTGTCCCTGGATCCTGGGAACCTGGCAGTGGTGGGCTGCACAGGCTCCCCAGAAGAGGGGTGTGGATAGTGACCTGTGCTCGCACACAGGCCCCTTGGTGGCGGCAGCAGCAGCCTTAGCATCTCCCACCCGTCTCTGGTGTCCGTGCTTTTAGCCACGGCTCGCGCCTGTCTCTGGGATCTGCGCTGTTAGACGCGGCTCACACCCGTCTCTGGAGTTCCTTTAAGCAGCGCTCTTAAACACTTCTCCTCGTGCACCAGGAAACAAAGAGGGAAGAAAAAGTCTCTTGCCTCTTCGGCAGGTGCAGACTTTTCCCCAGACTCCCTCCCGGCTAGCTGTGGTGCACTAACCCCTTCAGGCTATGTTCAAGCCGCCAACCCCAGTCCTCTCCCTGCACTCCGACCGAAACGCGAGCCTCGGCTCGCAGCCCTGCCCACCCCGGTGGGTGAGCAGACAAGCCTCTCTGGCTGGTGAGTGCCTGTCGGCACCAATCCTCCATGTGGGAATCTCCCCGCTTTGCTCTCCGCACCCCTGTTGCTGTGCTCTCCTCCACGGCTTCAAAGCTCCCCCTTCTGCCTCCCGCAGTCTCCACCCGTGAAGGGGCTTCTTAGTGTGAGGAAACCTTCCTCCTTCCACAGCTCCCTCCCACTGGTGCAGGTGCCGTCCCTATTCTTTTGTCTCTGTTTTTAATTAATTTTTTCTTTTGCCCTACCCAGGTATGTGGGGAGTTTCTTGCCTTTTGGGAGGTCTGAGGTCTTCTGCCAGCATTCAGTAGGTGTTCTGTAGGAGTTGTTCCACGTGTAGATGTATTTCTG